>NC_073238.2:31765312-32069218 GCF_029281585.2 Gorilla gorilla gorilla | reverse complement strand
TCAGTCTGCTTTCACGCTGCTATAAAGAACTACCTGAGACTGGGTAATTTATAAAGGAAAGAGGTTTAATTGACTAGCAATTCTGCAAGGCTGGGGAAGGCTCAGGAAACTTACAATCATACTGGAAAGCAAAGGGGAAGCAAGGCACATCTTACATGGTAGCAAGACTTGAAAAGTGAGAGAACAAGGAGGCGTGCCACACTTTAAAACCATCAGCTCTTATGAGAACTCACTTACTATCACAAGAACAGCATGGGGGAAGCCACCCCCCATGATCCAATAACCTCTCACCAGTTCCCTCCCTCCACACATGGGGATTACAATTCAAGATGAGATTTGGGTGGGGACACAGAGACAAACCATATCACCCATCTACCTGCAAAGGAAGCAGGAGAAGATAAACTAGACTCTGAGTGGCCATTTGACCAGTTGGAGTTTGGGGATTCTATTACTGAGAAAAGAAGAATGGATGTTGGTGACCATTTTTGTTGGGGGCTGATATCTGAACATCTCCTCTGCCTCCTGCTCTCTTCTCATACCTTTCTTATGACCCCATTTTTCTATTCTCCTTTTATTCTCTTGACCAGATAGGATCTTTAAATGTTTTTAATGATTTTCATTGAGCTGGTGAGCCACACATGGGTCAATTTGTCCTAAATTTGTCTAGGCCCTAAGGGATGCTGTGACCCAGATGAGGCCCATGTCTCAATCCATTCTGGGATTCCAGGACAAGTCCTTGGTAAAATTGTGGAAGGCAAAGAGAGATGGGTCTTGTCTTTACTCTGATATCACTGTTAGCTGCAACTCTTACACACACACACACACACACACACACACACATCCTGTTAGGCTGCCTTACCCATATCAAATCTTTCCTATCATATTTTTTCACATCAGTACTCATTAGAGGTCACTGGCACCTGACTCCATTATCTCCCATCCCCCATTCATTAGGGTTTTCAAGAGTCTGCTAAATGACACTCACAGCTACAGGATAACTATAAATCTTTTCAAACTTTTCTTTGCTTAGAGACTTTTGAAAAACATATTTATATTAAAATTGGCACAAGAAAGATGTTTAAGCCATATTTATAAACATATAGAAATTTGAGTAGGTGACAAATCATCCATAAACCTGATATCCCTAATAAGGGAAACCAAGTAAAAAAGACTTTTACATAGTGTTCAATATAGATTTGCCTATATTTTATGGCACCTTCCAAACCTCTAATCTTATTAAGGTTTTCTGTAGTCAAACAAGAATAAAAGATTCTGCTATTAAGTGGTTCTGTGACCTGCCTAAGGCACTTAGCCTCTCCAGAATTGCCTCAGTTTACCCAAATACAAGAGGTGGACTTCAGAATCTCTAAAAATTTCATCAAGCCATAAAACAGATGATATAATTCATGAGAAAGGAAGAGCTCAAGAAGGGAAGGTGTGAGATCATCTGTAATTTACTTGTAAATGCCTCCATATAGGTATTACACTATATACAGCCTGCAGGGGGACTATAATCCACACCCTGGGGGAGGTTAAATAGTATGCAAAGTATTCTGAAAAGGAATACACACTCCAATAGCAGTTAGTTAGTATTTGAAAGATCCTAATCAAAAGTCTCTACTGGAGAAATATCTGTTGCAAAACTTTAAATATTTCTATAGCAAGCTATACCAGAGGGTTTGTTATTAGTATAAAGGATGCTTAAAATAATTTTTGCATTGGTAAAATACAATTATCAAGATAGCTATAGGTACAATACTTTGGTAGGCCCCGTGAACTAACTTTTGGGGTAGAACCTTAGACTAGAACTCTATTTGGTCCTAGTTTTCACTCACTTAGTACAAGTTTTCATTGGCTCATCCAACTAGAGCAGTGATTCCCAATCAGTAATGATTTTGCCCCTTGGGGGACATTTGTCGATGTCTTAGAGATTTGGGGTTGTCACTACTGGGGAAGTGTGCTATGAGCATAAAGTAAGTAGAGGCCAGGGATGCCACTAAACGTATCACAATGCAGAGAACAGCCTTCACAGAAAAGAATATCCAGCTCAAAATATCACCAGGGCTGAGGTTCAGAAACCCTAGGGTAGAGAGTTGACTGATCTTGGCCTTCAGATTATTTGACTGCATGTGTGTAGAATGAACCTTTAATCCAAGAGGCTTGGTGGTGGAGCACTTAAAAGGACAGAGAAGAGACTTCCCTACACATACAAAACAGGTTGGATGGCTATTTGTGGGTTTGTTGGTTTATCGGGGGAACCAGACTCCAATATTTCAATGCAAGTTCTTTCTATTTTCCCTAAGTGTTGGCTGGTCTGAGAAATAAAGAGAAAGAGCACAAAGGAGGAATTTTACAGCTGGGCCTCTGGGGGTAACATCACATATTGGTAGGTCCTTTATGTCCCCTGAGCCACAAAACCAGCAAGTTTTTATTAGGATTTTAAAAGGGGAGGGGGTGTATGAACAAGGAGAAGGTCACAAAGATCACATGCTTCAAAGGGCAATAAAGATCACAAGGCAAAGGCAAAATTAGAATTACTGATGAGGGTCTATGTCCCACTGTGCACATATTGTCTTAATAAACATCTTAACAGAAAACAGGGTTCAAGAGCAGAGAACCAGTCTGACCAAAATTTACCAGGCTGGAATTTCCCAATCCTAGTAAGCCTGAGGGTACTGCAGGATTCCTTGCTGGGAAAAGAATTCAGCAATATCTCTCCTACTTCCACGTCTGTTTATACACTCTCTGCAAGAAGAAAAATACAGTTCTATTCTGCCTGACCCTGCAGGCAGTCAGACCTTATGGTTATCTTCCCTTGTTCCCTGAAAATCGCTGTTATTCTGTTCTTTTTCAAGGTGCACTGATTTCATATTGTTCAAACACACATGTTTTACAATCTATTTGTACAATAGTGGTCCTGAGGTGACATACATTCTCAGCTTATGAAGATAACGGGATTAAGAGAATAAAGACAGACATAAGAAATTATAAGACTATTATTAGGGAAGTGATAAATGTCCATGAAATCTTCACAATTTATGTTCAGAGACTGCAGTAAAGACAGGAGTAAGAAATTATAAAAGTATTAATTTTGGGAACTGATACATGGCCATGAAATCTTCACAATTTATGTTCTTCTGCCGCAGCTCCAGCTGGTCCCTCCGTTCGGAGTCGCTGACTTCCCACAACGATGGTTAACAAATATGAATGTGTAGCAGAATTTAGTTCAAATCTTGATTCATTTTAACATAATCAGAGAGGGGGTTAGAGTTCCCATCCACTTCTAATTATCAGAGGCTCCAGATATTACTGAAAGAACCTGACATTTGTGAATGGCCAGATTGGCTCAGCTCAGTTCACAGAAGGAAAGGATACAGATGGAGATGTATCAAGGATATGGTGTGGGAAGCATGAGACATTTTCAAAATTTCAAGCCACTATGACTTATTCCCACTATGTAAGATTAAAGAAGTCAGACATTCAGATTCAGGGAGGATTTCCCACATTTTTCATGCTGCTCATCTAAATCCCAAATTCCATACTGCCTAGAGATTAAGAAATGCTTAATTTCTACCCACTCCCCATCCTACATGCCCACTTTGCCATCACCATCCCAACACCTTAAAAGAATAAAGCATCTGCTAGTCCTCCTGGAATGATTGAGGGTTTGGGCTCAAAGAAAAGCTGAATACCATGTCAGATTTATGGTGAGCCAGATCATTAATCAACTGAGGTGACCATTAATCACCAAAAGTGATAAAGATAGATAGTAGGCATGGTACTGGTTGAGGATCTAGAAAGAAATAAATATCAAAATGCTTTACCCTCATTCTGGTACCTCCTTATCATTATTTTGACCTAGCAGTTTTAATTTGCAGTACTAGATGAAAATACTAGGTTATCTTTGAAATTTGAGCTTCTGCTTCTTCCAGAGAGAAACTCATGTATTTAAGAAATGTTGTCATTGGTTTGGGCTAGGGGCCTTTCCACGTGAAACAGACCACAGCATGTTCCTTTTAATAAAACCAAAGGACAATAACAGCAGCAGCAGCAACAAAGCCTAGAGTTCACTTCTGAGGTCAGATACTCAGCAGAGTGTTAAGGGCATAGCTTTCTTTAGGCCTAACTATGAGGTTAGTGGAGGGTTTGCAGGACTGTGAAGCACAGTGAGAAACAAAGCTGGAATCCATTTCCAATCTGGTCTTTGGAGATAATACAACTGGGCTGGTGACAGGATAGCTTCCTATCTAGTCTGAACATTGAATAGTAATATTTTCATACATATTAAACTCTAAGATAGGTTCATATTCATTATCCCATTGTATTACTCTGCTACTCTGTAAGTAGTAAAGTCATGTGGAAGGAGATAGTCAGCTATTATTTCCATTGGACAAGTTAGTAAACTAAGATCAAGAGCTTAAATGATTTCTTACTAAAATTACCCAGGCAGCTGGATGGGCAATCCAAGCCTGCAGCCAGGATGCTTGGCTTCCAGACCTGTTTTCTATCCACTAGAGCAGTGGTTCTCAAGGTGTCTGTGAGGTGGGGGTTGTGGGGGAGTCAGTAGCAGTAGCAGCAGCAGCATGGCCTGAGAACTTATTAGATTCTGGCACATTCTTATATCTTGTTAGATCCTGGCACATTTAAGAATGCACATTCTTAGATCTCACCCTAGATCTACTGACCCAGTTTCTACAGAGGACAGGAAGATGTCAAGGTGGGAAGCCCTCCACATGCCATCACATGCATGGTCTGGGAACATCTGCATGAGGGAATCTCCCTGGTCCTCTTGGGTTGTGGTGACTTATGGAAGCTCTTGGGAGGGACCTGGAGGCTCTACTGAGAGTGGAGGTTTGTAAAGTGTGGGGCCCTGTAATCTGTTTTAATCAGTCCTCCCTGGGATACAGATGCACCTCAAGTTTGAGAGGTATTGCCCTCAGGGGTGCTGTTTTCAGTTGCTACAAATTGTTCTCATACCTTTGCATTAAAGAAACTCCTGTTAATCTCTCATTCTGTTTCCAGTGCATTTTAACTCTACAAAATTGTCATAAAGTCTCTACTTAGGAAACCTTATAACTTAAAGGATCACTCAGAATCCCTAAAATATTTTTGTTTATTAAATTTCCTGAGCTGACTCATTGCTGATTGGGTATAGAAACTTTAGCTTTTTTGTTTTTTTTCACTTGATCTATCTTGGAACTTCCTTGCCCCAGCTAGATTTTATCTCCTTAGGAACTATGGAAAGAAAGCATATCTAAAAATACTTCTTTAAAGTTCTCTGATACCTTCTGTTTGTTAATATGATAATGTTGTACATAAATAGCTATAAAATATACTATTAAACTTAAAAGATCTGGGAAAGAGCTTTTGAACACCCCCAACCTTCAACACACACGTGCACACCCACACGTACATACAATACCAGATACAAAGAAAGTGCTAACTCAATATTTATTAAATTTATTAAAGGCCTTCTCTTAGAATCTCAGAGGAAAGCAAATGCTGTGAAGCCTGGCTGCCTAGAAGTACCTTTATTTGAAATCTTTAACAGGATCTTAAAAGAGTAATGACACTACTATGTCTAATGAAAAATGAGTATTTGATTCTAACATATTCAACATAAGAATTTCATCATATATATTTGATCTGCAATATAAATGAGCTTCTATATCTTATTCATTCATTTATTGTTTTATTCATTCAACCATTGTTGAGTGCCCACAACATGCCAGCCATGCATCTAGGCACATGGCCAGCATGGTCAATAACAACATGTGCCTGCCCTCATGGGGCTTACAATCTATAGGAAAGACAGTCAATCAAACAAGTGGTTTACAATGAAGTATGATGAGTGTTGTCACAGGACACACTAGATACATTAGGAGCACATAGCAGAGTAACAGAATTATGTGGGGCAGAAAGATGACAAGGGTCACACATGGGGCTGGAGGCCTTAGACCTTGGAGGTCCTATCCAAAGCAAGGCTGATAAAAAAGCTGCCCCAAACTGCACTGACCATTGGAAGGTAAGGCCTGCATGGAGGAGGTGCTGCTGTGGTCTGGCCAATGCCAGCAGGCAGGTCACTTCCTTGGCCTTTGGGAAAGGATGGCGATGATGGAGAAGGTCAAGAAGATCACACCAGCCGTACCTCCGATCACCATGCCCAGGACGCTGCCGTGCACCTGCATGGCCTGACAGCGCTCCCCTGTTTAGAAGAAAGCATGTCCAGAGATGCACCTGAGGGAAAAGGACATGAAGGGAGTGTGGGAACTCGCAGGCCTCAGGTGCCTCCTAGCAACACTCATCTCCACAGCAATAAAAATGGCAAACGCTCACTGAGCAGGTCCACGTGGTGCCTGGTCCCATTTCAAGTGCTGTATATGAACGAACTAATTTAACCCTGCAACAACTTTTGAGGTGGAGGCTATTACTTGGCCATTCTCATCATCTTCATCTTACAGGAAGGTTAAATAATTTGCTCAAGGTCACATTGTTAGTAAGCATTTCACACTTGAAATCTAATCCCAAGAGGTATGCCTCCAGATTCAGGCTTCTCAGCCACCTAGGATTCAGGAGGAATGTCTGAGACACTTAAAGGAATACATTGCCTGACACTGGCTAAGAATATAAGCTACAAAGGAAATTCCCCAGATACAGTCCGACTTAGAGCATCAGTGGTAGCTTGAAAACATCTAAATAATATTAAATAAAATGTTACTGTAAGGTTAGTGTGTACTGTCACTATCTCACAAGGTTGCCCTGAAGTTCACCTGAGATAATGAGGACACTGTACCTATCAAGGTATTTGACACAGAGTAAGCACATAATGGCCAGCCCTTAGTTTTGTTTCTTAATGTTATCTGGTATAAAGACCAATTAATCTCATGACCAAGGCATATAACTTGTAGTGTCTCATCCATACCTTTGTAACAATTCCAGCCTTCGTTTCAAACATTCCCACTAGAAGGTCTACTCAGCAGAATTCTACAAGGCAGAGTGAAACAATCAGAAGTCAGCATTTTCTGGCTGGGCACGGTGGCACACGCCTGTAATCCCAGCACTTTGGGAGGCCAGGTGGATCACCTGAGGTCAGGAGTTTGAGACCAGCCTGGCCAAAATGGCGAAACCAGCCTGGCCAACATGGTCTCATCTCTATTAAAAATAACAACAACAACAACAAAAATAGCCAGACATGGTGGTGGGCACCTGTAATCCCAGCTACTCGGGAGGCTGAGGCAGGAGAATTGCTTGAACCCGGGAGGTCGAAGTTGCACTGAGCTGAAATTGTGCCATTGCACTCCAGCCTGGGTGACAAGAGCAAAACTGTGTCTCAAAAAAAAAAAAAAAAGAAAAGAAGAAGAAGAAGTCAGCATTTTCTTTTACTAATCCTGAATGATTTTACCTTCCAAGGCCTCATCTCTATCCTGAGAATTGACTTCTTAGAAATCAGTGAGTAATAGCAAGTTTATTTCATTTTTTTTCTGACCCAGTCCCCTCCAAACACAACTTCGTGATATCCCCTACTGTTTTCTTAGAAAAACTTATTCTGCCAACTCTCAGCTGCAGGTTTCTAGGAGAGGAATAGTTTGGCTGAGTAGAGGCTGACATACAAGTGGCAACCCTGGCCTCCCTTAGCCTGGGAAGGATGAAGCGTGTTGGGGGCACATAATGGAATCTGGCATCTAAGGACCTGTCAGGCAAAGATATGAAGACCCATGGCTTTGGAGCCCAGAAACAGATGGGCCTTCCCCAGTAAAAGGAGCCAGAGGGCTTCTTGGAAGAGTGATTGATTCTATGGGTGGAGCAGGAAATATAAAAGATGAGCCTAGAGCATGCTATGGTGCCAGAAAGTAACATTGTGTTCATAAAATCTGATGTTGAAAGATCACAGGAGCCAACCTGGAAGAGCTCCCAAAGGCCAAAGCTGGAACAATAGAAGCAACAAAATAAATTATGAAATCATTGCAACAGAGCCCACTGAATAAAATAAATGTTTATGATTCCTTTGTGATATACATAAACAATCGCGTAAACAAATTAACGGGGAGAAGGAGTCATTCTTCTTTACAGAAGAATTCTAATAAATGAATGTGAAGGACATAGGAAATCAACATTAGAAGATTCCAGTGGTGAGTATTGCAGCAGGTTGTATCAATAGATGCTGAAATTAGCATGTGAGGATTTGAGGAAAAGCAGGATGTCTCAATGGTCTTGAACTATCTCTCCCAAGATATGTATCAATTACAGAGGGAGAAATGGTAACTCTTCAGTGGAGAGGCCTGGTGGACATGCTGTTGGCCAGATGATGAAGGTTGACATCACCAGTAATGACATGTATCAGCATCATGTACCTGCTCACATGATGCAACGAGAAGGCACAGCACATATTTACTAATCTTGCCACAAATGCGAAACCTGAATTTAATCATGAGAGAACAAGATGAACCAAAAAAAAATCCCTAACCAGTAATCTTCAAAAGTGTCAAGGTAATGAAAGACAAGAAAGAACTGAGGAATTGTCCCAGATTGGAGGGGATTAGGAGACAGGAGACATAAAAACTAAATGTAACGTGAGATCCGGAATTGGATCCTGAAATAGAAAAAGAACATTAGTGGGAAAACTGGGAAGAGCCGAATAAGGCCTGTAATTTATTTACTAGCATTCTACCAATGTTCAATTCTTGGCTATGCTAATTGTACTGCGGTTTGTGTAATACGCCAACATTATGGAAAGCAGGGTGAATGGTATAGAGAAAGCCTCTGTAGTATTTTCACAAGGTATCTGTAAGTCTAAAATTATTTCAAAGCAAAAGCTACAAAAAGAAAAAAAAGGAGACTAAAAAGAACTCAGAAGAAATGTAAATTTTTGAGGTAGGCAGAATAGGTCCTACATCTGCTACTGTTCAATGGAACTGTTGCTTCTGTCATCACATACCTCCTTTTGTGAAACAGTTTTTAGGGTTTTATGCAAGCAAACATTATAAAAAGAACTATTAAAGTTCTTTTTAAATATTTAAATTTAAATATAGCAAACTGTGCTGCCAGACAGACCTACATGCAAGTCCCAGCTTCAGCATTTTCCATCTGGGTACATTTTAGACAAATTACTTAACCTTTCTAAGCTTCAACTTCTTGATACACCAAATGGGGATAAGGAGAGCCCTTATGTCACAGGTGGCAGTGAGAATGAATTTAGATCATGCGTGTAAGATGCTCAGGAGACCACATGATGCATAATAAGGGGTCAGAAATATCAGGTGTTCTTACTACTATTATTGAAAATATAACTTTAATAATAGTGCAGTGTAAATGACAGACTGTATAACTAATAATCATTAGGAACTAATAATAACATCTGTGTAGTCAGCAAAGATTTAAGCTTGGTCTTGAGACCCACTGTCATGGAGTAGAAAGTCCCTAGGCTAGAAGCCATCTTGGATGTTGTTAGAGTTAGAAATTCCAACAACATCTAAGATGCTGTTGACAATACCCCAGAGGAGGAAAAGGGGTGAAAGTCAAGAGACAAGGAGGCCTGGGACGCCTCTGTCCTGGCAGCGTAAGCCCATGAATCCAGGGCACACCTTTGTAGAGTCAAGGAAAACTGCATCCAGTTGACCTCTGAGGTAGTCTTCGCCCTACTCTGCAAACAGCAGCCTTTACCAGGCGTAAGCATGCACACGGCCCAGGTCTGCTGGCCTGCCTGTCTCCCCAGCCACAGAGCCTACCTGCACCTCGCCACCCCCTTCACGTTCACACAGATGCCGTCATTTTGGCAAGGGTTTGGGTCACATGGGTCTCTGAAGTACTGTGGCCAGTTATGGTCCTTCAGGGGGCCTGTGTTCTTCACTGATGGCTTCTGTCAGCTGGGCTGCCCCTGGCTGAGGCTGACAGGTACGGCTTCCTCTAACATGGCCTTTCCTGAACCTTCTTTGGAGACCTGCTGCTCCTGGCCTTGGAGAATGAGGCCTTGGGGGCTCAGTCTTTTGCCTTTAGTGGGAACTTCAGTCTGGCTGAGGTGGGTGATATCTTCAGGAAATAGAGGGTCATGAGGAAGATCCAGGATTAGTAACTGACTACAATGAACTCCCACTTCTGGTGAAAGTTTCCCAGCCTGCTTCTGTCTCTAGTGATATGTCACCCCCAGTGACATGGAAAAGTGGCTTTGAATCCAGTTGATTCCCACGGTACTAGCTAGTTTTATTTTAAAGTAATCCAGTCACATTTTTATTTATTGAATTTGCAAAATGAAGCATAAAGTTAGCATGGATAGACTGATGGAAACTAAATTGAAATCAGTGAACTGTTACCTCTGATAAAATTATCAAAAAGATGACACTAAAATTTCAGTTTCTTTCAGGGACAGTTAAAATAAAGATGTGAGTCCTTGACCAATTGAATAAAATGTGGTTCTCCTACAACACTTTTTTTTTAACCTCATCCCCACCCTCCATGTGTGCTTTAAAATCAGGATAAAATCAGTAGAGTGCCAAGAGCATAGGATTATTTACTCAGGAAGACCAAGAAAAGTACCTTCAAAGTCCACAAACATGATGAGGTCATCATTTTTCAGGAAACTCCTCATTTTCAGCATTTGGTGGGAGATGAAACCACTCCAGCCAAAGTCAATGCTTCTAAAACAATTATAGTCAGTATGATAGGTTCCCATCCTGGACGGCCTGTCCCAGATGACAGTGTCATTTATCGCTGCAAAACTGTAGGTAACATAAAATCACATTACCTCTTTAGACTTCACTTTCCAGTTTGTCTTTTATGAGGATACAGGGCTTTGTGAATCAGAAAAAAATAAATAAATAAAAATAAAAATAAAAAAACGTGTTGGAAAAAAATTAAGCTATTTACTCTTTCCAGGAGAATTGCAATTCAGAATTGAAAGATGGGAGAGGCAGAGAATCACAGCTCTGAGTGATCAGTTGTCTGCTACTGAGTGACTTTTTTAATGAAAAGAGAGGGACAGCTACGGCTTCTTTCTTCTGAGGCTTAGGTCTTCTCTTTTGAAAAAAAAAAATAGTGCCAGGTCGAAGATGGTAATTATCACCTGTCTGTTTTCTACCAGCCACTCCAGAATAGCATCATTCTCCCCACTGCACAAGTGAAAAGCAAGTCTCAAATAGCCAGAGCTTTCTCTGCCATGGGGGTATAAAGTTAACCCAAAACCGCATCCCTCTGAATTGTAGAATCGAGGGTTCTGAGCTTGTCCCCTTTGCTGGTGTTCTCAAGGACCTGGGAGAAATTCCGGACTGTCCAGACCCCTGTGGGGCAGGGGGTTTCTGTCAGAGTGATGTCATCCAGGTAAATTCCCCCAGTTGAGTTCCGAGGGTCGCCTTTTGTGCCCTGGAAAAGTTAGCGAAACTTCTGTTCCTCTTTGAGTACCACATGGGCAATTTTCCAATTATGGTCATCATCTCCTGAAGACAGAGAACAAGGCTGGTGAGAATTGTGGCCAACACTTAATGAGTACTTATTATGAGTGTGGCACAGTGCCATGTGCTTTCCATAAATGATCTCATTAAATCCCCACAGCAGCCCTATAAAATAGGTACTATTATGAACTGGTTAAGTAACTTTTCCAAAGTTACATATTTAATAAGGAAAAACGGTTTTTTAAAATACTATGATTTATTTTAAAATTCACATTCAAATCTTAACCATGAATTTGTTTTCCACTATCACTATAACAATCCAGGTTCTGAATTTCCTCCTGAGTTGGCTGGTTCAACTGTAACCCCTAATGTTAGCAATGAAAGCCCATTAGGCTGAATCGTATAAAATAGCCATTTTGTAAGCCAAAAGTCAAAAAATAATAACTCCATATGGTCTGACCTGTCACTTGTTGCCAGAGAGGTATAAGGAATGCTGAAGAGCAGATAATAACCTGTAGGACTGACTGGATCTTCCCTACCTGAAACCGACTCCCTCTCCAACATCTAGACTTTTTTCTCTTCCTTACATTATCTGAAAGTTCAGCATGTAGGGGAGTGAAGTAAGCCAAAGAGAGTACTATTGTCTAGAAATTCACATTCTAATAAAGATTAGGTCTACTTGCTTTTTCTCTGAGCATGAACTAGAAGTGGGACTTTTGAATTAAGAGCTGAGGAAAGATGGTGAGAAGGCTGTTCTAGAACATGGGATCCTGGATTGAACAGCGTAAGAAGCCAGGCAGGAGCTTGGGGGCACTGGAGAGAGGAAACTGAAAGCAGAGCAACTCAGTTCCGCAAAGAGATGCGCCTACACTGATATTTTTGCACAGGACATTCCCTAGAGTTGGGCTTGAAGAGGAGAGGAAAAATGCTTCCAGGTGGAAGTCACGTTGGCTAAACTGAGTTCCTACAGATGAGTGTCTTTTTTCCTTCTTCTGTGTCTTTTAACCAGAAATCTACTGACAGAACTATACTTTCCCTGAAACAGAAAAGACCTTTAATCTCCCTTTGTTTTCAGACCATTCTCTCTAAAGACAACTTCAAGGGACAGGTGTACCAATGTTCTGTTTCCTAGGGTGGAGCTGATTATGGCCTGTGTGGTTAGGTTACATGGGAACATAAGAGAGAGATAGAGAAGGCACACGACCACCTCTGTAACATACAAATCTAGGTAGCTGCCATCTGCTGGGGAGAGCACTGCAGCCTACTGGAAGACACATGGACTTGAAGGGTAATATGTGCCAGAAAGTCTAGGAATAGGAACAGAGATATAGCATTTGAACTATTTATCCAGCAGGTTATAGATCACGGGAATTCTGTCAAGAGACTAGGATTCCATTCCTGCTGATGAGTACCTGCTTTGTTTTTTCTTAATATAGGATGTCCAAATGAGGTTGAGATGGGGGAATTTGGCACTGGGAAGGAGACCCAAGAGGGTCACATAAAGAACAGTAAGTGATATTCAACTAACCTTTTTGAAAAGTTTCATTGACAAACCAGTATCAGAACAGACTACTTTAAAAATCCTTTCATACAGTGTTCCCAGGGACCGTATACAGGCATACTCTGAATTCAAGGAAACACAAAGCACAGCAGTGTAAGAAACTAAATTAAGCATGGGATGTTTGCTTGATTTTATGCTTTGAAGTAACACTGAGCTTTAGATGAAAGTGAGTGATAATAGGTCCCATCAATATTATTGAAACTCTAACTCATTTTCTCGTTAAATATTTACAATCCTTGGTAACATAACACATCCTCAACTCTTAAAGAGTATCTACCTGTCATCCTTTCATCATATAAACTATGACAAATTTCAACCAGAAAAGTGAACCCCTCAAAACTGTGATTTGTAGAGTTCCCAGGCAGCCCAGAGTGCCTTGGATATAGGCGATTTGGGAACCTGTTCTTACAAGTGACCTCTAAGGAAGGTTTCTCCTTCAAGAGCAGCAGATATATAAAAAATAATTCCCTTCTCTGGACTCATTTCAACTGATAAATGCCAAGGTAGGCAGTTGGATACTAGGGTAATCTGGCCATAAATCATGATTCAGGGTTATAAACAAAGTATATGCTTTATTTTGTTGTGGTGGTGGTTCCTTCATAACTAGGAAAAGGGAGACAAGCTTTCTTACTTCTCAACAAAAAGTTTATCTATAATCATTTACATGCCGACCTTCTTATATAAATACACAAAGTGACTCTTAGGAACATGTAAGTGATTATAGGAAGTTAACATATACCAACGACTTATTTGCCACCAACTTTATAAGTAGGCTTCTAGTTACTGTAGCATATTAAATAATGGTATCACTTGTTTTTCTGAAACAGATGCAAAACACTGTGGTCAATTTTTTTTTTTTTTTTAAGATGGTGTCTTGCTCCATCGCCAGGCTGCAGAGCAGTGATGCAATCTTGGCTCACTGCAACCACATTTCTACCACCGTAGCCGAGCTGTGGTCTCTGATGTCACCACCAACTGCAGCGAGGCAAGCCACGGAGGCGCAGGCTCTGGCTCAAGCCTCCAGCATGCAGCGGTGTCTCTTCCTTCTCCTCGTCTTCCAGCCCGGCAGGAGAAGCTCCCGCTGCTAGCCTCCCTCCTACCGCTCCGTCACCAACACCACCAACAGGGAGGCGGCGCCCCAGGCTCCAGGCTCCAGGCTCCAGCGGGTGAAAACTAATGGACCCTTCTAGTTCTCTACCCCAGGTACCTAGCAGCTAGCCACACCGACACAGAAGAGCCAAAAATGACGCACCACTTCCTCAGCATGCTTTATATACTGAAGTTACGGATCCTGGACTACATGTTCTGATTGGATGAGAGAAAAACCTCTAGGCCTACTCTGATTGGACTTTATTTTCATGCTGTGATTGGTTATCTTAAGACTTGCTCTCATGCAATCAGAACATGAAGTCTAGGAACCAGCATGCGCATAACCTCCGTATATAAATGACGCCGAAGAAGCGTTACGGTTTTTTTTTTTAGGGTTCGGTGTTTTACTGTTGAGCTGCTCAGTGCCCAGCTTAGAGGACCGGGAAAAGGAGTCACCGGCCGTATGCTGGAGGCTTAGAGCCGCGGCACAGCTCGCCTGGCTATGGTTGGTGGTGGCAGTGGAGATTGCGATTGCAGCGCATCTGGAGGGGTAGGAAGAGGAAAATAGTTTTGGGATAGAGAGAGGGGTGGGTAAAGAGTGTGGTTATTGCCAAAGGGAAAAAAGGATAGCGAGGAGGAGAAGGCGTTGCAAAAAGATGATGGGGAAAAGATGGTGGGGAAAAAAGGTTTTGGGTAGATGGAGGTGGAAAGACAGGGTGTGGAGCGGGAGTGAGGGAAGGTTTTGCAGAAAGACGGTGGATAGAAAGTTTATGGGTGGATGAAGGGGGAGAAGATTGTGGCAATTGGGGAGAGGAGAGAGTGGTGAGGTCGGGGAAATGGGCGAGCAGTAGGGAGAGAGGGTTTTGTGAAAAGACAGTGGGGAGAGAAGTTTTTGGGTAGATGGAGTAGAAGAAGATAGCAAGTGGGAGAAGGAAAAAGAGGGTAACTAGCAGGAGGAAGACAAGGTTTTGCGAAAAAACAGTGGCAGAAAAGAAAGATGGTGGAGAAAAGATGGTAGGTAAAAAGTGTTTGGGTAGATGGAGGAGGGAAAGAGGGTGACGAGGAGGAGAAAAGAGGGTGGCGAGAAGGGAGCAGGGAAAGAAGGTTGGGAAAAAGACGGGAAAATAGTTTGGGATAGATGCAGGGCAAAAAAAAGGGTGGCAAGCAGGATAGGGGAGAGAAGAGGACGAGTGGGAAGAGGGGGCAGACTTTGTGAGAAGATGGGGAAATTTTGGGGGGTAGATGGGGATGAGGGAGGTGAGCAGGAGTGGGGAGAAGGCTTTGAGAAAAGATGGTGGGGAAATGTTTTTGGGTAGATGGAGAAGGGAAAGAGTGGCAAGGAGGAGCAGGAGGAAAGACAATGAGGAAAACGGTTTTTGGGTAGATAAAGGGGGAAAAGAGGGTGGTGAGCAGCAGGAGTAGGGAAAAGGCTTTGGGAAAAGACGGGGGAGAATGTTTTTGCTTAGATGAAGGAGGAAAAGGGCATGATGACAGCAGGAGGGGGGAAGAAAGAGGCTGGCCAGGGAGAAGGGGGAAAATACGGCGGGAAAAAACGGGAGAAATGTTTGGGTAGATGGTTGCGGAAAAGCGTGGTGAGCGGGAGAGTAAAGGCTTTGCGAAATGACGGGGGAGGGGGCGGGGAGAAAACGGAATGACGGTGGGGAGAAAACGGTGAAAAAGTTTGGGGGTAGATGGAGGAAGAGAAAGGGTGGTGAGAGGGAGAGGGCAAAATGCGGTCGGGAAAAGAAGGTGGGGAAATGGTGGGGGACAAAGGTTTTGGGTAGATTTTTAAAAATAAGATTATTTGTATTTTCACTTTTGAGTAGTTTGAGTTCTTTAGATATTTTGTGTATTAACCTCTTGCCTGATGCATAGTTTGCAAAGACTTTCTTCCATTCTCGGGTTCTGTCTTCATTATACTGATTGCTTCCTCTGCTTTGGAAAAGGTTTTAAGTTTAATGTAATTACATCTTTGCTTTTGTTGCTTGTGCTTTTGATGTCTATTTGAAAATTCCTTGTCCTAATCAATTTCATGAAGCATTTATCGTATGTTTTCTTCTCTGGTAGTTTCATAGTTTCAGGTCCTGTATTTAAATATTTATTTTGAGTAGATTTTTGTATATGGTAAGGTAATGGCCTAGATGTATTCCTGTACATGTGGGTGTTGGGTTTTCCTAGTACAGTTTATTGAAGAGATTGTCCTTCCCGAAGGTGTGTTCTTGGGGCCTTTGTTAAAAATGAATTGACCGTAAACGCGTGAATTTATTTATGATTTCTCTGTTCTGTTTCACTTGTCTGTGTCTGTCTGTCTCATTCGTTCATCTCTCTTGTCTCTCCCCCGCCCCTTTTATTGATAGTACCATACTGTTTTGATAGTACTGTCCTTACTATAAATTTGTAGTATATTTTGAAATCAGGTAGTGTGATGCCTCCAGCTTTTTTTATTCCAGATTCTTTTGTCTATCTGAGGTATTTTGAACTTCCATGTGAATTTTAAGGTTCTTTTTCTATTTCAATGAAGAATGTCTTGTAATTGAACATGGATTGCATTGATTCTGTAGATCACATTGGGTGATACACATTTTAACATTCTTCTAGTGCATAGAGATGGGATATCTTTCCATTTACTTGTGTCTGCTTTAGTATCTTTCATCTATGTTTTATGAAGTTTTCATTTTGGGATCTCTTGCCTTTTTGGTTGTTTATTCCTAGATACCATTTTTTTGGTAATGAAATAGTTTCTTGATTTCTTTCTTAGATATTTCACTATTGGTGCATGGGTGTAGTATTCATTTTTATATTTTTATACTGTATCTTGGAACTTGACTAATTTATTATTTCTAGTAGGTTTTTTGTGGAATCTTTAGGGTTCTCTCTATATATGTTCATGTCACCTGGAAACAGACAATTTGACTCCTTTTTTCCAATTTGGATGCCTTTTACTGCATTCTCCTAATTGCGCTAGCTAGGACTTCCAGTATTATGATGAACAAAAGTGGTATAAAAGTAGCCACACTTGTTCCAGATCTTAGAGGAGAAGAGCTTTTAACTTTTCCTTATTGATTATGTTAGCTGTGGGTTTGTCATATATGGCCTTTATTGCACTGAGATATGTTTCTTCTGTACTCATGTTGTTGAGTTTTTATCATGAAGGAATGTTGACTTATTTTTTTCAGCGTCTACTGAAATGATTATATGGTTTTTGTTGTTGATTTGCTGAATGTGATGTTGCATATTTATTTGTGTTTATTGAATCATCCTCATATTCCTGGGATGAATGAAATCCACTTGATCACGGCAGATGATCTTTTTATTGCATTGTCAAATGCAATTTTCAAGTATTTTGCTGAGGATTTCTTACACCTCTGTTCATCAGGGATATTTGCCTGTGGTTTCCTTTTTGTGTTGTGTTGTGGTCTTGTTTTTGTACCAGGGTCATGCTGTCCTCATAGAACAAGTTTCGAAGACTTTCTTTCTCTTCATTTTATGGGGAATATTTTGAGTCAAATAGATATTAGCTCTTTTAAAAATGTTTGGTAATTGAGCAGGAAAACCATGATTCTTGTGTTTTTCTTTGCCAGGAGACTTTTTATGACTGCTTTAGTTGCATTACTCATTATTGGTCTGTTCAGGTTTTTTATTTTTATTTTTTATCGTTCTATCTTGGGAATTCGTTATGTGTCTAGAAATGTATTCACTTCCAGATTTTTAAATTTGTTTGTGATGTTTTTAGTAATCTCTTAATGCTTCGTATTTCTGGGTTACCAGTTGTAATGCCTTCTTTATGACTTTGTTTCCTTTTTATCTAACTTCATCTAGTTAAAACTCGTCAATTTTGATTTTTTTAAAACACCCCAGCTTTTGTTTCATTGACTTTTTGTATTTTTTGTTTCTATTTTTAAAATTTCTTCTCTAATCTTTATGGTATTTTTTCTGCGAATTCTAGCATTTGATCTTGTTTTTCTCATTACTGGAGGTGTACTGTCAGGCTATTTGAGATCTTCCTACTTTTCTGATGCAGGCATTTATAGCTATACACTTTTCCTCTTAGAATTGCCTTTGGTGCATCCCACAGGATTTGTTGTGTTTCTATTCTTACTTGTTTCAATAAATATTTAATTTCCCTTGTATTTTTTTCATTTCTTTTATTGGTTGTTCATGAGCGTGTATTTTAATTTCCATTTTTTGTACAGTTTTTAAAGTTCTATCTGTTACTGATTTCTAATACTATTCGACTGTGGTCAGAAAAGATACTTGATATGAATTCAGTTTTCAAAAATGTGTTGGGTGACCGAGGCGGGATCACGAGGTCAGGAGATCGAGACCATCCTGGCTAAGACGGTGAAATTCCGTCTCTACTAAAAATACAAAAAATTAGCTGGGCGTGGTGGCGGGCTCCTCCGGAGGCTGAAGCAGGAGAATGGCGTCAACCCGGGAGGCGGAGCTTGCAGTGAGCGGAGATAGTGCCACTGCACTCCAGCCTGGGAGACAGAGACGCCACCTCAAAAAAAAAAAAAAAAAAAGTGTTGTGACTTGTTTTTTGGCCTAACACAGTCTGTCCTGTAGAATAATCGATCTCAGTAGAATGAGCATTGTGCAGTTGCAGAGTGAAAAGCTGTGTAAATGTCTGTTAGGTCCATTCTGTATAGAGTACAGTTTAACTGATGATGTTTTGTTGTCTGGATGATCTGTCCGTTCGCGAAAGTGGGGTGTTGATTACGGTGGAGTGTTGAGGTACTCTATTATTGTATTGCAGTCCATCTGTCCTTTAAAGCCTGTTAATATTTGCATCTATATTTAGGTGCTTGAGTGTTAGTTGCATATGCACTTAACGGCTGTTTACTTGTTTCTCATATAATTATCTTTATTTTTTCTTTTTTTGAGTTAAAGGCTATTTTATCTAAGTATAGCTACTCCTGCTTTTTTTGTTTTCGTTTGTATGGGATATCTCTTATCATCCCTTGACTTTGTCTGTGTATGTCTTTATAGGTGAACTGAGTTCCTTGTAGGCAGGACATAATTGGGTCTTTTAATCCATTCAGCCACTCTGTCTTAATTTAATTTACATTCAAGATTATTATAGATAAAAACATACTACTGCCATTTTTTACTTTTTTGATTGTTTTGCTACTTTTTTTTTGTTCTTTCTCCCTTCCTCTTTTCTTTTTGATCTCTTTTTATTTCTTCTCTTTCCTCGCCTTTCTTCCTGTCTTTATTTGTAGTGAAGTAATTTTTTCTGGTAGTGTTTTAATTCCTTGCTTTTTATGTTTAGAGTGTCTGTTGATTTTTGCTTTCTGGTTACCATGAGGCTAAACAACATAATTATAACAAGTTACTTTAAACTGAAGAAAACTTAACTTTGATTGGTCTCAGCTACTCAGGAGGCTCAGGTGGGAGGACTGCTTGAGCCTGGGAGGCCAAGGTTGCAGTGAGCTGAAATCGCGCCACTGCACTCTCCAGCCTGGGTGACAGAGTGAGACCATGTCTCACAAAATAAATAAATAAATAAAAATGCAATAGCTTTATAATGAATTCTGATTGTAAATTTGGAGATGATGTATTAAGGTATAAAGAGGAAAGTGAAAATCATAATCTCATTGCCCAAGGATAACTACTTCTAATGTTTTGCTACATACGCTTCCTAATTCATAATCCCCTCTCTTTTACACACACACAAATGTACACGTAAAGTAGATAGACTTTACACACATATAATTTTATTGTAACATTTTGAGAAACACGGTTTTGTAATTTTTTCTTTAAAAATATTGCAAATAAGTTCTGTGAATAACATATAATAACATACATCTTAGTTTTCAGATTTTGTTTTTTGCTCTTTGGGGTGGCAGGTTCGCTTTTTGCTAAAATGAATCGTCTCAGTATCTTTGATTTTCCTTCTCTCCTGTAAGCTGTTGCTTTTGGAAGGGGCGCCTGGATCTCCCTCCTGTTTACTTGGGGGCAAACACATAGTATCATGGGGTTTTGAAGACACGTTGCCTGTGCCAGATAGCAACACTGGCTGTAGTTCTGAAAATATTAGCGTTTTTGTCCTGTGATTAATACTACGATGCAAATGAAGTGATTTATGATTTAGATCATTGTAGCAAATGACCTAGATATAACTCTGTGTGTTTTAAATCATTGTAGCCAATGATTTAGATACAACTCTGTGAGTATCTTTTAATTAAGAGCTCAAGATTTCTACACAGTATGTTCATTGTCTGCTTTATTTGTAGAAGCGTAAAAGCTGATACTTGTGTGATGTAAGAAAATGGATAGGTTTTACTATCACAAGGAAAAGGTATTATCCATACACTTTGCCAAGGAGGCATGGGTTACTGAAATTGGCTTCTGGATATTTGAGTTTGGGTATGATAGCCTTACGTTGAATTTTTTGGTTACTGCTTGATAATATTTATTTCAGTAATTGATTGTGTTTAGTAATTGATTGTGTGTGTTAATGAACAGTCCTGTCCTGAAAGCAAAAATGAAGTGGTTCAAGGGAGCATGAATTGCTAACATCTCCTTTAAACAAATAGGCTAGGTTAAAATTTTTTTACAGAGCTTTACAGTATTACATGTGAGTTTATTACACTATTACATGTCAACAAAAATGGCAGCAGAAGCTCTCTTAACTGACTTGCCAGATGGATTAGATCTCTCCATTCACTCAATAATAAAATGTCCATTTTATTGAGTTTTAATCCATTCAGAATCCATTTAGAAATACTATCTTATTTAACCTGTACCCTGTTTCAGCTAGCAACTGGATTATAAGAGTATGTGCATTAAATATTTTAGAAGACAGATTCTTTTAAATAAATAAAAATTATCACACAGGCTGTCTTAAACTTTTAAAAAGATGTGATTTTAGACTTGGTTAAAATACTAGCCTACATTAGTATTCTTTCTAGGAAATAAATATTCACATAAATTGTTTTTCCAGAAATTGGCCCTGAATACAGGTTTCAGATCGTTGAAAACGGAATCATTTGAAATCTGCATTTCCTTTCCTTTTCCTAATTTATTTCAGTCACTCAATAGGATTTTCTCATGGAATTAACTTTTCCCTCTCAGCGTAGTTACATAAGCTTGCTGTTGTAATCATGAAAAATAATTACCCATTTCAGCACTTACTAACGTGGACTTTACTTGAAGGGTCTCTGGTTTTAAAGTCAGAGCACATGGCTAGAGGCAGATGAAGAGTACCTCGTCATTCATAGCCACTGAGTCTCTATAATTTTTAAATGCCTTTGGAAAGCTAGATCTTATGCTCAAAAGCATGCTTTTGTGTTACAAATCCTTCAGTGAACTACTTACTCAGGTCATAATGCTTTTAAAGCCCTGCTTTTCTTTCCTCAGAATAAACTGAATTACATGTTACCAATAACAATGCCACATCATTTCAAAGGAAACTGAATTAAGTAATCCAAGTCCGGGTTGCTGAAAACTAGATGACACAGGGTAGGCACTGTTTTGGTTACCATGCAGAGGATCTCTATTAGTCAGCTTGGGCAGCCATAATAAAATACCATAGAACTGGGTGGCTTAAACAACAGAAATTTATTTTCTCATGGTTCTGGAGGCTAGAAGCTGTAGATCAGGGTGCTGCTGCTTTGGTTCCTGACGAGGGGCTTTCTTCCTGGCTCATAGGTTGGCTGGCATCTTGTCCTCACATGGCAAAGAGGAGAGTACTGTAGTCTCACCTTGTCTTAAGACGACACCAGTTCTATCAGATTAGAGTCCCACCCCATGACCTCATTTAACTGTTACTACCTCCTCACAGGCCCTGTCTCCAAATTTAGCTATATTAGGGATTAAAGATTCAACATACAAATTTTGAGAGGGCACAAACATTCAGTCCATAAAAGAAACTAGTTGTTTAATTAACAAGGATTGTTGAGCCCTGATATATTGTTATACCTGCCTGTGTCCTTCCCCCATTCCCCTCCACTCTCATTTCCTCACAAACACTCAGATAAGGATTTCTTTCAGATACTGTTTTTGTTACTTATCAAACTACGCAGTAACATTATGAATTATAAATGTTATTAGCCATTGAGAAAGTAGCTGTGCACTGACTGACCCCAGTTGACTGGGAGGGCTAGATGGTGCCTTCTCTGTGGTGGAATATAGGTTGGAGAAATGTGGTTGGTAGCAAATGCTGTCTGATTTGAACAGCTTTAAAGAAGGCTGGTTCTAGTTGATTTCAGTTCTCTCCAGATGCCATTTGAATCTAAACCAATTTTCTAGTTCTTATCATTACAGAATTGTCTTCTGGAACAATTATTTCTTTTTGTTACTTGGTAGAAATATGGATGCAGTTTTGTGAATCATTAAGGCATTTTAACTCATCTTCCACTCTCTTATTTTTTAATTCCTTTAGGTTGTTTGAGGGACGTTCATCAAGGAAACCGGAGGAACTTAAAACGCTCTTCTGCTTCTTTGGAACAGTCACAGAGAAAAGTGAACTCCTTTCATTCTTGCAGTAATTTTTCTTGCTGATGGGAACTGTTCAAGTCAAGTGACATGTGAGGAACATTTTGTGTTTAACGTAAACCTTCCTGTCCCAACCACATTGAAACAGTAATGATGCGACAAGATAACTTCGGTTTTATGCTTGTGTTGTGTATAAGTATAAATGTGTGCTATAAATGTAGGGGGGCAGGGTTTACATACTATGAAATTGGACCCATATTCTCTGAAATCTGTAATATACATCAAAACATTTTCATGAATAAAAACCAGAGAAAGTATATTGACCAGGAAATAAATTTTGGATGCTCTTTAAAGAAGCATTCACTAGTTTATTTGTATAAGTCAACTAACGCATTGCTTTTCTACCCATTCCTCTCTTTTGTGCCCCCCTAAGCCCTTTGTGGAGTTCTCATAAAACTGTTTTGTACTGAGTTTTATATCCATCTTCCTCTATTGAACCTTAACATTCTTGCTTCCCCAAAACCTGATAGCAGCTGAGGCAGTAATAGTAAATGTCCAACAAATACTGGTAATGACCAGCTGATAATAGATTGGTATTGCCACTCTTATCTCAGAAGCTGAATGACCGTGGTCAAGTTTCTTGACACCTCTAAGCTTCAGTTTTATCACCTATGAAATAATATAATAATGGTTATTACCTTACAGGGTAGTTACATATATTAAACAAGGAGATACATGCTTAATAAATGTAAGCTATTGTCAATGGGTAGCCTTTCCTACAAGTGGATGTAAACCAGAACACCTGAAAAGTTTCTTTGTGCTAAGTAGGTAAGGTCAACCTGGTCAAGTGAAATGGCTTTTTTTTCAGTTCATGGTTGTAGGATTGTCTGAAAACATGTTTTTGAATAATTTTAACATCATTTTTCTCATATCCTTCTTTTACTCTTGCATTACAGTGTACTTGGCATCTTCCGCCTTGAATGTATTGCTATTGGACATTGTTAAATTTTTAGAATGAAATCAATTATCAGGATTTTGATATTTAAGGGAAAATTATATGCTTCTCTGATATGGAATTATTTATCTCATAGCTTATTGAATTTCAGTTTTGTGCCGTGTACTGAATGAAATATTAAAATGCAGAATCATTTGGACCTCTGAGACACAAAATCAAATTAGAATTTGTAATGACTTGTTAAAAAGATGACTACGTAAGGCCAGGCGTGGTGGATCACGAGGTCAGGAGTTCCAGACCAGCTTGGTCAAGATGGTGAAACCCCGTCTCTACTAAAAAATACAAAAATTAGCCAGGCACGGTGGCAGGAGCCTGTAATCCCAGC
This sequence comes from Gorilla gorilla gorilla, assembly GCF_029281585.2. Lineage (NCBI taxonomy): Eukaryota > Metazoa > Chordata > Mammalia > Primates > Hominidae > Gorilla > Gorilla gorilla. The sequence continues at coordinate 32,045,408 of NC_073238.2, read as the reverse complement.
TACTCAGGAGGTTGAGGCACAAGAATCACTTGAACCCGGGAAGTGGAGGTTGCAGTGAGCTCAGATTGTGCCACTGCACTCTAGCCTGGGTGACAGAGCAAGATTATGTCTAAAAAAAAAAAATGACTACTTTTTTTGGCTATTCTAGGTCTAAGTAGAATTATTACTGTTGGTCTTTTTTGTTTTGTTTTTACGGTACTTTGAGTTGCCGTTTTAAGTAGAATTGTTATAACTAAATAGTACAGAGTTTACTCTTTTGTCCTGGGAGTCAAATCATGTATGTCTTCTCTAAAAACTAACTTGGCTTTCTAAATTTTAGGATTTCAGATACTTTGAGGAAAAAGCTAAAAGTTTTTTTTTTTTCAACTAGAAATGTATATGCCATTATAAGTATTTGGAATTTGAAGAAATAAATTATAACTAGACATTTTATTTTCTGACTTTTTTACTGTACATGTTAATTAAGTTCTTTGTAGAAATACAGTACAACATTGCTCTTGGTCTGCAGTATGTAAAGCTAATGGTTTAAAGAGGAAATCCTAAAGAGAATAAAAGAGGTTGCAGTATAATGAGTCGTTGTGTAGAAGTTCTGGAGCCTACTCAATAGACTTGAGAAGCTTATTTAAGGTACCATATTTCATCGAATCTAAGATGTCATAGATTATTTTTAAAAAGTGCTATTACATTATATACCTCTAAGAAGGAAAAAACATTCAGGACATGGAGTTTAGTAGGAGACCTAACCCACAAGGCTGGTACACCTAGGGATAAATGAGAAATTAACGTGACCATCCAGAAAAGGGACCATAAAGAAGCATGCAAGTCTCAACCTTGACACTAAATAGAGAAAGAAAAAAACATTTCTCTGAGAATTTGAACCACAAGCCCTAAGCTTTGGGTGTGCAGCCTTACCACCAGTGTGGTCCACAAAGGCCTGCCACAAAGGATTAATTCAGATGGTGTTGGGCTGATAGTGTTCCCAGATGACAGCAGAAGCAGATGCACATCTTCTCTGGGAAAATTCTCCTCTAGTCTAGACCTATGGTAAGATACCTCCATTATAAAAGATGTATTCCAGTTTCAGAAATGTAGTATGTGGAAAAACCTGCCTTTTAGAATTGATAAAATAGAATTCCATGAGGACCAACTTTTCAGTGTTGTTAAACGTGTATTTTATATTTGATGAGGATCTTGAGACTGAAATATTTTAAAAAGCCTTCCGAATTAAATTACTTTTTATATAGTTTTAGATAAAGTATCTTATAGATCAGATTTTTGAAAATTTATGACCTGTATGTAGTATATATTGTGATTTTATTATGGGAAGTATTTGATTAATCAGAGTATCCTATTCTGAGATGAAAGTTGCCTTGTTATGAAAAAGAAAGCTAACAGACGTGCTCTCAAGGCATTTTTTGTTAATCTGAGAAACCATGTTCTTCTGCCTTTTCTTGCTTTGCCAGCAGTGTTTATGAATTTCTCTTAGCATCTCTTAGTATATATGAAAGACATTTGATGTTCTTACTTGTCTGCTAAGTTACCGAATGACAAGAGAGATGTTTTCTATTATATTCATAGAATTGCTTCTCTAGTGTTTGAGTTGTTTCACCACTTACTTGTGAGTTTTAAATATGTTATCCATTTATCTTAAAGTTAGGTATCTAAAGAATGTAAGACCCATGTTAATAAAAAATTTTGTTTTTTTCTGTAACTGCTCCATATGGTTTTTGAGTGGTTCCTGCTTTTGACTGAGAACAAGGAGAAATGTGGAATTGTGCACAGGAATGAAATGATGGCCAGGCTTTCACTGGGTTATACACTGTCATCACTAATAGTTCCTGACATCTCTCTCTTTCCTTAAGAGCTTTTTTCTATTCAAGAAAACAGAAATGGCATGGCCTTTTTAGTTTGCTCTTTGATTTGAATCAGACAAATTGCTTCTGGCCAGCTGATTTATTTCTTTTGCTACTAGCTTTAAAAAATAAATAAATCTGACTAGAAAAGGATCTCATCCTCTTAAAATTATTGGCTACATTAATACTACATTTTGATCCTCCCAAATGTATTGCTTCTTGAAAAATATGTCATCTTTATTCTGTAAACTCTTAGAACCAGTAATTTCTTCTCTGGCTAAGACTGCTACTAACAAGTAGAGTGATTGCCCACTATCTAAGCCTGAAACTTAGCTTTACTAACTTCAGAGGATGTGCAAATGATTTTCTTTTTAAAGCTGTGGCATTTCACTTTACTATAAAGTACATAAATGTGTCTTTATTCACCAGTCTTTGAATGTAGGGTTAAGTCCTTTCTTTGTAAAGGAGTCTACAAATTTGAATTCAATTTTGTCTTTACTGCATAAGCTGTACCAGTTATACATCCTTTTTTTCAATGGTTTTTTTCTTTTAAAGTGTATTCAGCTTCAAAACTTTACCAAAAAGTACCAGCACTCAAATCCTACTGTTGTGCTGTTATTTGTATAGTTTCGTTTAGTGAAGTCTTACTGTTTTATAGGAGTTTCTACTGTAAGGATAATATTTTCAATCAATATTCTGTTATTTTCCAATGCTAGGCTTTGTATTTCCTGGTTGGTTTTATAGTCAATGTTAGACCTATTCTTTTATCGAGTGTGTGCGTGCACGTGCACGTGTGTGTGTATAATGTTTTCAAAATTGAAACTTATTTTGGGTATGTTTTTCTTTTATTGCTTCTGTAGAACCTACTGGGTTGGTGACATTTACAAGACAGAGTCTTGAGGATTTTCCAGAACGGGAAAGGTAACAATAATAATAAAAATAGTCCTAGACCCCTAGAATTAGAAGGACTCTTGCACTATGAGAGGATTCTATTTTAGAGCACCTGGAAAGATGGTTTTCCAACCTCTATCCTAGTGCCAGGGAATTTCTTCTCAGAAGTGATCCATCGATAGCTCTCATTTTTGAAAAGGTTATGCCTTTTAAATCAAAGTCTGTAACCCTTTGATTTCTACCATTTTGTCTTCATTTTGTCTTCTGAAAGAAAGCGGTGTTTAAAATTGAGGAGTGTTGTATGTGAAGACACTAATAAAAGGAATGCCAATATATAAACGTTTCTCCTTACCCTTTTTTTGGTTAGTGTTTGAACTTTATGGCTTTTCTTTCCGGAGGACAAGATTGAGAAAAGTCTTTTTATTATTTACATTTTAGTAAATAGTAACCGTCTAGAGTTTGAGTGGCAAGAATTTTGAAGTTTGGCTGCCCTTGTGTACTACTGGTAGATTTTCTGGAAGTTGCTATTTACTGTTTGTTTCTTATTTATCAGAAAATAATTGAGGAGATAGCAGCCAATCTGAGCTAATTCAGATTTGTAAGGTCCTTAGTGTCCTGAAACAGTTAACATATTTCTTAATCTAAAGCAAGTCCCCCAATGCACTTAAAGAAGTGTGGATTAACTTTTTAAATATGTTTGAGGACATGGTGAAGCATACTAAACACATATTTAACCAATGCTTCCCATTTTCACTTTCTAATAATTTTATGATAGTTTGTAATTGTTCTGTTTGGAATTAGTGATGAATGGAAATCACTTTAAAAAAAAAGTTGAGAGGTCATATCTGCTTAGGTGGCTTTTCTGCGGTGTTTTCATCCATCAAAGATGTTTATTTGTGAAGTGAAAGATAAAGAAATTTACTTCAGAAGACTGAGTGTATGGTTTAGGTGATTATTAATAGAGGGAAGTAGATAAAAGGTTAAGAAACCTGAAGAGAGAAAAAAAATGAGCCAGAAAAAGATGAGAGCATGTACAGCATTTTGGCATCATGCCATGTCAGATCTGAAAGGAACCCCAGCCACCTACTAAAACTCTTGATAGCTCTATAATACCTGCAACAGTCGGAGACTGGATAGCTTCAGTGACGGCAAATCCGCTGTTGCACATCAGTTTGTTCCATTGGTGGCTGCTTGTGTTATCATCTCATGCTTTCATTCACTAAAAATGTTTTCTACATTCATTCTCCACTATTCCTGGTTCTTCCTTCTAGAGCTACATAAATAAATCTGGATTTCTAGTTTTCTTTAAGATTTGACCTTCCTTCATGTATCTTAATGGCTTCTTGACCTACTTTCCTCTCTAACAGTGCATACAAGTTCATACTAAACTGATTCATTTCTTCTATTTCACATGTAATATGGAGTCTAAACCCTTTATCTCTGCTCTTAACAGAGTAGATTGGTTGCAGTTTCTTGGGTGCAGGAATGAAAAAATGAGTACATTTGCCTCAGCCTCCCATATAGCTGGGACTGTATAGGTGCATGCCACTACACCTGGTTAATTTTCGTATTTTTTGGTAGAGACGGTGTATCACCCTGTTGGCCAGGTTTGTCTCGAACTCCAGACCTCAAGAGATCTGCCTGCCTTGGCCTCCCAAATTACTGGGATTACAGGCATAAGTCACTGTGTCTGGCTTGGGGGAGTTACTGTTGAAGATACTGTTGGGATACTTTGTATACCAAAGGAGGCCCTTCTGAAACTGATGATACTGATGAAAAACTCCTTCTACTCAAGTCTTTGCAATGTATAATCTTTTCACTTCCATTTTCCTACATACTGTTTCTATTGGTTCCTTGTATTCCACAGACTGTGTTTTAGTATTTATAAGTATAGTGTTCCTTTTCTATGTGGAAAAGGGAAAATGTATTGGCCTTTTTTTAACATATAAATGAACTTCACAAGCAACAATTTTTCAAATCAGTTTTCCCTGTTGTGAATCTCGAAGTGGGTACATGATGCACTTTCCCATTTAAGGTAAAATACACATTTATCCCTTATCTCAGAATAGTCAGAAGTCAGGTTCTTATTGTATGGTTAGTAATGCAAATATTGATAAGGTCGTGTCAATACTTAGTATTTAGAAGAATTCTGAAATAGCACTTGTTTCTCTGTAAGTTTATGCATTTATTACTTTTTTTGAATTTTTTATAATGTTCCCAAACTTGACTGCCTTACTTCTATCTCTTCTGGCCTCAAGTACACAAGATGTATTTTCTTTAGATTTAGCATATAATATAAATTCAATTGTTTATTTCAGATTTTGAAAGAACAAAGAGGAACTACAGAATCATTGCTTACATTGACACCAGCCCTATTGTCCCAATGGATGGGTTTTTTTGGATGAACGTCAAAATTGACCCTGCTGTTAAAGCTTGAAACTTGGATCTGTTGTATCTGAGTTCTCTCCTCAAAAAAAGACCTTCAGGAAGTATCAGATAACTGAAACATAGCAGATCACAGCACCACATGCCTCCTGCCCCTCCCTAATTTCTGTTCTCTTATACATTGTTAAATTTCTTTCCTGCCCCTATTAGTCAAGCCCATGGATTTGAGACTGAGCTCCCAGCTCCTGGGCCACAGCACCAGGTTAAAGCTTTCTTCCTTGGCAGTACTTGTCACCTTAGTGACTGGCTTTTTCTCTGATGAGCAGGAGGACCTGGATGAAACCCCTGGTGTTTGGGTAATAACATGAACGACCATCTTAACTGTTATTCTTTATTGAAATTTTACTTTTTAACTACTGGCCTCTTGTTCATTATCTCCCATTCTTTTGACTTCATATCTCTTTTTTCATTGACTTTACAGTCAAGGAACTTGATGCTCCGTAAATGCAAATATTACGGTTAAAAGAAGAGAGAGGAAATGTGTGCAGAGAAAGTGTATTTTACAAATGAATTAAAGATGGATTCTGAGATACAAGTTTATAGATTTACCTAGAGTTTTGAGTTCAGGTGAGTTTTCACAATATGCAGTAAGTGGAAAAGAATCCCAAAATAATTGTGACATGAAAAAGCTAGATGTTGAAAACCAAAAAGATTTCACTTTGGTATGGCACTTTTAATTCAAGAATACTAGCCACCAAATGAGTTTTTCTGACTGTAATCATTGCTCTTTAAAAATTAAGAGATGTATTTATAACTTTTGTTTGACTTTTAGTGCAGCTTCTGAATTTAGTTATCAATAGATAGGACAAAATAGACGAGCATCTGCTTCCCTTCCCCCTAAACAATGTATTCTTGCCGAAATGTAATATATTTTTATTTATACTTGAAGACAGTGGTTTTCAATCTTTTCCATGTTAGTAGCTCAGATCTTTAAGGACAGAGGATGTGTACTGGGGGGCAGTTTGTGGTCTTAATCCTAAGTGGCACTCTGATATTTTAGATTATTTCTTTCATATTTGTGAGTAAAACTTCTGCTCCAGTAGGATGAGCCTGTTTACCTTGTGACTGCCTAACAGATCTGTTGCTTTATATGCCAGTTTTTAGAAGCAGGCAGATTACGTTACCTGGATTAAAATGTTTTTGACACTAAAGGTAGTATCTTAAATTTTTACATATGAGTTACTTTAAGTACAACTTTGCTTAAAATTATGGGGATCGAGTTTCCATAACTTTCACCATGGTGAAAATGGAAAGCAGGGAACATTCCACAGCAAATCCTGAGCTTATTTACAGAGTTAATTGAGCAAAGCAAGCATTCACACTTGTGTGTGTGTGTCAGTGACAGATGAGCATGGTACTTGAAGCATAATTGTGCTGCTTCAGATTCCGATATCCAGTAATCTTATCATGTAGCTAGAGTAACTAATATTAAGTCCCCAAGCCTACTTGGGTCTACTGTATTTGTATTTTAAAAGAATGTTTTTAAGCTACCAAATAGACATGTTATATATTTCTTCTGAATTAGAAAATGTTATTTGGATTAATAGAGTTAATAGAATCATATTTTATGTTTATTATGTCTTTTTTTTTTCATGAGATGGAGTTTCACTCTCGTCACCCAGGCTGGAGTGCAGCGGCGTGATCTCAGCTCACTGCAACCTCCGTCTCCTGGGTTCAAGTGATTCTCCTGCCTCAGCCTCCTGAGTAGGTGGGATTACAGGCACCCGCCACCACGCCTGGCTGATTTCTTGTATTTTAGTAGATATGAGGTTTCACCATGTTGGCCCAGGCTGGTCTCGAACTCCTGAACTCAGGTGATCCACCCTCCTCAGCCTCCCAAACTGCTGGGTTTACAGGTGTGAGCCACTGCACCTGGCCTATTATGTCTTAAAAGTGCTTGCATCGTCACCTAGATTATTTTTTATCTTTCAGTGTGAGTTTTTATTGGTTTATATGTTGTTTGTTTTCTTTTTAGGAAGCCATCATTCTTTAGAGGGCAATGACCAAACAGTACCAGCAGAAATTGAAGTACCAGCAGAAGGCTAAGAAGGTTAGGAGAAAAAGACATTTTGTATTTTACTGTTTATTTATTTATTTTTTTTAGATGGAGTCTTGCTCTGTCACCAAGCTAGAGTGCAGTGGCACGATCTCAGCTCACTGCAACCTCTGACTCCCTGGTTCAAGTGATTCTCCTGCCTCAGCCTCCTAAGTAGCTGGGATTATAGGCACACACCACCACATCCAGCTATTTTTTGTATTTTTGGTAGAGACCAGGGTTTCACCATGTTGGCCAGGATGGTCTCAATCTTTTGACCTCCTGATCCACCCCCCTCAGCCTCCCAACATGCTGGGATTACAGATGTGGGGCTTGGCCACCTCCTGTTGGGAGAAATGCACTGATTCTGGTTGCCACGTGGATTTATTTTGGGAGTGATATTCATCTAACTTCATGGAAATACTACTAGATAGAAAGTTAGCGGATGAATTCTCTATCTGATGAGAGTTTTGGGCAAATCGAATACCAAGTTACCAAGTTTTGTTTTTTTCTCTGATGCAAAAAAACAATGTGCCAGCCGGTGAAAAACTCTCACAGCTCTGGATGTGAGTTTAGGATACTGGATTTCTACCATTCAATTTCTTACTACTTTTCTTGCACAGGGATCATGGCACAAGCTGCAGTTTCCACCCTGCCCGTTGAAGATGAGGAGTCCATGGAAGATGAGGAGTCCGTTGAAGATGAGTCTGTTGAAGGTGAGTCCGCAGAGAGCAGGATGGTGGTGACATTGCTCATATCAGCTCTTGAGTCCATGGTGAGACCTTCTGTTCTAACATTCTGTAATTGGGTAGTACTAGGTGGTAGATAAGGTTGATTTGTTTTTGTAGAATTTATAATTTTATGATTTATGGTTCTAATGAGTAGATCTTTTTCTTGAATAGTAGTTATGGTCAAACACTTCTGACCAAATGTGCCATGTTGTCCAGCCTGGTCTCAAAATTTGGGGCTCAAGAGACCTGCCCATCTTGGCCTCCCAAAATACTGGGATTACAGCTGTAAGCCCCTGAATCTGGCCAGATATTTTTCTTTTTATGGCTGAATAATACTCTGTGTATGTATATATTACGTTTTCTTTATCCATTCACCTACTGATGGGCATTAGGGTTGGTTCTACCTTTTGGCCACTGTGAATAATGCTGCTGTTAAACGGGTGTACAAATACCTGTTTGAGTCCCTGCTCTCAGTTATTTTGGGTATATACACTTAAAGGGTGTTGGTGGATCATATAATTCTGTGCTTAATATTTTTAAGGAGCTGCTAAACCATTTTCCACAGTGGGCTGTACCATTTTACATTCCAAAAGGCAATGCGTACAGCTTCCAATTTCTCTATAGCATTGCTGACAGTTAATATTTTCTGTTTATGTATTGTATTTTTATAGTGTTTGAAATTAACCTGAGGGTTTTTGCTGATAACCAAAATATTAGGAAAGGTTTTCCAAAAATAATACTGCTTATTATAAAGAATTTTATGTGTTACTTGATGCCCTGTGATCTATTTTCTCAGTAAGAAGAAGAACTTCTCGGCTGGGCGCAGCAGCTCATGCCTGTAATCCCAGCACTTTGGGAGGCCGAGGCAGGTGGATCACAAGGTCAAGAGTTCAAGACCAGCCTGGCCAACATAGTGAAACCCAGTCTCTACTAAACAAACAAACAAAAATTAGCTGGGTGTGGTGGCGGGCACCTCTAATCCCAGCTACTCGGAAGGCTGAGGCAGAGAATTGGTTGAACCTGGGAGGCGGAGGTTGCAGTGACCGAGATTGCGCCACTGCACCCAGCCTGTGTGATAGAGTGAGACTCCATCTCAAAAAAAAAAAAAAGGAAAGGAGGAACTTCTCTCCATCCAGCCTCATTCCACTGCACCAACTCTTCCGTGTCGGGTTGTGCAGGGGAGAAAGGGAGCTTGGCACCTCTTTGCTGTGTTGAGTTGTGGTAGCCCATCACTGGGTTGTAAAGTGCCTTGCCTCCTTCCCCCCCCCCCTTTTTTTTTGAGACAGAGTCTCACTCTGTCACCCAGGCTCAGGTGCAGTGCTGAGATCTCTGCTCACTGCAACCTCAGCCTCCTGGGTTCAAGCGATTCTCCTGCCTCAGCCTCCCAAGAAGCTGGGACTATAGGCACGTGCCACCACACCTGGCTAATTTTTTTTATTTTTAGTAGAGATGGTATCACCATGTTGGCCAGGCTGGTGTTGAACTCCTGACCTCAAGTGATCCGTCCACCTTGGCCTCCGAAAAGTGCTGGGGTTACAGGCATGAGACACTGCGCCCATCCACCTCCTCTTTTACTTGGGAGAAATGCACAGATTCTGGGTGCCATGTGCATTTGTTTTGGGAGTGATACTGATCTAACTTATGGAAATAATACTAGATAGAAAGTTAGTGGATGGATTCTCTATCTGATGAGAGTTTTGGGCAAAACAAATTCCTAGTTTCTGAGTCTTATTTTTCCCCTGAATCAAGAAAACTGTGAATTATCCAGCTGGTGAAAAATTCTCACAGCTCTGGATGTGAGTTTCGGACACTGGATTTTTACCACTCACTTTCTTACTACTTTTCTTGTGCAAGGATCATGGCACAAGTTGCAGTTTCCACTCTGCCCATTGAAGATGAGGAGTCTGTTGATGATGAGGAGTCCTTGGAGAGCGGGATGGTGGTGACATTCCTAATGTCAGCTCTCAAGTCCACGGTCAGACCTTCTGTTCTCACATTCTGTAGTTTGGTAGGACTGGGCAGTAGATAAGGTTGATTTATTTTTGTAGAACTTACAATTTTATGATTTTCAGTTCTAATGAATAGACCTTTTTCGTGAATAGTAGTTATGGTTAAACACCTCTAACCAAATGTGCATGTGGAGTTTCTACACTGATTTTCAGACAGTCTGGATCCCAACTGAGTATCCCACAATTCCATCCTGACACTCCCTGGAGTTAGTGCAGACCCCACAGGATGGGGGCTCAGTCCCAGGAGTCTACCCTCACTCCACATGCCAATTGCAAGTCTTGGGTTGTTACATGTAGTTTTGACCGACCAGTTAGAAAACAGGGTTTCATGACCCCGTTGCTGGGTGGAATCATTTGCTCGGACAGCTTGCAGAACTCAGAAAAACAGATTGTTTTCTTTTTTTTTTCTGAGATACAGGGTCTCAGTCTGTTGCCAGGCTGGAATGCAGTGGTGTGATCAAAGCTCACTGTAGCATGGGACTCCTGGGCTCAAGTGATCCTCCCACCTCAGCCTCCCAAATAGCTGAGACTACAGGCCCGCACCAGCATATCTGGCTAAGTGTTTTTATTTTTTGTAGGGAAGGGGTCTTGTTATGTTGCCCAGGCTGGTCTCAAATTTCTGGGCTCACATGATCCTCCCACCTCAACTTCACAAAATGCTGGGATTATGAGTGTGAGCCACTGCATCTCACCAATTTACTTTCTTTTACTGGTTCATTTTAAAGGCTATATCTCAGAAACAGCCGGTGAAAGAGATGTATATGCTGGGCACAGTGGCTCATGCCTGTAATTTCAGCTGTTAGGGAGACTGAGGCGGGAGCATCGCGTAAGTGCTCAGGAGATTAAGACCAGCCTGGGTAACACGGTGAAAACGCATCTCTACAAAAAGGTTTTTCTAAAAATTAGCCAGGTGTAGTGATCTATAGTTCTAGCTACTCAGTGCCTATACTTCTAGTTACTCAGGAGGCTGAGGTGAGAGGATGAGAGATGGGGCTTGAGCTAGGGAGGCATAGGTCGCAGTGAGCCACGATTGTGCCATGGCACTCTAGGCTGGGGGACAGAGCCAGACCCTGTCTCAAAAAAAAAAAAAAAACAGGGCAAGGTGTGTCGGGAGGGGTGCAGAACTTCCATGCTCTCTATTGCGCATGTTACCTTCCTGCTATCTCCCTTGTGTTCAGCAACCCAGGCATTCTCCAAATCTGGTTGTTGAGGTCATTTATGAAGGCTTCTTTAAGCAGGCATGATAGATGAAATCATTGACCATTGGTGATTAAGTCAGTCTTCGGCCGCTGTTTCTTCCTGGAGCCCAGTGGGTGAGGCTGACAGTTCCAAGCCTCTAATCACATGGTTTGTTCTTCTGGCAACCAGCCCTTTTTCTGAAGCTGTCTAGGAGCTTTCAGTCACCCAGTCATCTCAGTAACATCACCAAATGCATTCTTACTATGGTGATCCCAAAGGTCTTAGAGGCTCTTGTGTTAGAAACCTGGGACTAAGACCAAATGTTCAAACAAAAGATGGTCCTATCACCTTTATCACCAAGGCCTTTATAAGAACTTGAGAAGCTCTGTGCCAGGACGAGGGGCAGAAGCCAAATGTGTATTTCTTTTCTGTTTCTTTTGAACACAGAGTCTCTGTTTCACCCAATCTGGAGTGCAATGATGCAGTCGTACCTAACTGCAGCCTCAGCCACCTGGGCTCAAGCAATTCTCCCGCCTCAGCCTTCCAAGCATCTGGGACTACAGGTGCACACCATCCATGCCCAGCTGATTTTTGTATTTTTTTGTAGAGATGTGATCTTGTTATGTTGCCGAGGCTGGTCTTGAACTCTGGGGCTAAAGCAATCCTTTCACTGTGGAAGAATGGACAAGGAGGACCTTTCTGGACATGTTGAGTGTGAGGAGCCCGCTAGACACTTGGGTGGGATGGCCAGTGAGGAGGCAGCTGGTCATGTGTTCTCACTTACAGACACATTTGGAGGACAGCAAATCACAGATGGTCATCTGAGCCATGGGCATAGATGAGAGAGCTCAAGGAGAGGGTACAGACTAAGAAGAGGGGCCCAAGAAAGCCAGCCTACAAAGCAAGAAACTGACAGCCAACCAGATCCCCTAAGTAATCTGCTAACCAAGGAACTAAATAGCTAACAACTCACTAACGCCTGTTTCTTTTCTTTTTCTTTCTTTTTTTTTTTTTTTTTGAGACAGGGTCTCACTCTGTTGCCCAGGCTGAAGTGCAGTGGCACAGTCACAGCTCACTGAAGCCTAGACTTCCCAGGGTTCAAGTGATCCTCCCACCTCAGCCTCCCAAGTAGTTGGGACTACAGGAGCATGCCACCATGACCGGCTATTTTTTCCTATTTTTTGTAGAGATGGGGTTTTGCCATGTTACCCAAGCTGGTCCCAAACTCCTGGACTCAAGCAATCCTCCAGCCTCAGCCTCCCAAGGTGCAGGGATTTCAGGCGTGAGCCACCATGCCCGGTGGCTTACTAACCCTTTGACTAACCTATCAAAAACCAACTAACTGATTCTCCTGTTAACCAGCTATTAACTCATTGAATTATCTAATCAACCAGTCAACCATAAACTATCCAACTAACCACGAGCCAACAATTCAACCTGCTAACCAACATTTCTTCATTCAACAAACATTTGTTGGCCAGGCATGGTGACTCATGCCTGTAATCCCAACACTTTAGGAGGCCGAGGCAGGTGGATCACTTGAGGTCAGGAGTTCAAGACCAGCCTGGCCAACATGGCAGAACCCCATTTCCACTAAAAATAAAAAAAAAAATTAGCTGGGCGTGGTGGCAGGCGCCTCTAATCCCAGCTGGGTTGGGGGCTGAGACATGAGAATCGCTTGAGCCCAAGAAGCAGAAGTTGCAGTGAGCCGAGATCATGCCACTGCACTCCAGCATGGGCAACAGAACAAGACTCCATCTCAAAAAAAGAAAAAAATTTTGTTGAGCACCTACTTATGAGTCAAGCACCAGGGATACAAAGTCAAAACCCACTCTCCACTCTTGGGTCACTCTGTTTAATAGAAGAGATGGGTAATGGCAACAGCACCAGAGACAAGCAGCCTGGGACTGGGGGAGCTCAGGGGAGGCATGGGAGGTGAGGCCTGAAGGGGGTTTTGAAGAATGGGTGGGTGATGGCCTGACATGGCCATGGGGGAGTAGGGTGGTGGTAGAAAGAATGGTGGAAGCTGTGCACATTCTAGATATTTTAGGAGATTGGTGACTGGATGTGAGGCATGGGGGAGAGGGAAGTATCAAGGACATGACCTTGACTTCTGGCTTGAGCAACTGAAGAGAAGGGGACCCCTGACTGAGCCAAGAGCACAGGAGGAGTGGACTTGTCGGGGGCGGAGGAGGCTGTTTCCATCTAGGAGCTGAGTTGCCTGTGAGACACCAGTGGGTCTCTAGAAACAGGATCTAAAGCCCTGGAAAGAGACGTAGGCTAGAGGCAATGATGTCAACAGAGGGGCACTATTCATTCTCTCCGTCCAAGTGTACAACAGGCCAATATCCCTGCTTGTGTGGAGCTGACAGCAATGAAATGTAATAAGTAAGTACATTTGTATAAGCGAAGGTACCAGCTCCTATGGAAAAAAACAGAGCAAGGAGAGGGGAATTGGGAGTCCAGGGGCTGGAGATGGGGTGTGATTTCAAATAGGGCAGTCAGAGTAATCCTTGTTGAGAAGGTGGCCTTGGAGCAAAGCCATGAAGGAGATGAGAGTGGGCTGTATGTTAACTGCAGAAAGCCTCTGAGATGGAGGGAATAGTCACCAGAGGACTCTCAGCATGTTTGAAGAAAGCAAAGAAAGTCAGTGTGAGGCCAGGTGCAGTGGCTCACACCTGTAATCCCAACCTTTTGGGAGGCCGAGGCGGGTGGATCACCTGAGGTCAGGAGTTCAAGAACAGCCTGGCGAACATGGCGAAACCCAATTTCTACTAAAAATACAAAAAAAAAAACCAACTAATTAGCTGGGCATGGTAGTGTGTGCCTGTAATCCTGTAATCCCAGCTACTCAGGAGGCTGAGTCAAGAGAATCGCTTGAACCCGGGAGAAGGAGGTTGCAGTGACCCAAGATCGTGCCATTGCACTCCAGCTTGGGCGATAGAACTGGATTCCATCTCAAAAAAAAAAAAAAAAAAACCAGAAAAGAAACTCAGTGTGGCTGGAGGAGGGAGAGCAGGGGGCTGGAGTGGGGAGGCCAGAAAGCCAACAAGGACTGCATAGGCAGGGCCTTGGCCATTGCAAGGACTGGCTCTTTTTCACCCCAAAGACAGCTGAGCCTGAGAGGGTGAGAGGTGCTGAGTGCAGTTGAGTTGAAGGCCACCTGCATGCCTTGACCCTCATCCAAGTATTTCTGAGCCTCCCCTCACCCCAGGACCCAGCCCAAGCAACAGGTGGAAGATGCTTTTCTTCTGGGACCTCAGAGGCGAGTGGGTGGGTGGGGAGGAGGAGGTCGAGGGGGGACAGCTGCCCCAACGGAGAGGCTGAGGATGGAGCAGGGAGGGCACTGAAGTGGGCTGGGTGGAGGACAGGGGGCTGGAGGGTGAGAAGAGGGTGGGGTACTTACCGCCTGTGCCCAGATGCTTGAACCATGTTTTGTCCTTCAGATTTGTAGATGCTGAGGAGCCAAAGAGAGGTCACTAGGGCTGGAGGACACAGAACTTGGCCCCACACTTCCATCAGACCTTGGTCCCCAGGGGAGAAGCCCTGGGGCAGCTCCTGCTAGTGCCACTCCCTTAACCCAGCCAAGCAACAGGGAGGGAGGAGCGGTGCTCAGCCAATGAGACGACGCCCTGGAGCCCCACCCCACCCATGCTGGCCCCAGGACCCCAACCCCAGGCCAGACCCTCCAGTGCTCCTCCTGACCTTCCCTGTCTGCAGCCCAGCTTTGGACTGTGGAGATGCCCTCAGCCACTACTCAGTGGCTCCAGCCTCATATTTGCGTGCTATACCTTTAACCTCAAGCCCTCTTGCTGCTAACTTAAGCTGTGACTGTCCAGGACTTGCACACACACATACATGCACACATGCACACACACACACAGAAGGTGAACACACAGGATGAGGCCCTGAAAACTCATTTCACCCGTGTACCTCACCCAAAAATTCCCCTTTGTACTCCTATCTTTATCTCTAACTGACAGCATGAAGGTAGCCCGAAGTCCCCTCACCCTGTCTGTCCTCCTGATTCTCTAGCCCAGTTCCCTCTAGCTCCAGCACAGACTCTTATCTCCAGCCCTGACTGCTGAAACCCTCCAGCCCCAGCTCCAGCCCCTCAGGAGGGGACTGCGAGGGAGGAATGACTCCAGCAAGCCGGCAGCTGACCCGTCTCCTGCCTGCACACCTCCCCCTGTGGTCCACTGCTGGTGGTCTTCAGCTCTCTCCTCGTCCCACCCGCATGGTCTGCTGACAGCCCAGCCCAGTGCATCCCTGCCATCTCTGCTCTACCGCTGGTCCTCCCAACAACCAACTTACAGGTAAGGAAACTGAGGCCCAGAGAGAAGGTGTATGTGCCTGTGTCACACAGCAACACAGGACTGCACCATAACAAGAAAGCCGGGACTTCCACTCCCAGCCAGGGCTCCTTCCCCAAACAATCCCTCAGTCACCTCCTCGCTGTATGGTACCCAGGGAATGGCCCTTCCAGATCTGGGCACTGAGGAGGCTGCCCCATCCCCACCCTGCCTGGAGCCCCACTCACTCTGCTGAAATGTCTTCCGATTCTCAGCCTCTGCCTTGGGGGCTTCTCAGTTAAAGCGCATCTTTAAAGCGCATCTTGATCTTGTTCCTCCGTGACTGTCCCTGGCTCAGCTTCCACCCCCAGCTGGGGCTCAGCTATCCCTGTGTCCCCAGTCCAGAGCCTGCCTCTCAGCCCTCCCAGGGTGGCCTCGAGCGCTGCTCCTGCTCCTCCAGGGGAGAGGTCAGTAAGGCAGGTGTTTGGCTGGTGCCACTTGAACCAAGTCCAGATGCATTGCCCAAAATAACATCCCTCATCTGGCCAGCAGTGCCGTGGAGACCGAGTTCTGAAGCAGGCCTTTGTGAGGTCAGAGGTGGAGTTCTGGGTGGGCACTCTGGGCCTCACAGTCCCAGAGGAAAGGCCTGTCCTCCAAGCCAATGTGCAGCCTGACTCTGGGGCCAGCGCCTGAGGAAGCCCTCCCTGAGCCCCAGCCCTGGGGAAGGCTGAAGAGGCCTCTGAGCCCCCAGCGCTGGGGAGAGCTGTGCAGAATAGGACTGGAGGTGGAAGTGTTGGAGATTAACAGCCAGATGGAGGGGATGGGGGGAGGCCCTGGGTCAGTCCTCAGGGAACCCCCATTCTGAAGGGGGAGAGGGAAACTCAGGCCCAGTCCTCAGGGGCCCCCAGTCTGAGAGGAAGGAGGATACACGAGCCATATTTGCAGAGAAACACCAGCCTGCGAGAGGAGGTAGAAGCCCAGGCCTGGCCCTCTGAGGGCCCCTAGTCTGAGGAGCAGTCCACCTGCCCTCGGGAAAACACCTCCCTTAGGAAAGGCCAGCAAGGCCCCCGTAAAGGAGCCACAGCTGGATCGGGGCATGGGGCTCAGGGCCCAGCGGCGTGGGAGCTCCGGGACCGAGGTGCAGTCAGGAGAGACCCTGGGGGCCAGCGGCAGTCCAAGAGGACTTTTGGAGCCAAGGCCTGACTGGGTCTCAAACAATGGGGCAGGCAGTTTGGGGTTTCAGCAGGTGGCCCAGTGCTGAGACACAAGGGAGTTGTTTCTGGTCTGCAGACACTGAGGACACTTGCTATGTGGTGTGGTGGACGGTGGGTAAGTCTTGGGAATTTCTGGCACCAGGTTCCATGGGTGGGAAGGGGCATAGGATTCAGTTGTCCAAAGCTCAGGTGTGGGAATGGAACTGTCCTGTAGAGGGTGCCAAAGACCAGGTCTGGAAACTGCATAGCCCCAGTCCCCACCCCCACTCACACCGTCCCACCCCTTCCAGCTTTTTCTGCAGATCTTTCTGCAGGGGTGAGGCAGGGAGAGGAAGGGGTCGGCCGCAGTCCCGGGGCTTCCTAGTCAGAAGCCCTCTGTAAGGCACTAACTTCCCTCTTCCCTCTGCAGATTTTTTTTTTTTTTTTGAGACGGAGTCCCACTCCACCCAGGCTGGAGTGCAGTGGCACAATCTTGTCTCACCACAGTCTCTGCCTCCCAGTTCAAGTGATTCTCCTGCCTCAGCCTCCCAAGTAGCTGGGATTACAGGCATGCACCACCAAGCCCAGCTAGTTTTTTTGGATTTTTAGTAAAGACGGGGTGTCACCATATTGGTCAGGCTGGTTTCGAACTCCTGACCTCAGGTAATCCACCCGCCTCGGCCTCCCAAAGTACTGGGATTATAGGTGTGAGCCACTGTGCCCGGCCTCCCTCTGCAGATTCTACGTGGGCTCTAAGCAGCCTCTAAATTGCCTGAACACCTAAGGCTTATTTGCTAGTTGACATCTGATCTATTCTGACACTGAAAATTTCAGTGCTTTAGGGTGCTAAAAGGAAAAAAGAGGGTTTGCAAGGCATCCTGCAGTTGCTGAGGGGATACCCTGATAAGGGAATTTTAAGCAATTACAGTAAGTGTCACTAAACTTTTTAAAAAATCTTTAACCAGATTAAACTTACACAATTTTGTTATAATTTGTTTCTGCAGCTTCCAATTGTGGACAAGATAAGGACCATTGCCCAGGCTGTCTATGGAGCCAAAGATATCGAACTCTGTCCTGAGGCACAAGTCAAAATAGATCGTTACACTCAGCAGGTAAAAGTTGTACTTTTAGGGGAAAAAAAAAATCCACCTTAGGCTCTCAGAATACTCAGCTTGACTTGAGGATTTGTACATGTCTCACCAGCTAACCTTTGCTTAATCTATTTTCTGGTTAACAAAGATGAAAGTAATATCCTCGGGTAGAGTGTAGACTATATTTAGAACTTTATGGTGAGGCATGTATCCTCTGATCCATGCATCATTTACTTCCGTGACTATAAATGTGTCTGATATGGGTGGTATCCCTATTTGTAGGTGATGTGTGATCTTTCATCCCTCCCACTCAGCCCAGAATGTTGAAACTATCCTTTGGAGTAGAGCTGTGGAGTCAGATTTAGATGAATTGCAATGCTTCCTCTTCCTTACAGGCCTCTTACTACCTTAAAAATGCTAGCAAGGTGTCAGGGTAGGCAGATAGGAGTGCAGCCTATAAAGATGGGAATGTTTGCTGTTCTTATGCAAGTGGTTCATTGGCTTTTTACTGAGCTGGTCCACTGAGGTTGAAGGCTCCATCATCTTCTACCTCTAGCCACTGAGAAAGGCAAGTAGGCAAACAGCTGGGAAGGTGGCTATGATCTGACGGCATGTGTCATCACCTAGTCCAGTGACAGTCATGATGAATCAACTCCGTTACAGGAGGCTCAGCCACCTTTTACCAAAAGGACCATGTGCCTCCAGTGTCCCTCCTACTTTGGTGTAATCAGATAGATAGAAGTCAGAACATTTTAAGAGCCTGCTGGCTAAAGAGCTTCATGATTGGTAGTGTTGACCTTATCTTTAAAAACAATCTCCAACTCCTTATTCTTTTTTGTAAACCCATTTGAAATTTTGTTAAATGCTACCATTGCCAGCCAGGGTATTTGTTCTCCTAGGTTTGGTAAAATAGGAACTCAGAAAGTTCTAAATTCTTAGAATTTTCCCTGATGTTCTTGGCTTACCCTTTACAAAAAGGATTCCCAAGCACTGCTCTGTGCCTAGGCATTGTGGTGAAGTTTTCATTCATGTGCAAAGAACCAAGTAAAATAAGGTCATTTTCATGAGGTTGCTTTGTTTTTTTTCCCCTGAGTTTTTAATAATGATATTTAAGACTATCATTTATTGTAATATTAAGTCTTTTCTCCTTTCAGTGTTAAAATGTTATTTCTTTTATGAAGTAATCTGGTGACAGTATATAGCATACTGGTTGGTTTCTGTTTCTTTTTAATATGCCTACTGACAAAATTTTTACATTAGCAAACCTATAGAAATTACTTTAATATTTAACCATGTCTGAAATTCAAAATTCTGGCACCATTCTGAAAGGCAGTTGTGATTCTCACTCAGCAAAATTCTTATCAGTATAGAAGAGTGAAGATTTCAAAAAGAAAATGGCCCCAAGCCCAAGTCCTCCCTAAGTTGATAAGACTCTAAGATCTTCCAAATAGTTTTAGGCTAAGTCTTATGAAAATTTGACTAAAGATTTCATTCCCTTTATCTCTATCAAGGAAATACTCCTTAAAATTCGTGTCAACCAGGCACGGTGCTCACACCTGTAGTCCCAGCACTTAGCACTTTGTGAGGGCAAGGCAGAGGATCAGTTGAAGCCAGGAGTTTGAGACCACTCTGAGCAACACAGCAAAACCTCCATCTCTATTTTTATTTTTTTTAAAGTTAGTGCCAAGTATGTGGTTGCAATGAATTAGCAAAGCCTCTAAAGGAACACTATGTGCCATTTAATCAGAAACAGGCTTCGAGGACACGGTGCTTTTTGTGAGACACCACATGTGACTTCCTGCTCTTTCACCTTTGGAACTCTGGGTCAGACAAAGACTTTGGTCCTTAAAAACAAGAAGCTTAAATAGTGACGTCATCTTAGTTCTTGTAATGTAGTTGCAGATCAAATAACCATGATTCATAAACCAACACAAAGGAACCCTTTGCTTCTTGACTGACTCCAGAATGAGTGAACAACATGACTAAGAGCCTAGTCGCAGAGCCTTTCTCCAGACTACCTTGCTGGGTCCCGGATATTAATAGTCTTGGAAAGCGGTTTCTACAGCTGCTGCTTTGCCTGAAAATAGCAATGCTTTTCCCAAACATGCACATAACACTGCCTTCTCTTAACGAGAAACTCCAAAATAAACAATAGTCACCCTTGACCTACTAAACAGTCATCACATGGAGATGAGTTTTTATCCTCACCTTCTTGCTTCTTCAGTGAACAAGTAGTAACAAGTAGCTCCTGCGTGTGCCTCGATCTGAGCTGGCATACCATTGCTGCCGAGACTGTATAAAGTGCAAATTGAAAACCACAGGAGACTCACATCTATATCAGTGAACACATTTTCTTTCCTTTCTTACAGGGTTTTGGAAATTTGCCCATCTGCATGGCAAAGACCGACCTTTCTGTCTCACCAACCTGACAAAAAAGGTGTGCCAAGGGACTTCATCTTACCTATCAGTGATGTCTGGGCCAGCATAGGTGCTGGGTTCATTTACCCTTTGGTCGGAACGGTGAGTGAGTCACATTTTCCAAAAACCCTCCCCATTCTGCATTGTCGCAGAGCCTCAAATTGTTATGCTCCACCCGCTCTTTAAAAATCATGGATTAGGGAGAATTGGGAGTAATTAATAGTACAGTATTCGCTATTTTTCTAAACACTCTGTCTCACCTACCTTTGCCATTGTGGTTTGGGTTTTTCTTTTCTTAGATCATGTATTCAGGATCCTTAGAGTCATAATACTAATTTCCTTCCTAAGGCAAGTAGGAACATAACTTGGGAGAATTCAGTCTGTTATTTAAAGGGTAGAATGGCTTAGGACAGTGGTTGTCAACCTTTATCACACATAGCACCCAAAATGATGTAATCAGTAGGGTTGACTGCTCACACCAGACAGGATCTGCCCAGTCACCCCAAGGGCTGGGGAAAGCAGTCCTCACCCTCTCACTTCCCCAGCACATCAGGTGGGAAGTTCTGGCTTAGGAAATTACTGAATCATATGAATTCTCATTTTTGATGTTGTTGTGATGGGATTATGTTGCTATTGGTTGATTATTCTGTTATTTTGTGTTATCTATGGAGGTAAAGGAGATGAGCAGAGATATAAAAGCTTATCAAAGTGCTTAAAATCCATGAAGATTGGCTTCATTTGGTATAGCTACACAGTGATAGCCTTCCGTTGGTACCATCAGTGGCCTAAATTTGATTTTTGTCTTTGGGAGTGCTCCTGAATTTGGTTTAGAATAAAAAAGAATTCTTAAAACCTGGCAGATCCCATGGCAAGAAAAGAAAAAAAATTCTAACCCATCATTATCATCATCATTAGTGCAAAGTGATCTGAGCTTAAACAGCATACATTATAATAATTTTTTATAATAAACCATGTGGCTCTATTGTGCAAACAAGCAATAGACAGACAAAAAGTGCAGATTCTTGCCTTGATATTTACATACTTCATCTAATATTGGACACAATGTTTTTTCAATCAGCATCATTTGAATTCTTCCTGCATGTGAGGCACAGAGATTTTAAGATGAGCAGGTGTGAGATGCATGGATTTGAATAGCATAGAGGTATCTGGAGAGCATTGTGTTGGTATTCTGAATGCCCTCAGATCCCAGGGTGATAACAGCTCATTATGCCTGGGGTAGAACTTACCTGGGCTGTGGAAGAAGAGGGGATTCTTCAAAAAGGGCTCAACCTCTGAACTGGCAAAACAGTGAGTTTTGACTCAAAGGCACCAGAGTACTAATACATGACAACTTCTCCTGGGGTGATCCAGTGTGGCTGGAAATGGATGAGGTGGGGAGGCTGGGGATGGGAATGGGAATGGGATTGGGATAGCAGGACGGGGTCACATGGCCAAGGATCTTGAAGACCATCTCATGGAACTTGAATCTGATCTCTCCACACTGAGGAGCCATGGTAGGGTGGGTTTCTTGTTTGTTTCTTGGTTTTTTATTTTTTTGATTTTTTTGTTTTTAAATAAGGAGGAGAAGAATGTGGTCTGATGTGTATTTTAGAAAAATAGCTCTGGCAGCAATGTGGAGAATGTTTAGTGAAAAGAGAACCAGGCCCAGAGAGGTGGGTTAATTCAGCTGGGGCCAGAGGAAATCAAGGTCCGCACTTTGGCCACAGAAGTAGATATGGAGAGTGGGGGTGAACTGCAGACATACTCTAAAAGTATCCTCCTACAGTAGGGGCCGGGTGAAGGGACTGTTCTAGCTTGGTGACTGGCTGGTGATGCCATCACCGTGTCATGGAAAGGACACGGGAGGAGGCAGATTGGCCAAGCCAGAAATGAGCCTGGCTTGAAGAGAGAGAGCTCGGAGGGTTAATAGGATCTAAGGAACAGTCTGTGTCTCCACTGGAAATACAGATACAGCGCTCCAAAGAAAGGGGCAGGAAGGTCGCCCTGGTGGGTTTAAGGATATGGGTGAAGGCACTCATTAAACAAGAGACACAGGGATAGCTGGAAATCAGTGAGAAGAGAGTAAAGGAAGACACCCCTGAAACACCCACTTTAATGCAGCCAACTCCTGGCAGGGGTGCCTTCCAGAAGGCAGGAAGGAAGGAGCAGGGGCATGGCAGAGAACGTCCAGAAAAATCCCACAGATACCGCTCACAGCAATGTTGACACAGAGAGAAGGGTCCAGATGAAATGGGTTCTGAATGACATTTTCAGGTCTACAGTTCAGATCAGCAGTTGCCAGGAGTTGGGGGAGGGAAGTGTTTGACTGCAGAGGGGCAGGAGGGAACTTTTGGGGATAATGGAAATACCCTATGTTTTGACATGGTAGTGATTCCATGGCTATATACATTCTTCCAGACTCATAGACCTATACACGTGTGTTGCCCAGGCTGGACTCAAACTCCTGATCTCAAGCAATCCTCCCACCTCAGCTTCCCAAGTTGCTGTGACTATAGGTTCATGCCACTGTGCTGGGCCTGTGTATCATTTAGTTATACCTCAGTTAACAAAAATGGGTACTGAAGAGCTTGCTGTATATTCCTTAGAATGGCCTCAGTCAGCCGGGTGCAGTGGCTCACACTTGTAATCCCAGCACTTTGGGAGGCCAAGGTGGGGGGATCACAAGGTCAGGAGTTTGAGACCTGCCTGGCCAAAAGGGTGAAACCCCATCTCTACTAAAAATACAAAAATTTGCTGGGCATGGTGGCGGGCACCTATAATCCCAGCTACTCGGGAGGCTGAGGCAGGAGAATTGCTTGAACCTGAGAGGCAGAGGTTGCAGTAAGCCAAGACTGCGCCATTGTGCTTCAGCCTGGGTGACAGAGCAAGACTCCATCTCTAAATACATACATACATACATACATACATAGAATGGCCTCAGTGATGGCCACTTTACTCCTGAGCTTTAGTTGGCAAAGGCCTTGGCTTAGGGATAAGAGGGCGGCTGGACAGTGCAGGCCCAGAGAGACTGGACCATCAGGGGAAGTGAGGGGTGACGGAGGTGCCCAAACAGAGCATGAAATGGTAGAGTAGATGAGAAGGTTAGCCTCGATCACGATCTGTCCTGTCCTACCCTCTGTGGACTCTAAACCCCGCAGCAGTTCACCCAACAAATTCATTCACTCGGCCAATGCTGCATAAGGCACTCAGCTCGGGGCTACAGGAAGCCCCAACCTAAAGAAGCTTTCTCTGCTTCAGGTAGTTTACAGCTGGTAGACGCAGATAGAAGTGAATTAGCAAAGAAAATAGTTTGATATAAAAAATTGTGCATTTAACTGCAACCTTAATTCACTTCTGAGCATTTAATAGCCATTAAACAAAAACCAGGGCCCACACAGTGGTTCACACTTACAATCCAAGCACTTTTGGAAGCCAAGGTAGAAGGATTGCTTCAGGCCAGGAGTTCAAGACTAGCCTGGGCAACATAGCCAGACTGTGTCTCTACTTAAACCAAAATTAGCCAGGAGTCATGGCACACACCTGGAGTCCCAGCTACTCAGGAGGCTGAAATGGGAGGATTACTTGAGCCCAGGAGTTTGAGGCTGCACTGACCTATGATCATATCATTGCACTCCAGCCTGGGAGATAGAGTGAGACCTCTGTCTCTAAAAACATGGAATAAAATAATAAAAAACACAATATAATTTAAAATCTTTGGAGTCACTAAACAAATATACAATGTGAATCTCCTCCCACTCCAGCTAACACTACCATATCCAACACCAGGTAAAGACCAAAGCCGTTCTGGAAAATCAGAATCTGTTGCCATGGCTCATGCCTGGACACCAGGCTGTCTGCTCCTGACGTCACTCTTTGACTTATGACTTGTTAGAAAATGAATGCGTGGAATGGCCCTGGAGGAGCCGCTGCAGCTCTCTGGGTTTCCTGAAGTGAGCCCTCTGTGTCATTATCTGGTCTTCTCAGCCCTCAGCTGAGTTCCTCCTGTGGCCACATGTGGGGTCGCAGTGAGCATCAGTGCACAGTGATGAAATCTGGAACAATCGGGTGTGGGGTGTGAGGGAAGGGAGTGGTGCCTGACTACAGAAGTTCCTGGAGGTCAGGAAACTCTCACTGGAGGCGGTGGCCCTAGAAGGCTGCTTTCTATGACAGAGCAGGAAGCTGCATGTGTAGTGGGACACATGCATCAGAGGGGCCAGGATCTCCTAATAAGGACTGGTATTTACTTTTACTTGAACCCATTCTGGGCCTTACCACAGTCTGCTGAAATGCCTTGAACATTCATCACCCATGTGGGAGACAGGATAGTAATTTCCTGCTGAGATGACTGAGGGGACAGGGAATGGGGACACCAGGGGGACTGGCTCCTGCAGGTGGGAAAATTCTAGCAAAATGAATCACTCTTCTGCTTAGTCACCCAATGTGCGCTTATTAGAGTGCTGCTGAAAAACATATTCATCTATCCACTCCAGAAAGATAGTCCAAACTGAGACCTCAAGATCAGAAAGGCTCCCAATCTCCTGCAGGGTTCATTCATTTACTCAGTGAATTATTAAATGCCTACAGCACGCAGGGCCATCAGCCCAACGGCTATGAGAAAGAGATTCAGTCCTTCCCTCACAGGCCTTATGATAGACTCCAGTAAATAAAACCATACAGGCACAGAATGTGGCAGGCTTTATAAGAAAGCCTCTCTTGTTGTGTCCTCAAGGGAAGCAGAGAATCTCCCGTCTGGCTCTAGTTGGAGAATCCCAACCCAAGCAAGTCCATCTTTGAACAATAAACATCTCCAGTATTGCTGGCTTTGGAAGACCCCATGGTGAGATGCTGGAGCTTTTTTCTGCTCCTGATTTCACTTTCTAAATATTTACTTTTACTTTCCATGTTCACTTGTAGGCCAGATTTTTTTTTCCTACCATTGAATTATTTCATCATGTTCTATTTAATTATTGTTTTAATTGGCATTGGTGACCACAAATAATAATAAATACTATTAACTGGTGTAACAGCTTCACTAGTCTATTTAACTTCCCCATGCTGTTGTAACTGAAGCACCCAGCACAAGCATTCCCAGCTCATGGACGTCTAAGACCTTTGAGGTCATTCTTACATGCATTGCTAGTGTTTTCCATATTCCTTGATGGTAACCAATTTTTCCTTCCTAAAATAACTTTCTTCATTCCTAGTAAGCTTCATATGTATTTTGTGTATTCTTCCCTCTTTTTTATGACATTATACATATTATTGAAAGCTAGAAAATAATACAAGATGCTTGACTGACATAATACCACTTAGTACATCTTTTTGTAAGAAATAGATTTTCTAATACAAATCTTTGATATAGGAAGAAATGAGCAAGTTGTTTTTTAAGGTTTTCCAACCTTATATTCTACTACAAATTACCCGGTTATGGTATGCTTCCAAAATTCTTTCAAGGATTACAGTTTATAGTGTTCAATAAACCTAATAGTTTATAAAACTTCTCAAAAAATAATCTCATTCCAAAAATAATTTAGTAGTAGGTGGTCTTTGTCTTGTGGTCACATTGTTTTGATATTGTCTTTAAGTTTCTGTAATTTACAAGGGCTGTTTAATCAGTTGGCATAAATTTCATGACAAAAATGCTAATATGTAAGCAAAGTATATGAAATGATATTTTTGAGAAGTAAATTACATTCCATATAGAAAAAGACTAGAAGGACTACACCAAAACCTTAAATTAGACAGTGATATTATGAGTAGCTTTTTTTCTTCTCTTTTTTGTATAGATCAAATTACTACGTTGGGCATATATCACTTTTATAACATGAAAATACAGTAAATAGGGCGATGATAAACTGCAAGTGCTTGGGGAGAAGGCTTAACTCAGGCCAGTTGCAAGAGAGTGAGAACACACACGCAGCCTGTGGGAGCAGGCTCCGTGCCGTCACCTGGCCAGTCCTGGCTGTGTTGCTGTGTTTTCGCACCTCAAAAGTTGGGACAGCAAGGAAAGGCCATAAGAGCTAGAATGTTTCTATAAGAAGTGTATTCAGTATGATTCGTCTAGCTCTGACTAATGTGTGCAAACCCCAGATTCCACTAAGCAAATGCAAGATTGTTTTTCCCTGTTAATTTGTTCCTGGGCCCTTCTTGCTTACTGTGTTGGGCATTGGAGAGGGGGTGATTGACTTCTTTCTTCTCACAGTGTTTTCTCTCTCTCTCTCTCTCTTTTTTTTTTTTTTTTTTTGAGACAGAGTATTGCTCTGTCACCCAGGCTGGAGTGCAGTAGCATGATCTCGGCTCACTGCAACCTCCGCCTTCCAGGTTCAAGTGATACTCCTGCCTCAGCCTCCCAAGTAGCGTGGACTACAAGTGCATGCCACCACATCTGGCTCATTTTTTTATATTTTTCATAGAGACTGGGGTCTCACCATATTGGCGGGGCTGTTCTCAAACTCCTGACCTCAAGTAAGCCACCACACCCAGCCATCTCTCACAGTGTTTTTTAAAACAACAATGCATTTTCACAACAGTTGGCCTGGAGAGGTGTCCAACCAAGTTGGAATTCATAGCAGATATCCATTTGAAGTTAATTTTTGGTGTATTTGACTGTTTTCCATTGACTTCACATTGAGGCAGTGAGAGAGACTTGAAGAACTTAGAATATGAACCCTTTTCTCACTGGCAAACATGGGACATAGAGGCATGTCTTGACAGCAATTTATGGCAACACTCTGGGCTGGAATCTAGGGGTTAGGCAGCCTGGCTGGTTTTGTAAATTAGCCAGGCCACCCTCAGAGTCAGTTTGAGGGTTTAGTGGGAAGCCTGAATAAAAAGAGAAGTTAAACTTTTAAGAAAAGGGTCAAGCTTTAAAACTGGAATTGGCTTTTCAAATTTAATGAGTAAAAAGAAACCCCAAAACTGGAATTGTAATTGTGGAGAAGTACAAATTATAATATTTGGAATATCATCTACAAGGAATGAAACTATCCAGAAGCATTTAGATGGTAGTCATTGATTGTAGGGCATCTCTGGGGGCAGGGTGGCTCCTGGCACTGTAGAGAAAGACCATCGGTGCTTCCGTCTCCCGGTTGGAGGAAAGGGATACACTGTGGAGGTCCCAGAAGCTTAGGGCCTGCCCCCGTGTGGTTCTCTGCACGGTTTCCTTCCCTCTGCTTCCCTCTGTCTTCCTGTAACTGTTTCACCCTGGCCCCTGTGCCCTTTCTGGGCAGAGGGTGACAGGAGGCACTGCATGGGTGCATTCTTTTTTTTTTTTTTTTTTTTTTTTTGAGACAGAGTCTTACTCTGTTGCGTGGGCTGGAGTGCAGTGTGTGATCTCGGCTCACTGCAACTTCCATCTCCCGGGTTCAAGCAATTCTCCTGCCTCAGCTTCCCAAGTAGCTGGGATTACAGGCGGCCACCACTACGCCCAGCTAATTTTTTCCAATTTTAGTAGACACGGGGTTTCACCACATTGTTCAGGCTGGTCTCAAACTCCTGACCTCGTGATTCACTCGCCTCAGCCTTCCAACGTGCTGGGATTACAGGTGTGAGCCACTGCCCCCAGCCAAGTACATGCTTTTTTTCCTCTTGTTGGGATTGGCCTGGGCTATACCTATCTCATGGTGGAAGCCCGCCTAGGGACCAGGCCCTAGAAGACCAGCAGTTTATTTAACTGGGTTGGCCTTTGTCCCCACTCCCTGTGACCCAGCCCTGCCATATCTTTACCCAGGTGCACCACTGACATCATTGCTCGGCTGGACTCTGGAAAGCAGGAAATTGCTGGAGCATGTTTGGGGCATCAGTGATGTCACTCGCTACGAATGCCCGGTGGGGTTACTGGACTGAGGGCCATGAAAAAAGAAAGCTGCGGCCCTGCCCCATGGACTCACTGCCATTCTGTTCTTTCTCACATTTCAGTTCAGCTCACTTTGTTTTCCGTCCCCCTCCCTCTACTGTAAAAGTATGCACTCAGTGTTTCATTTCCTGCTGGATCTGATTCAGGTCAGTGATGAAGTTCTTTGCCAGCTCAGTGGGGAGGCGTTTCCTCCCCTTCATACCGGCCCTGCTTAGGGATGCATGGTTGGTTATATACTTGCTTCACTCGGTTAGGCATGGAGGAGAATTCATTCAGACCTCATAGGTTTAAATCAAATGCATTTAATTTTCCTTCACATTTTCCAGAGATTTAGACAATTACAGTGAGACAATTAAACATTCACCCCCCAAGCTGCACTTGGAGATGTGTAAGCAGTAATGTAGTCATGCGCTCCCCATGATATGAGAGTGTGCAGAATGCCACTCCCCACAGCAGGTCCACCAGGACCTCCTCAGGGAGCATCTTGCCTACAAAATCACCCATCCATTTTTCCCCACTCTCTTCACTTTCCCTACGTTTCCACTCCCACACCCACAAATAAACAAAGAAACTTTGAGCTTATTTTACAAAAGTCTTTGAAATGGCCCTCCTCTCTCCGATGCTCCTGGGCCCTGGTTTGGCCCCATCTGTGCAGTCTCTCTGATGAGTGTGAAATAAGCCATGTTTGGCTCATGCTCTCCCCGTGAGCCTGCCCTCTCCATCTGGCCTCACTTTGTTTGTGTCCCTGTGTCCTTTGTCTCTGATCCTGGGATCCTGGTGGTTTCCTCCTCCCCGCCCAGCTTGGGTCCTTTTCCCCAGGGTTCTTCCCTATCTCTACATCAGAATGTCCTGCTTTCTCCCAAATATGCATTTCCCTGGCCCAGGCATCCATTGCTTCCTCTCATCGTGAGGTCCCTGCAGCAGGCTGCCGATGGTGTTGTGGCCATGCCTTCCTCCACAACCCAGGGAAAGCTACATGTGTGTCTGTCCCATAGGGAAGGAGTCATCCCTGTCTCTTCAGTGTGGCATGTTCAGGAGGAAGGAAAGTAACCAGCGTCGTTCTCAATTTCTGGAAACTGTTTATCATATTGACAAGAAGAAGAAAGCTTTGTGACTCATGAGAATGATGTTTTCCTCTCTGGTACATAAGGTTATGTAGGTCCAATCCATTTGTGTAGAGGATCTTTTCTCCCTTAATGTGATGTACACTTATTTTTAGCACAGTATAAAACTACTTTAAATGAAATCAGCCTCAGCCAGGGAAATATGCTGAGTAATAATGTTGCCAGGTACTATACCACTGAGTTGAGTTTGCAATTCACTGCTATTAATCCCTGTGTGTTAGTTCTGAATTTTTACTCTTTGCATACGTAGAAAAATGGTGTTTCTCTTCAGAGTCAAGGAGGGAAAAAAGAAAAGATAAAAGACGCTTATAACATTTTTGTGTCCACCCCTAAAATCAGCATATTGATCTATTATTTTTCTAGGTATTGATGGAATATTGACTCATATACTTTCATACAACTGGTAATATATATATATATATATATATAGACTCATTTTTCTTCTTCCACTTCCATCTACAGCCTACTTGTTTTTTTCCCCCCATTTTTCGTTTGGATTCATAGCATAAATTGACAACAAAGATACATCTCAATTTAGAGCTTCCAAAAGGCACCCATAAAAGTGTCTGGTTCTCATGGAATTTCTCTTTCTTCTGTGTCTCTTAGTTACACTTTTCTCTTATTACACTTTTCTATCCAGCCGTGGCTAAGAGGCATATAATCAGAAGCAGCTAAGCAATGTATGCAAGGGAAATAAAATGAACGCAAACCAAGATAACCGGTTTTGTAAATTAGATAGCAAGGCCACCCTCAGAGTCAGTTTGAGGGTTTCGTGGGAAGCCTAAGAAATATAACTGATATAACTGATATATTATCAGTTATAAAAAAAGTTATAAGAAAAGGGTCAAGCTTTAAAACTGGAATTGGCTTTTCAAATTTAATGAGCAAAAAGAAACCCCAAAACTGGAATTGTAATTGTGGAGAAATAGAACTGATAATATCTGGAACTTGCAGCAGTTTACATGCTTAACTATGTATGTGTTCCTTAAATTATCCACCCGCAGATATCAGATTACAATAAGTCCTCACTTAATGTCATTGATAGGTTCTTGGAAACTACCACTTTAAGCAAAAGGACATAATGCATACGAAACCAGTTTTCCCATAGTCTAATTGATAGGAAAAAGAGTTGAGTTATGAAGCCACACAGTACCTCGTTTGGCTTAAACTCACTGTTTCCAAGAACATATCCACAATGTTAAGTAAGGACTTACTGTAAATGAAAATATTTGCAGTAAATCACTTTTGAGAGAATTGGTTATCACACTCTTCTCTGGGTATCATCGAAAATTCAGAATGTTTAGTTACATCAGGCTATACTCACTGGTATGAAATCAGGGAGCAAGTATAAAGTAGGTGTAGGGAAATAATTTATGTTGGATTAAATGACCCAATGAAGGAATTTTATTAAGCCCCTAGAAATACCAGAATGAAAATGTATAACTGCATGACTAACCCCTGTAAGAATTTGCTGGGGTTTCTGCATTAAGTACGCTTCCCAGGCCATTTGTAATGAAGGTACCGTGATCTGTTAAGGAAGAGACCTACACCTGGGAACATAAACAGCCAATTCCATCCTGGACATCAGTCTCCTGTTTGACTCATTCCAACCCCAAGAATATGTTGTAGAGTGTAGGACCCATGAAAGTTACCTACTGTGCTTCCCTGTACCTTCCATCATCCAGTTCCCAAACATACCTGTGTTTCTTCTCTGAATGCATAGTTACTTGGGATCCCATGCTTTGTTAGTCTGTTCTCACACTACTGTAAAGAACTACTTGAGAGTGGATAGTTTATAAAGAAACAAGGTTTAATTGACTCAGTTTTGCAGGCTATACAGGAGGCATGGCTGGGGAGGCCTCAGGAAACTTACAATCATGGTGGAAGGCAAAGGGGAAGCAAGTACATATTCACATGGCGGCAGGAAAGAGAGAGAGTGAAGGGGCAGTGCCACACACTTTTAAACAACCAGATCTCATGAGAACTCACTAGCACGAGAACAACAAGGGGGAAATTCACCCCCATGATCCAGTCACCTCCCACCTTTGAGAAATGAGAGTTTCACGGATACAGTTGTGAGAGCTTACCAGTAAAGGTGAAGGTTTCCTCTGGGTGATACACACTTGCCTCATTCTCTTCTATCGATGGTGTCAGAATCTCAGATGACAACATCAGGTGCGAGCACCTAACATTGTCATCTGAGATTCTGACACGATTGACAGTTCATTTGAAGCCTATCTCTTTTTAATTTGGAGAGCCGGGCTCTGAATTAATAGAGATAGGCTTCAAATGAACTTTCACTGCTTATTATTAAATAGTCCATGGGTTTTCTCTAGTAATATTTTTATCTTAGCTGTCAGAAAGCTCTGTATGAAATGTTATTCTCAATTACAATCTTAGGACTCTGCAAATATTTATGTAATTATAATCTTAGGACCCTGGTACATAACTCCTTTAAAAATTTATTTGTATTCTAGTTTCCATATTAATTCTTACTTTTTTTATTTTAGGTAAAATATAAATCAGAAATAAAAATACAGTGGCTTATCAATTAAAGCTCTAATAATGACCTATATGAATTATTTATAGCATAATGAAAGCCACTAAATTATTTGCATTATTTATTTATTTATTTATTTATTTATTCATTTATTTAATTTATTTGAGATGGAGTCTCGCTCTGTCACCCAGGCTGGAGTGCAGTGGTGCCATCTCGGCTCACTGCAGCCTCTGCCTCCCGAATTCAAGCACGAGCAATTCTCCTGCCTCAGCCTCCCGAGTAGCTGGGACTACAGGTGTGTGCCACCACACCCAGCTAATTTTTTGTATTTGCAGTAGAGAGGGGGTTTCACCACGTTAGCCAGGATGGTCTCAATCTCCTGACCTCATGATCCACCCGACTCTGCCTCCCAAAGTGCCAGGATTACAGGCATGAGCCACTGCACCTGGCCAATTACTTGCATTTTTAAGAGGCAATGCTGAAGAGAAAAATACAACGTTGTCTGCAGTATGCATAACCTATGCAACTATACCATGATTCACCTTAAAAAGCTTCTATGCATTCTAATGGGAAGATGATTATTTATGGTATATATAAAGAAAAATAGTTTATAAAACACCACCATCTAAATTCAAAAGTTCAACCCGATTACCAAGGGATTTATATAAAATATAGACTCCATATTTAAATAAATATAAAATGTCTTGAAAACCTTGAAATATTTACTAAAATATATTATGAAACAGGGCTTTTAAAGTCATCCCTACAGAGACAAGGGAGATGACCTGAGGAAGTGAAGTACAGTAGCAAAATGGAGACCACAAGCCTCATAGAAAGGGTCAACCTCTGCACAGCGTCCTAAACATGAGATAGGCTCAAGGGACACCAGATTGGATTCTTGAGGAAAAGCCTGGAATCCAGATCTGTGCACGAGTCTCCTAAACCTTCCATGCTGAAACAATTTATAGAGGCAAACTAAACACATCTATGGGACACATTTAGACTATAGACCTTGTATTTTTATAATTGCTATGGATATGTCTCCAAGCGATTGTATATAAAACAAGTATTTTCATGTAAAATACTTCCTTTCTTTAGTTTCAGATTTTTTTTCCAAAATAGGCCCAAGAATGCAATAAAAATTGTTACTAAGAGTCATAATACCCACTTTGAGCACTTTTACAACATTCATTCATTCATAATTTATGTTTAATTTTCCCAGATTACTCACCAAATGGATAATTAGTTCATAGGACTGCTGCAACTAAATTATTAAGATAATATTAAATTATTCTAGTTTCTATATTGTAACCTAATTTTTTTATTTTAGGTAAAATATAAATCAGAAATAAAAATACAATGGCTTATCAATTAAAGCTCTAATAATGACCTATATGTATTCTCTGTATTCTTACTAACTTCATGGTTTTAAAACTGCTATCCTGATTATGCCTTAGTTCTATGTACTTAACTGACATACTGAGGCAGTCCATAATAGAGCTTCAGCTTTAAAAAAAGGTTTAGAATTTTTTACTATTGTAATTGAGAGAACCCTGCTTTTAATAATGATGTATTGACCAAATCACCAGAATGATAACAAAGAGACTCAGAGTCCTGAAAGAGTCAGTCTCTACTTATTAAAAGAGTCCACAATAGCAAATTTCTAACGACCCTATGAATGGCAGTGAATAAGTGACGGTGGCAAAGAAAAGGTGTTATTCTTATGCTGATAGATACTGCAAGTAATAGTCCTTTTCACTTCCCACCCACAGAGGTAGAGACAGGTAAAAGTCAGGCCAATATTATTGGAAAGGAGAAATTTAAAGGAAGCAGCACCTATCATCCAACTCTTCTAGAGACTTTTGTGTGTTTGAGATATGGGAATTTATATTACACTTATCTATTCAGTGGTTCTTAACCAGCAGCGTATCAGTGTCTCAAGAAATTTTTTATTGTTGTTGTTGTTGTTAGAGACAGTGTCTTATTCTGTTGCTCTGGCTAGAGGCACCACCATGCCCAGCTTCAAGGAAATATTTTAAAACATACATGTCCAGTAATATTTAATAGTAAATATTAGATTTACTATATTAAAATCTTCAGGGGATATCCTAGACTTAGAGATTTGCTTTTAATTTCCCCAGGTTACTGCCATGCACAATTCTAACTGTGAACCAGCACAGTTGATAATCACTTCAGTCTCATCGCTCACCCACATGGCAGATTCCCTTTATCATTTGGGATTTGGCTGAAAAGAGGAAAGAGCAAAAGATAGAGCCATTCACTGAAAATTTCATTTACCTTTCCTGGGTAGGGGTAGAGAAGAGACTAGTCAACTCAAAATCCAACTTGATTTTACTATTTATAAGCTCCTTATCTCCCACCTGCCCATCAAGACATTCTGGACTTGAGAGTAGAGTTTAGATGCTTATCTGAGTGGCTGTTTCTGCCAGAATTGAATAACGTCCATTAATTATGTGTTCTTCTCTCTGCTGAACTGTGTGCCGCATCATCACCACTATTCACTGCCAACCTGGTTTCCTCAGAGTCTTACCAAAATTGATCCCTGGGCAATTTTACAACTCACAAACTCTTTCCCAAAGTAAGAATAATCATCCCCAAAACTGAAGCGATCCTTGTCTAAACATATAAATTGAAAACAAACAACAAAACACACAAAAACCCTCTCCACAGTATTTTCCCTCGTTACCTAATTTCCAAATTAGCTTGTGCATTTCTGATTGCTCTCCTTTTCATTTTTCCCTCTTAAGCCTTTCCACAGAGGAATCACTTTCAAATGAAATCACCTTCACATACAATACTTGTCAACAGCAACAAGATGTACATTTATTGTGAAATTCTTTAATTTTCTTTGAAATTTAAAATAAAGCCTATTTATAAGGGCCAATTTTACTTTCCTGTGTCACTTCACACAGACTAGAAAAAAAGTAATTTAGTGGAAAAACACTTAACTATTACCTTTCCCAAATTCAGTTGTCATGAATTATAAATTTATTGTAATTCATTTGTTTTTATAATTATTTACCATAAGTGCATGAAAAAAAGCTGTACCTTATAATGCTTCTTTAAAAGTTCCAATATTTAAAGTAAAATCTTAGACAGCTAAGGCATTTCAAAATATTTTCATTCAAGGAATGTTTGAGCTTCCAAATATGAAAAATTGACCCTTACATGGGTCAATGTTAAAATAAATGCATTTCAGATAGTTTGAAAATAACATTGGTTGACCTATACCTTGCTGCATTCTTCAATATTTGTACCATGTAAAAGAAGTTTTTCTGTCATGGATGTATCTTCATTATACACAGCATAGTGTAGAGCAGTCCTTCCAAAGAAATCCATAATATTTGGATCGGCACCATTTTGCAGCAGAATAGTTGCACAAGCCTTCTGCCTCAGTTGTACAGCCTGTCAGTATTAGAACGAGAAACATGCAGATACTGAAAAAATCAAAATAAACACTCCGTAGGATTTACTAACTAGTTATATGGTGGTATTGCAATGAGATAAATTCATTTTATCCTACGTACTTAAACCGAATCCATCTCATGCTCAAAGAGTCAGCTACTATATACCTTGATTAGAGGTGTCCTGCATTCACTGTCGCAGAGGTTAAGCTCACATCTTGCGGACACCAGCAGAAATACCATTTTCGATTGGCCAGTGGCACAGGCCAAATGTAGGGCAGTCCTGTGAGAGTGACAGGACTTTTTAAAACATGTAACTGTAAGCATTAATTAGCATGTTATTTCTCTGTCTTCAAAACAAACATGTAATTTTCTTGTGAAGAAAGTACAACATTTG
This sequence comes from Gorilla gorilla gorilla, assembly GCF_029281585.2. Taxonomy (NCBI): domain Eukaryota; kingdom Metazoa; phylum Chordata; class Mammalia; order Primates; family Hominidae; genus Gorilla; species Gorilla gorilla. Next base: position 32,009,970 of record NC_073238.2, on the reverse strand, counting down.
TTAGCGCTTATTACTCACCACATTAATGAAAGAGCAAGCTATTTAATAGAAAAAGCTTGGCTTTTGGATTCAGTTTAATTGGGGCTTAAAATTTACTGTAAGCTCTGTCACTTAGCTGTTATTTAGCCTTTCTTTGCTTCAATTTCCTTATCAATAAAATATATGAGAATAGTAGCTATCCCACAGAACACTGCTGTGATGCTTACATAACAATCTATGCACAGCATTTAGAACACTTTCTGACACAAATAACAGCTCAATAATTTTTAGATATTCCTACTTACAAAGACATTTTAATTAAGTAAAATGATACAATCATATCTACATTGAGGTATCTATTAAAGATTAGATGTATCATTGTATTTCAGTCATTCTCAGATGCTCATTTTCTCACTATTCTCTTATATAAGCTACTATTCTCTTATATATTAACATCTCCTGACATTGGAATACTGTTTACAATTCATTATTTATTACAATTATAGCTGGCAACATTTTAAACATTATCTTATCGATATATAAAGTAATGTGGCATCACCCAATCCATGATGCCTCACATTAAGTGGGATACAGTACATAGAACAGGCAGTTCTACTCATATAATTGGCACCTAAAGTACTGTGGAAAAAGAAGGCAAAAATAAAAAAAAACAAATTTTTAAAACAAAGCAATTCTTACTTCAATTTAAAAAAAAAAATCCAAAGAAAACAAAGGATTCAAATGAATAGGTATGGCTCATTTTTTTCAATACTTACAGAATGTTATGTAAATTAGGTATTTGCAATGATTAATAGTAGTATTTGAGACTGTCATAAGTTTTTGAAATGACAGTTAAAGGTTATCTTTCACTATTTTCTAACTTCAGAATTGCTTTTATTTAAAAAAAAAAAAAGGAATAAAAGATCCAATTAGGATTCAGTCCTAATGCTTCCATTTTAAATCTCAATTTGCTCAGGCTGGGCAGGTAAATATGAAGTTGTTAAGGGTGGAAGAGTCCTGAGAGATGGTGGAATGTGTCTGCTACATAATAGGTATTCAGGTCATGCTTGATGAATAACTGGATTGAAAGAATGCATACATACAGTTGGGGAGTTTATTATGAAAAAAACTATAAATTAAAGCAGTGCTTTTGGAATAGTGATAATCATTTAAATGATTTTCATGAGGACACTGATAAGCTAAAATAATTTAAAATTGTTTGCATATATGTAATAAAGCTATAATAAAAACGTATTTATATACTAAAATCTATGCATAATAAAATAATCAAGCACAAATAAAAATATTCCCTCTGCCTCTGAAAAGGCTAAAAGTTCACAGAAGATACCAATAAACAAAAAAATAAAAATAAGGCCAGGCACAGTGGCCCACACCTGTAATCCCAGAACTTTGGGAGGCCGAGGCGGGGGGATCACCTGAGGTCAGGAGTTTGAGACCAGCCTGGCGAACATGGTGAAACCCCGTCTTTACTAAAATATACAAAAATTAGCTGGGCATGGTGGTGCACAACTGTAATCCCCGCTACTCAGGAGGCTGAGGTGGGAGAATCACTTGAACCTGAGAGGCAGACTGCAGTGAGCTGAGATCATGCCACTGCACTCCAGGCTGGGTGACAGGGCGAGACTCCATCTCAAAAATAAACAAACAAACAAAGAAATAAATAATAAAATAAAATAGAAAGTGAGAATTATTTTTTCTTTGCAAGATTTATATTTCTTCTTTTCCCAAGGACAATTTCATTAATAAAAAACATTTACTAGAAGTTTTAAACATACTAATCATTTATACATCACAGATAAGAAAAAATATCACAATACACCTGCCAGAAAAGAAGAAATGTTATATTTTGTACACATACTTGGCTTATAAACACCATAGACTGTTTGTGTGTATGTATAATCAAACCAACTTTTTTTCAGAGTACATCTTCACACCTCAACATACATCTGTATCTACTGACATCTGCGAAGGTCCCATATTGTCCCATCCTGTGGATGCACCGAAATTTATTGATAAATTTATAAAATTTATAAAATCCATTATAGGGGTTTTTCCAAATACATTGCTATTTTAAGCAGTGCTGAGAAAAACAAATAGCAGGTATCTCTATTTCCTAGAGATATTTTTGTATAATGGAATTGATGGGTGAAGGGCACATACATTTTTAAAGTGTGATACTTACCAACAAATTGTCTATTTGAAAAGTCATCAGAAATGTAAACTTTAAACAGCAGTATATGCACTGGTACTCTTTACCCTCACAAACTTGTGGATAGAAAACAATATTTCATTCCTTTTTTAACTTAAATACCTTCTCCTCCCAGGAACACTAAATATTTTTTTCCCATGTGCATAGGTTGCTTTAATATCTGAAAAAGAAAATGTTTTGCTCTATTTTAAATGAGAGTTCTTGTTTATTTGAAGAATTGTCTGTAAAATGAAAATCACTTTTTTATCTAATATGTATATACACGTATTGTCTTTTGTTAATTTTTTCTTATAAACTGGATTTTTTTTTATTTTGCTAAATCGACCTTCAGAATGTGTGCTTGTGATATTTGTAGGAATATAAACATGTATCAATATAAGTAGGCATTTGTGTTTTTTTCTGTTATCTTTCTTATTTTGTGTATTTAAAATTTTTAATCTACATTCCATAACGAACTTATTTCTGTGACATAAAAATCTAGCCAGATTTCTTCAAATAGTTAGCAGGCACTTCATTTATGAGTAATTCATCTTTTCCTACTAATACGAAATGTCACCATTATCCAATTCTATTAGATTGGTGCAAAAGCAATTGCGGTTTTTGCCGCAATTACAAGTAATGGCAAAACCCGCAATTGCTTTTGCACCAACCTAATAAATTCTTACACATATTGGTGTGTTCCTGGATTTTCTAACCTGTTCCATTCACTGATTTGTTGTTTCAGCTGTTAGTAAATAACTTGTGGAAATTAACAGCACATTTTCATATCTAGAAAGGCAAGTCTTTTTTGACTCCACTTCAAAAGTTTTCTTAATGTCATCACAATAGTAAAAGACAGCATGAGGAATTCAAAGATGTTAACACTTTGATAACTTTATTTGGATTATGTAAAATTTATAAACACAGAAAGAGCTCAGAACTTTAGAAAAATGTGTCTTTCTATTCAAGAACACAATCTTCCCACTTCAAAGTTTCCCTCTAAGGTCCCTCAGTGAAAACCACATTGACATAGGTGTCCACTGATATCAAATAAATATTGGATTTTTATCCAAATAATTTTTAGTCAGGAAGTTGATATATTATGGAAATGATTTCTCTCATTATGCACCTTTCCATAATGTATGTAACATTATGCTTTAAAATGTGTACATTAAAAATAAAACGCTGTACATGCTGAATTGTATTAGTGAAATCACTTTAAAATGATTTATAAAGAAGCAGAATGGTGAGTGATTGGAAACCAGTTGAAGTTTTGTTTTTGTTTTGCCGCTCGTGAAAATGGCCTGGGTGCTCGCCCCCGCCAAGGTTTCCACATCCCAGGTGCGGCTGAGCCTGCCAGGAAAGAAAGTCCAGCCGCTTTGGTGACAGGACTCGCCCCTCTCACCTCTGCACCCCTTTCCCCCACCCCATTCACCCCCACACCTCACCCCCACCTCCAATCCTCTATCCCACTGAACCCTCACCCCATCTCCCCACCCCACACCGTCCACACCCCTACCCCCCAAGCCTTCATTCCATCCACCTCAGCCCATTCACACCCCCACCCAATGCACCCCCTACTCCCCACTACCATCCCCCAACTCACTCCACACCCTGCCACCCCATATACCCCCACTCCCCAGGCCCCGCTCCACTCACTCCCACCCCAGCCGGGCACCCCCTAGCCCCCATCCATACCCCAAGCCCTGGACCATCTGCCCCGCAGCCCTCAGCCTGGAAAGGGGTACTTCTCCACATCCTCCTCCTGCAGCCCCGGCTCCCAGCCCCCATTACCTTCCCGTCTTGTCTCTCCTATTGGGGTCATGATAGTCGACAGAAGGTTGTTCAGTTTCTGCAGATCACCATTGAAGACAGCTCTATGGATCCTCCTCAGATCAGACGATTTAATGTAGTATCAGGGAAATGAGAAGCCATCCGAGCTCAAGCGCTCCTAGAGGGTGGGCCAATACTCTGGCTGGTAGTCTTCCATAATCATGGCTGCAAATTGTAGCCTAGGAACACTCCAGCCGTATTTCAGCTCGCCTTCTGGGGATTGCCGCCTCTGAAGTGCAACAACACGCAATGCAGTCTGTCCAGGGACCTTCGCACAGACTCTCAGCGCCTGCCGCCTCTCAGCAGAAACGCCCAACAGAACCGTTAGGACCAGCGTGCACCTTAGCCGGCCCCGCCCAACAGGCCCAAGGGTGAGAAACTGCCCTAGCAGCTCTCTGGCGCGCCCAGTGCAGGCGGCTGTTGCTGCTCAAGTGCCGTGGGCTGGCGGGGCTCCCTGGAGCGCGAGGCGCGCCCTGCCCCAGGGCCTGTTTGACTGTCGCCCGCGAGCTCTTCTCCTCTTCCACCGGCTGCGGACGCTGGGAGCCCCCCGCGCTGAGCCCTCTGCAGCCCAGGGATGGGGTTGAGTGGTGCTTCTCCGCCTGGTGCCGCCGCTGGGCCCACAGCCCGACTTCGCCACTGCGTCGCCCCCGGGGTCCACGCTGATGGGCGCGAGGCGGGAGGACAGGATCCCGGGTCGCCACCGTTGCAGCCAGCGCACCACTTGCTGGTGGCAGCTGCAGCTCGGGCTCCAGCGGGGGCTGGCGGGGCTCCCCTGGGATGGCCTCCTGGGCCCTGAGTGCGCCGCCCATCAGGCCGGAGGGTGCGCGCCTCCTGCACCCCGGGCCGAAGCCCATGCCCAGCGCTCCTGCCGCAGACTGCCTGACTTGCCGCCGCCGGGCTGGCCCCGGGGTTCTTACCCTTTCACAGCTGGGGAGTGGAGCCTGGGCCTGAGGTCTCCTGTGCGCCTCTCTGCACCTTTTCTCACCATGGGGCAGCATTTAGGGGCCTCTTGAGAGACCTCCTAGATGCTTCTACTCAAAGCCCACAAAGCCAAGGAGCCTCCACTCCTCCATCTGCAGCCTCCCCTGCCGGTTCTCGCTACCCAGGGTTCAGTGGCCTGGGGGCTGACGGAGGAGGTCGCGTCTGCCAAGGCCCCTCCCGGCGCCTCCCTGGCTCATCCAGCCCACCTCCCTCCCACACTGGCTCAGGCAAAGTGGTCTGGTCACCAGGAGACCTTCCTGACCAGCCCCGGCCCCTTCTTGACCTTCGCCCCACCTGGCCTCCCCTGGAGCCCTAGCCTGGATGCCGAGCGTGCTGGATCCAGAGCCCACCCTGCCCTGAACAACCCTGAGCCTCAGCCACCCTCAGTTCTTACTCTTTCAGAGCTGGAGAGTGGAGCCTGGGCATGAGGTCTTCTGGGCGCGTCTCTCTGCGCCTGCCCCGGCGCGGGGCGCCTCTCTCTGCACCTGCCCGGGCACGGGGCGCCTCTCTGCGCCTGCCCTGGCGCGGGGCGCCGCTCTCCGCAGCGCCACCGCTGTCCGCCTCTCTGCCGCGCCGCGCGGGCGTTGTGTGCCTTTGCGAGGGCAGAGCTGCGTTCTGCTCAGCACAGACCTTGGGGGCACTGCCTCGCTTTGGGACAACTCGGGGCCGCATCGACGGTGAATAAAATCCTTCCTGTTTGCAGCCCTGTTTGCGGTTGGTGGCAGCGATGGACACTGCAGCCAGCCGGAGCGTAAAAAGGCGTCGGGGTAAGTGCGCTATCCAGGCTGCACTGCGGGTGGCCTGGGACTGGTTGGGGGCCCTATCTCAGGCGTCACAGCCCGCCTTGGGTGGCTGGTTGGGTGTGCTATCTGGGGCTGTGCTGCCTGCACCGGGGGGGGGGGGGGGCGGTGGTTTGGGGGCCCAAACCGGGGCTGCACTGCCCTTGGCGGGGAGCCGGTTGGGGGCACTATCCCAGACTGTATTGCTGGCAACAGTGAGGTGGGTTAAGTGTGCTATCTGGGGCTGCACTGTGCGGCTGTGGGGGGGGGGGGGCGGTGGCGGTTTTGGGTTGAGGGCGCTATGGGGTGCTGTAATGCCCATGGTGTGGGGAGGCGGGGCAGTTAGGGTGTGTTGGGTGCGCTATTGGTGGGGGGGCGACACTACTGGTGGTAGGGGGCAGGGTGGGTTGGGGGCCATATCAGGGGCTGCACTGATTGCTTTAGCTAGGATTGCTGGTACTATGTTAAACAACAGTGGTGACAGGGGGCATCCTTATCATGTTCTAGATCTTAGAGGAAAAGCTTTCCATTTTTCCCCGTTCCATATGATTCTAGCTGTGGGTGTCTTTCCTGTAGCTTTTATTATGTTGCCGTATGTTTCTTCTGTGCCCGTTTCTTTGAGGATTTATAGCATGAAGGGTTGTTGAATTTCATCAAATGCTTTTTCAGTTTCAGTTGACATGATCATACTGTTTTTGTCATTTATTTGGTTGATATGATGTGTCACATTGTATGTTGAGTGACCCTTGCATCCCAGGGATACATCCCACTTGATCATGATGAATTATCTTTTTAATGTATTACTGAATTTGGTTCACTGGTATTTTGTTGAGGATTTTTGCATCAATATTAGAGATACTGGCCTGTAGTTTCCTTCTTTGATGCCTTTGTCTGATTTTGGTATCACAGTAATAATGGTCTTATAGAATAAGTTTGGAAGTATTCCCTCCTGTTTTTCAAAATAGTTTGAGCAGGATTCATACTAGGTCTTTAAATTGTTTGGTGTGAAGCCATCAGCAGTGAAGACATCAGTTCCTGGGCTTTTCTTTACTGGGAGACATTTTTGATGGCTTCAATCTCATTACTTGTTACCGATCTGTTCTGGTCTTGGATGTTTTCATTGTTCAACCTAAGTAGGTTGTATGCATCTAGGAATTTGCCAATTTCTACTAGGCTTTCCAATTTATTGGCATATAATAGCCAGTTATGATACTTTGAATTTCTGAAGTATTAGTTGTAATATCCCCTTTTTTTAATCTGTTGATTTTATTTATTTGAATCTTGTCTCTTTTTTCTTAGTTAGCCTGGTTAAAAGCTTGTCAATTTTGTTTAGCTTTCCAGAAAACCAACTTTTCATTTAATCTTGTGTGTTTTTTCTTACAATTTTCTTTCTGCTACGATCTTATTTATTTTCTTATTTTCCATTTAGTTTGTTCTTACTTTACTAGTTCTTTAAGATGTATTGTGTATTTGAAGTTTTTGTTTTGTTTGGATGGTAGGCATTTATAGCTGTAAATCTCTGCCTTTGTACTGCTTTCTGCATAACAAGTTTTGGTATACTGTGTTTTCATTACCCTTTGTTTCATGAAATTTTTGAATTTCTGTCTTAGTATCTTCATTGACCCGCTAGTCATTTATTCAGGAGGGTAGTGTTTAGCTTCCATGTGATTGTATTGTTTCCAAAATTACTCTTCTTATTGATACCTAGTTTTATTCCTTTGTAGTCAAAGAAGATGGCCATGGAGACAGCAGCGTGGTCAGAGTGGTAGGAGCCGGCCATCAGCGAGAGCTGCTCCATGCCTGGCTGCTGGGTGCTACAGCCTGTGGCCCACTGGCTTGCCTCACTGTGGTTGGTGGTGGCGGTGACAGAGACTGCAGCATGACCAGAGTGGTAGGACAGGGGCTATCCAGGGCTGCACCTTTCCCAGTGTGGAGTGGGTTGGGGGGCGCGATCCAGGGTGTCATTGCCTGCATTAGGGGTACTGGTTGGTAGCACTGTACAGGGCTGCACTGCCCACGGCAGGGAGGGTGGGTTATGGGCACTTTCTGGGGCTGCAATGCCCATGGAGGAGGACAGGTTAGGGCACTATTGGGTATACACTGCTGGCAGCATTGGGGGATGGAGGTGGGGGGCGCTATTGAGGGTAAGACTAGCCGTGGAGTGGGGGGCAAGTTCGGTGCTATCAGGGGCTGCACTGCTGGCGGCAGTCAGCAGAGTTGGCATCCAAGGAAGGAGTGGTTCTCCTCTCCCTGACTCCACACTCCAGAGGGTGAACCACTCTTGGTCATACTGGAGTGCGGCAGGGCACGCAGCGTTTGCATGGGAATCCTGAGCATGGCAGAGCCCCCACACCCACCGTGGTTCCTGGGCCTGTGCACTCTGGGTCTGTGCCTCAGAGGCTGCCAGGCACCCCTGGGGACACCACGGGGGACAGGGCTGTGTGCGGAGGCGTCCGGAACAGGAATTGGCACCTGGGTGCGGAGGGCTGGCTGGGTCTGAATTTTTCTGCTTCTCCTGCTCACTGAGGAGTGCAGCCAGTGGGCCCAATGGTTCCTGTGGAGTGGGGAGCTGGGTGCTGTGGTGTCTCCAACAGCCACCCCAGACCCCAGTTCCCGGCCAGCTTGGGCCAAAAGGAGAGGCTGGACTTTGGAGGGTGGGTGTGAGTGCCTTTGCTGAAACTGGCCCCTGCCACCCAGTGGCCGGCATGACAAGTTGAGGCTCTAACGCTTCCACCCCTCACATCTTCCTCTAGGCTTTTCTGTCTTTGCCCGCCCAGCTGCTCCGTGCCAGGAGGAGGAGGAGACACCTAGAGCCTGCGACACCACGGCTCGCCTCACTGCAGGTGGGTGGCAGTGACGGAGATTGCAGTGCGCCAGAGCAGTAGGAGAGCGGCCGCACTAGGAGGGCAGGTGGCTGCAGCCATGGTTGGGGGTCAGGCTTACAGCGATGGACGGGCTGCAGCAGTGGCCAAGTGGTAGGAGCCTTGTAGGGAGGGCTGGTGCATTGGCAATGGGCCTGGCTTTGCCCTGCCCCTGCCATGGATCTGGCCCTGTACTGCCCTGCCTGGCCCTGTACCTGCCCTACTGTTACCTGGACTCTCGGCCCTGTCCTGCTCTGGTCCCATCCTGACCCTGTCTTGGCCCTGTGCTACCCTGTCCCTGCCCTGGTCTTGCCCTGGCACTGGCCCTGCCCTGAACCTGCACTGGCCTGACCTTGGCTCTGGCCCTGGCTCTGGCCCTGCCCCTTGTCCTGACCCTGGTCCTGTCATGGCACTGGCCCTGCCAATGGTCATGGTCCTGCTCCTGTTCTGGCCCTGACCTGGCCTTGGAAATGTCCTGGCCCTGCTTTGGCCCATCCCTGCCCTGGCCCCACCATGGGCCTGCCTGTTCTGCCCTCTCCTGGCACTGACCTTGCCCTGTCATGGCCCAGTGGTGCCATTGCCCTGCCTTACCCTGCGCTGGTTGTTCCTTGGCCCTGCTTGGTGCTGGCCGCTCCCTGGACCTGCCCTGACCCTGCCTTGGCTTTTGCCCTGCCCTCACTATGGCCTGGCCCTGGCCCTAGCCCTGGTCCTGCCATATCCCTGGCCCTGCCCTTATCCAGGCCCTGCCCCTGCTGCTGCCCTGGCCCTGGCCTGGAACCTGGTCCTGTCAAGGACCTGCCCTGACTCTGCCATGGCCCTGGCCCTGCTCTGCCTTGTTCCTGGCCCTGACCCAGACCCAGACCCTTTCCTGGCTCTGCACTGGCCCTTCCCTGGCCCTGAGCTGGCAGTGGTCTTCCCCTGGTCTTGCCATCACCCTGCCCTGCTGTGCTCTGGATGTGTCATCATGCTGCCCTGGCCCTACTCTGCCTTTGACCCTGCCCTGGCCTTACCTTGGCCCTCACTCTAGTCTTCACTAGGCCCTGTTCTGGAGCTGGCCCTAGCACAGACCTGGCCCTGACCCTGGCCCTGGTCTTTGTCCTGCCATAGCCCTGGCCCTGAAGTGGACTTGGAGGTGTCCTGGCCCTGGCGTGACATGGCTCTGCATTGGCCTGTCCCTGCCTTGCCCCTACCATTGCCTTGCCCTGCTCTGCCCTGTCCCAGTACTGACCCGGCCACGCTATTTCCCTGCCCTACCCTGCCTTGGCTGTGCCCTGGCTCAGTTCTGGCCCTGGCCCCGGCCCTGCCCTGGACATGCTCTGACACTGCCTCAGCCTTGGCACTAGCCTGGCTCTTTCTTGGCATCAGCCCTGCTCTCTCTGTGGACCGGCTCTTGTCCTGTCCTGCACTGGTCATACCATGACCTGCCCTGCCCTGCCCTGACTCAGCCCTGGCTCAGCCCTGGCCCAGCCTTGGTCTTGGCATTGCCCCTGGTCATGCCATATTTCTTGCCCTGTCCCTACCCTGGCCTTGGCTCTGACCCTTACCTTGCTCTGGCCCTGCCCTTGCCCTAACACAGCCACTGGCCCTGTCATGGCCCTGCCCTGGACCTGTCCTGGCCCTGGCCCTTCCCTGCTTGAGACCTTGCCCTGGTTCTCCCCTGGCCCTGACCCTGAAATGCCTGGCCCTACCCTGGCCTTGCACTGCTCTGGCCCTTGCTCTGACTCTGGTCCTGTCACTGGCCTAGCCCCAGCCCTGTTGCTGGTCTTACCATGGCCCAGACCCTGCCTTGGCCCTGCCCTGACACTGTCCTGGACCCTGGCTGTGCCAAGAACCTGCACTGTCCTTGCCCTTGTTTTGCTCCTGCTCCGAACCTGGTCCTGCCCTGGCTGTTCCCTGGCCCTGCCCAGGTCTTGGCATTGGCCTGGCCCTGTCCCGCCTCGGCCCTATGCTTTCCTGGCCCTGCCTTGCCGGCCCTGGCCCTGCCTTGGCCCTAGCCTGTCTTTGACCCTGCCCTGGCCCTACCTTGGCCTTCACCCTAGACTTACCTGGGCACTGTGTTGGACCTGGCCATAGCACAGACCTGGTTGTGGCCCTGGACCTGCCATTGCCCTGTCCCAGACGCTAGCCCTGCCAGGTACCTGTCCTGGCCCTGCTCTGGGCCTGGCTTTGTCCCTGATTGTTAGATGACCCTGGCCCTGCCTCTGCCCTTGCCCTTGCCCTGGCACTGGCCTTGGACATGTCCGTGGTCCTAACCCTGGCCCTGCCCTGGAGCTGCCACTGTCTTGGCCCTGCCCTGGCTCTCGCCCTGCCCTGGCCCTGGCCCTGCCCCAGCCCTAGCCATAGACCTGCCCTGATTGGTCATGCCCTACCTTAAACCTGTGCTACCCTGGGCCTGCTCCACCCTGCCCTGGCCCTGCCCTCCCTTTGGCCCTGCTCTGACCCCGCCTTGGCCCTCACACTGGCCCTAGCACAGACCTGGTCCTATCTGTGGCCTTGGCCTGGCATTGACCCCTGCTCCTGATCCTGGTCCTGCCATGGTCCTTGCACTGCCAATGACCCTGACAGCCCTGGCCCTGACCCTGTCTTGGCCCTGGCCCTGAACTGGCCCTGCCCTGACCCTGGCCCTGAAGTGGATTTACAGGTGTCTTGTCCCTGATTTAACCTGGCCCTACCATGGCCCTGTCCCTCCCCTGGCTCTGTCCTGGTCTTGTGCTGACCCTGACCCAGACCTTGGCCCTGCCCCAGCCTTGTCCTAGACCTGGCCATGGCCCTGCCTCTGCCCTGGACTGGCACTGGCACTGGCATGGACCCTAGTCCTGGCCCTTTGCTTCTTAAGGCCATACCCTGGCCCATCCCTGGTCCTGACCCTGTCCTGGCCCTAATTTGGCCTGGCTCTACCCTGGCATGCTATTCTGGCCCTAGCCCTGACCCTGTCCCTGTCCTGGCCCTAGCCCCGTTTCTGGTCCTGCCATGGCCCTTGTCCTGACATTGCCCTTTCCTGGTCCTGGCCCTGGCCCTGGCCCTGTCCCAGCCCTGCTCTGGCCCTGGTCTGAACCCTGGCCCTGCAATGGACCTGCCTTGGTCCTGCCCAGACCCTGGCTCTGGCCCTACCTCTGCCCTGGCCATACCCTTGCCCTGGCCTGGACCCCGGTCCTGGTCCTCATCCTGCCCCAGCCGTGACCATGGCCCTGCCCCGCCTGTGCCCTGTTCTATCCTGGGCTGGCCCTGCCATGGCCTGGTCTTGCCATTGCCCTGCCCTAGCCTGCCCTGCTTGTGCCCTAGATCTGCCCTGGCCTTTGCCCCTGTCTTGGTTCTAGCCTTGACTCTTAGACTAGCAAGGAGTACATGTTTCTGGCAAAATTCCAGAAATGATTAACTAGATCACTTATGGGCAACTGGTGAATCCACACTGATCCCTGGGATCACCGTTTCCTTTTCTAAGAAGTCACGCAAGACCAACCTCATGGCTTTTTTGGATCAGGCTACTGGATGGGAACATGGGAGGGTGCGGCACCTGAGCCACCACGCCCAGCCTCCACATGCTTTTCAAAAACATTCCCATGTTTAAAAATAGTTAACCATGGGGCTTTAAAGCACCACATGCTTTAAACACCCCTTGGTGAATTGAATGTTCTACTCACTTTATCGTGAATGTTTTTCTGGGACAACTGACCTGTTTCCAGCATATTTATTTATTTATTTATTTAGAGACAAGGTCTCACTCCATCACCCAGGCTGGAGTGCATTGGCCTGATCATGGCTCACTGCAGCCCTGCCCTTTTGCCTCAGCCTCCCGAGTAGGTGGGAGTATAGGCACGTGCCACCACGTCATGCTAATTTTTAAACTTTTTGTAGAGACAGTCTTGCTCTGTTGCCCAAGCTGATCTCAAACTGCTGGGCTCAAGAAATCCTCCCACCTCATCCTCCCAAAGTGCTAGGATTACATGCATGAGCCACTGTGCCTGGCCTATCCAGCATTCTTGAGTGTTCCTGAGTGTCTACCCAATTCCTCATTGGTGGACGTCGAGCCTGCAGCTCTGTTTCTGACGTCATAAACAGTGACCTCAGCTAGTCAGCTTTCTTTGGGCCTCCTGATCCTCTTGGAGCACCCGTGCTACTCCTATTATCTGTCTCTTTCTTTTTTGTTGTTGTTGATTTCTTTTTCTTTTTTTTCTTTTTTTTTTTTTTTTTTTTTTGAGACAGAGTCTCTCTGTGTTGCCAAGGCTGGAGTGCAGTGGCACAATCTCGGCTTACTACAGCCTCCGCCTCTTGGGTTCAAGCAGTTCTCATGCCTCAGCCTCCCAAGTAGCTGGGACTATGGGCACATGCCACCACGCCTGGCTAATTTTTGTATTTTTAGTAGAGACAGGGTTTTGCCACATTGGCCAGGCTGGTCGTCTCCTACTCCTGGCCTCATGTGATCCACTCACCTCAGCCTCCCAAAGTGCTGGGAGTACAGACATGAGCCACCACACCCACCCCTCTTTCTTTCCATGTTCTTTATGTCCCACTGAGAGGCTCAGTTCTTGAACGTGAGCAGGTACTCATGGCATGAGCAGGTACTCATGGCCCGGGCATTTTAGATGGTTAGGAGTCAAGGGTTCCAGACTTCGTATGCAACTTTTCTGAGTGGTAGAGAGCCTGCCTAGTGGGTATTCCAGTACTGCTGGGATGTGGTCACCTGTGTGGATTAATATTTTGCAAGGGTGTATGGGATGGAGTGGAGCAGGAGAGCCTGAAGTGGGGAGACCAAGTTGGAGGTTGTCAGTGAGACTTGCTGGGAACCTGAACTGGGGCAGTGGTAGCAGAAGTGGGGTGGAGGGGACAGAGCTGAGAGATCCACGTGGAGTTGAATCAGCAGGCTTTTCCAGTCTCTGGGAGTCTGAGATGATCTTGGTTCTTCTCTGGACTTGCAGAATGCGAGGATGCAGCACCCTGCTGGAAAGGGACCTCTGGCTGCCCATGGAGTAGCACTATCGTTCTAGGTGTGAGGGCTGGTTGCAGAGTGGGACTTATGGCCAGGCATGGGGACAGCAAGGAAAGGAGGGGACAGGGAGAGCAGAGTTGAGCAGGGGAGGCCTGGCAGATGAGCAGGATAGGGTGCTTCTGGGCAGTTGAGCTTGGGTTGCTGGCTTCACAGAGGTATTGAGGCCGGGACAGAAGGAATGTGATGGCAGGATGGATTCCAGCCTCCAGCAGAGCGATAGAAGATCGGGGAGCAGAAGGAAGAGGGAAGCAAGATCAAGAAGGAGGATGTGAGCAGGTTAGTGGCCAAGGAGGGGAGCACGTTCCGGAGAAAGCCTGGTGCTTGGCACTAGTTTTCAGCGGGACTGGGCTTAGGACACATAGGAGGTTAGCCTGAGAACCCCTGAGTAGCCCTTGTAATTGGGAAAGGGGGCCTGGCCTGAAAGGAAACATCACACCTAGAAGCAAGCCCGTACCCTTGGCCCCCCATAGTCTGCTGCTGCTGCTGCCTGGGATAGCAGTGGGAGAGTCCCAGCTTCCCAGCCAAAGCCTTCTGAGCTTTTGTCCTGCCTCTGCCACTACTGTCTCAGTCCTATCACTTGACCCATAAGCCTGGGGCTGATCTGCCCTTTCTTCTTGTCCCATGTGACTGCCCAACCATCGTGGCTATTTCTCAGTGTGTGGCCCAGCAGGGTGAGGCACTTCCATGTTGTCAGGCAGCCAACCACTAGAAGTCTTCAGCCTGCAGAGCTGGACTCCACCCATGAAAGAGCCTATAGATGTCACCTCCTAAGCCTCTCTCTCACAACCCTTGGGACCACTGCTGTGGTGGGGCCACCACCATCCCATATAGACCAAGTGGGCTCCCTGCCACCTGCCTTCCCCGCTTTGGCCTGTGCACCCCACTTCCAGTGGCTTGCTATCACATGGATCCTCCAGGACGTGGCTCCCCCACAGTCTCTGCTTCGGCCTTCCCCTGTCATAAAGCAGCCATGTGGGTCTCATGGGAGAGCCTCACGTAACACATGCTCTCCCCCAACTCGATTCTCTGAGCATTTTAGGGGCCTCTGTGTGGAACACCCCCTCCAGCTGCCAGCCCAGCCGGCACCTCCTCTTCATGAATCTCCGAGGCTTCCCTGTGGAGCCTGTTCAGAGGGGCCCACACCATGTTCCCGGCTAACCCATAGTGCTGTCCTCAGGTCCCAGGGCAGCCTGCGCATGCAGCTGTGAGGCGTGGCATTTGGCAGGGTTGCCCATCATGGAAAACCTGGGCTCTTCCCCTTTAGACTGTTAAGCTCAGTGCCAAGGGCCTGGCACATATGAAGGGCCGCTGAAACCTTTGGTGACTGAATGGGCTGTCCCGGGCTGACGGCGACAGCTTTAGGTGCGTGTCTGGGTTGAACCAGTCGGGCTTTTTAGACAAGAAGCCCAGCTTTTCAGGTCTTAGGAGCTATGACAGTTTGTGAAGATGGATGCATCGGGGCCACCTCCAGGGGACCACACTGGATGAGCCACTGGTTTCCGCTTGTGGAAAACTCCAGCAGTCACTCCTGTTCCCTTCCTGCCAACCTTGCACTTCGGGGGCACAGCTAGCGAGAGGCCCTCTTGAGTCTTGGAGTGTGTTGGGGACGGCAGCTCCCTCTGGGCTGGGGCTTGTGTGTTCAGAGGACCTGCACTGCCTTCTCTGCCTTACTCAGCTTAAATTGTGGTCAAGGTTAGGCCCAAAGTTCTAGTTAGCAGCCAGTCGCAGGAAGGCCCCTGTTTGTGTGGAAGCCCCCTGAATTTTTGCTGATCTGAACTTGATCCACAGGCATCTTTTGTTTCCTCCTTACCCCTCCAGGGTAGAATCCCATCCCTGCCATTAGCCCAGATGGAGCTGCCCGTGCTTCTCTGCTGAGCTGCTTTTTCTTCTTTTTTAGGTTGAGTCATCTAATCACAGACTACCTTTGCCTAAGTTGTCTTACCTCACTTGGTTGCTCTCTACCCTCCAGCTTACCCCAGACCCCTCAGATAGCTGGTTTTAAACAAGATACACAGCAAAACCCCAGAAACCCAGCTGGCCTATGTCACTTGTTCTCAAGAAGAAGGGAGGACAGGCCAGACTCACACCTGCCCCTTTGCCCTGTGCTTACTGCACTGTCCTCAGGATGGGCGAGTTCCATCTGGGTCGTGGGCTGGAGCTGCCACAAGGCATGTTCTCATTTGAAACGGCCTCCATTTCCCCCAGCTCTAGCCCTCCTCTTCCTGTCTTCTCCAGCGTCTGTGTGCTGGGAGGCTACAGGGAAAGCCATGCAGCTGTACCAAAATGGACTTGGGGCAGCCCTTTGGGGCAGCCTTCTCAGGTCTGCTCTAGGTGACTCTCCCAGTTGTAACCTGTTTTCCTGATTCCAGACTGGTGGGTAAGAGTCGCTCAGGGCAGTGGAAGCCCTGGTGTTAGTCATTCTTCACTGAAGCCTTCCTGAGGCGTCACCTGTCTTGCTTCCTTGCCTGGACACTGCCTCATTTTTTTCTTCCACAGCTGGGGCGTGTTCACGCAGAGTCCACTGGCCACCCTGCGGTAGGCCTGGAAAGTCAGCAGGTGGCGCTGGGACAGCGGCTTTCTGCCGGCTGGGGGCAGAGGAGTGAGCTTGTGTGAACACCATGTATATGCAGGGGCTGGGGTTTGAATGACTTGACTCGCCTGAAACCCATCAGCAGGGCGGGCCAGGGGTGGCCACAGCATGGAATCTTTTGGTCGGGACTTGCTTCTTCTCCATTTCCTATTAAGCCCGTGTCCTCTTTCCCTTGCTCATGGGGGAAGACAGGGCACCGAAAAGTGCTTATGAGCCGTGGCTCTCCCCACTTGATATGGTTGGCCCTGTTTCTCTAGTCTGTGGAGATGTTCTGTTTCTCCTGCCTTCTCTTAATTTACTCAACCTTTTATAAAAGCACGATAGCCCTGCTCAGTGTCCAACAACATTCTATCAAGGAAGCCCAGTCAGATTGAGGCATTTGGGGCTGCCATGTGTCTGCCAAGGCCACGTCTGGATTCGGTTAAGTTTCATTCACTGGCCTTTTTTTGGACCCCAGGCCATTCTATTGGTGACCACCCTGTGTCTGTAGGAGATGCCTTTGGCTCTTAGGTTCTTTCCTGTTTTCTGGAAATGAATAGCTAAGAACAGTGATTCCGGTAAGATTACTTGGGAGATCCAGCAGAGGCAGAAGCTAAAGGCCATGTTCCGTGCCCTGTCCTGGGGGCCTGGGAAGCTACAAGGGAACAGACAGAAGCGCACGTTAATGTGCCCGAGTGACCCAGGGTGAGGGAGCAAGAAAATGTTCTAGAAGGCTGGCTCCCAGGCTGAAAAATGCCAGTGATCAGAGAGGACGTGGTTTGCATTGCTTGGGCCCTGGGTAGGGGCTGAGGGTGTGAGGACGCAAAGGCTGGAGCTCTGGGTTGTGCCTTCAGGTTGCGGCAGTGAATGTTTTTTCTCCCTGCAGCCATGAGCCTGGCTTGCCCATCAGCACAGGTCTGAGATGGCGCCTTCCCACCCATCTTCTGTCTCCTCTGTTGCTAGACTGAGCACCTGTGTGTCTGCCTCTGCCCTTCTTGGTGCCAGGCTCCCAGGTGAACACAGCTGCAGTCTAGGCCCAGGGAGATTCTGTCCAGCCTTATGTGCAGCCTCAAATCTGTCCCCTCACCTGTCAGGGAGCACTTCCTCTCCTGGGAGTGGGATCCAGTCATCTGTAAGCCCAGTCCCGCCCCCCCCCCGCCCCCCTTTTTTTAGCTATACTTGCTGGAGTGGGTGGAAGACCCCTTTTCAGTGTGTCAGGTATGGGAGTGCAGAGATGAAGGCACAGTGCCCAGCCTAAAGACCTTCATAGCCTGGTAGGGCAGCCATATAAATGGATGGCAGCCACGCAGAGAACAGAGGATGAGGTAGTTGCATGCGGGTGCCTAGGGGGCTGCTGCAGGAGACCCCAGAAGGCATCCCTCTGATAGGGTGGGAGATCCGAAAGGGTTTCTGGGGGGAGGTGAGGATTGAGCTGGGTCGAGAGGACATTCCGGCCTGGAGGACTGCCACACAGAGCCAGGCATGTTCCAGGAATGGTGAGGGGTTAGGTGTTACTAGAGCAGGGGGCCACGTGGTTAGTGAGGGAGGAGAGCTCACTGAGAGCATGCGTGCTGGCAGCAGGTGGCTTAAGCAGACGGCTGACGTCGGATTTGCCTTGCTCTGGGAGGTGGATGGGAAAGCCGTATGGCAGCAGATAGGGAGGAGGTGCCAGCAGTGGAGATGATGGTGGGCATGTTTGCAGTTGACATGGAAAGCGCTGGGTTGTGGCCTGGGCTAGGGGGCCAGGAGGGCCGAGTCTAAGGCGGTTTGCCTGCCCACCACTACAGCAGGGGCTACACAAGGTGGTCAGGTCAGGCAGGACAAGGGAAGGCCCGTTTTGGACAAGCTGAGTCTAGAATGTCTCTGGGGACATCCAGGAGCCAATGTTTAGCAGGAGGTTAGGCATGAGTCTGGGCTGCAGAGAAAACCCTTTCAGGGGTAAGAGTGGCTGGGAAGAAGGTATAGGGTGTGAGCTGAAAAGTGCAGACCCCAGAGGGAGCAGAATAACAGTGGGAGGAGGGTGTTGCGAGGGGACCTCAGGAGGCTAACTTAGCAGCAGAGCAAGGAGTTCAGGGTGACCGCCAGCCTGGGCAGTTAGGAGGCCACTGGTGGCCCTGCTGCTGGCTTGGAAGGGCAGGCCTTGGCCAGCGTAGGTTGAGGAATATATGTGAGGGAAAAGACCACAGGCTTGGGCTGGGTGACTCCAGGAAGGAGGCAGTTGAAGGTGAGGTTCCTGGGGGGAGAATGATCCCGGGTCATCCAGCAGGAAGAGAGAGGACCTAGAAGGTGTGAAAAAGAACTATTGGGCTGGGGGTGCAGTGGGAGGAGTATGCCTAGGGTGCTGCGGGGGTGGGGAGCGCCTGTGAGGGTTGGCAAGAGGAAGGGGAACCGGGATCTGGCAGAGGGGAGCCCCGGACTGTCTCAAGGCTGGGAACTGAAGGCCTGGGCTGGGGCTGAGCAGGGTCAGGCTTTCAGACAGATGCGGCGCAGATCTTGCGCTAGACTTTGTGTATGCCCTGGCCTGTCTTGGAAGCCCTCATTCTCAATAGCCGGGAAAGGCCTGGAACGGTCCGAAAAGAGCTGGGCCTCTGCTGCACTGCTGCGGAAGCATTTGTGTTAGCTATCTCCCTGGGTACTTGGGTGACAGCCATGGGCACTCACCAGCAGCCGCTTGCCTGGCCTGGTGGTGGGGAGTATAGCCTTCAGTCTTGCTTGGTCCTCTCTCTACCACCAGGTGGCATGACCCCCACCCCTCAATTCCAGCTGGGAGGAGTGGTTCTCTTCCTCTCTACATCACTGGGATCTGCTCTGGGGCTGGGCAGCTCCTTGCCGGGGGGCTGGGTCTTAGTAAGACTTGCCTTTCTTTCTAGGCCTCTCCAGTGACTCCTGGCCATGCCGATGTGAGTCAGATGCGTTGTTTCTCTCTGGCTCCTAGGGCACTCAGTAGCTTACTCCACCTTCAGGCTGCAGCCCAGTGGGGGGCAGGCTGGTGGGCAGCTGGGGGCTGAGGCAGGGAAACCTGAGCCCTAGGCCACAAGGTCCTGGGCTGCTAATTTTAGAAAGCACATGTCACTGGAAACTCTCCTTCTTTGCCAGGAATCAATGGCCTGGCTCTCCTGGTGCTGCCAGGGGCCCCTGGGAGCCTCTCCCCAAACCAGGAACCTCAGGGGCATCTCCTGGCCCGGGTGGGTACTTTCTGTCCTGAGTACATCTCAAAAGGGGCTCTGCCAAGGCCCTGGACAGCGATGGCTTGGGCCAGGGAGGTAGCTCACCTTGTCTGCTCTCTACTTTCTCCAGCCCTTCCAGGCTGCCCCTGGCCATGAGCAGAGGCTGCGAAGTGTGAAGGCCTGGCTGGGGCAGGAGGCCACTTCGACTCATCTGAGTAAGCTGTTGTTGAAGCACCCTGGACTAAGCAGATTTGTCTCTTCCTTCCCCCAGGCCCTGTGTGACCCTTGCCTTCTGAGGTGTGTGAGAAAGGAACCCCTGCCTTGTTTTGACTGAACGAGTCCTTCCCTCTTCTCTTCCTGCCAGCTAACATCTCGGGGCAAGGGTGAACCAAGGGAAATGAAGCAGCCTTTCCAGTCTCTGTTTGGGGACTAGCATCTGCCTCCAGCTGCCACGTGTTTGCCTGTCTCTCCTGGCTGCTTCAGATAGGCAGCGTGTGCCTGTGTCCTGATTCCTCTACACCCTCCAGCCCAAGAAGACCTCGTTTGGGGTGCTGTTACATAACGGATGTGTTCCAGCGCAGCCTGCATGACGGGTTGGGAAGGAGGCTGGCCAGAGAAGAGAGTTCTATCTTACGTTGGGACCTGGGAGCCATTCCCTGTTAGTTTAGAGAGTAGAGTGGTTCCGAGCTCAGGTTCTGGAGTCAGGCAGACATAATTTGGAATTCCAGCGATGTCCATTTCTGGTTTTTGGCCTTGGGTACATTGATTTATGCTGCTGAACTTCAGTTTCCTTCTCTATAAGCTGGGGCAGTGATAGTAACTTCCTCATCAGGTAGATGTGAGGATGCGGCGTGGCATGTTGGAAGTGCTCGGCTTGATTAGCTTCTCTCGTTACCTTACCAAGGCAAGCCCAGCCTTGCAGGGAGGAAGGTGGTGCTGTGGCTTGTCTGGCACGTCTAGGCCCCGACCCGCAAAGTGCCGCATTCCGGGACCTCATGCTGTATCGAGGCTCTTCCCAGCCCCCCAGGCTCCTGCTTCCAGCCCCTCCCAGAGCTAAGGGTGGCCGTTGGGCACAGCAGCAGAGGACAGCTCCTGGGCCCCACCTTTTCCCTCACACTGCCAGCACCAGGTTGGTGGCTTCTCGCTCGGCTGCCTTGGCAAGAGGGCAGGTCCAGGCTGGAGCCAGGTGTGGAGTGGGAGCAACCAGGTGGTGCTCCTGCCAGCCCTTCATGCTCTTTTTCTCACTTCTCCCTTCTTTTTGTAAATAATCGCAGCCTGCTTAGATGCCTGGTGACTCTCAACTCACAGCAGGCCACACTGCTGGCCTCCAATGAAGCCTTTAAAAAGCAGGTGGAGAGTGCTAGTGAGGCGGCCAAGAAGTACATGGAGAATGACCAGCTCAAGAAGGTGAGTCCAGTTTCCCTACCCACCATGGGGCGTCCTGGTGTTATACTGCGGGAGCCACATTCTTTAGGGCCTCAGTGGCCACTGCTAGCCTATCACCCTGGGAAATGTGCCTGAAAAGCCAGAGTTGGGTGGAGGCGCAGAGGGGAAGTCCTCAGTGGGGAGAGTATGCCTGCTGGAGGCGTCTGTGTGTGAGGGTCTGGGTGAGGAGGAGGGTGTTGCTGCTCTCCTTTCCATCCACTGCTTCCAGTCAGACCCTTCCCTGAGAAAAACAGCCCCTCAGTGAGCCAGGCCCTCTGCTGTGATCCGAAGGCCCTCAGCTAGGCCCTTGTTCCCTGCAAGATTGCCGCACCCCCTCTGGAACTCGGGGTCTGTGGCATCCCTCAGTGCTGGAGAGGAGGTGGGGGCAGGGTGGTTGGCCAGTCTTAGACGTCCTGTCAGGAGGTGAGCTGCAAGGCAAGCTCAGAGGGATGTGGATGCAGAGGTGGGATAGAGCTGGCCAGGCCGACTGGGGGCTCCTGACTGCAGTGAGCGGCACCGTGTGGGGAGCACAAGGCACCGCCATCCGCGGAGGGGTTGGTGAGCACCATGGAGCTGCTGAGCCCTGCTGCTCAGGAAGGAGGCAGGGCCAGGGGCCAGGGCAGGCAAGGCGTGCCTGGCGAGCTGCAGCAAGTGGCCCCGCTGGCGCTTCTCTTCCCCTCAGCAGGCAGCCACGCCCTGGCCTTTGCCTAGGAGCTGGGAGCAAGTGGTGGCTCAGTTCCGCATTGACATTTCTGAAGGGGCGAGTGGCCAGGGCAGCTTGAGGAACCACAGCTCGGTGGGGAGGATGGGGCTGGAACTTCTCCCTCCCTACCTCCTGAGTAACCCTGGCCTTTGGCGCTTTTCCCAGTGATCTGCTGTTGACAGAGGCAAACTGGATGTCGGGAATGCTGAAGTGATGTTGGAGGAAGAGAACAGGAGCCTGAAGGTTGACCTGCAGAAGCTAAAGGACAAGCTGGCCAGCACTAAGCAAAGTGAGGCTCGACCTCGTGTCCTTCCCCGCAGGGAAGTCCAGAGGAGTGTCCTCTGCCCACTGCTGCCCATTTTGTGCCAAAGTATTAGTAACAAGCCTTGCACGCATGCTCGAGGGTTGCGTGAAAACAAACAAATAGCACCCTGTGTCTCCAACCCCAATGCAGCCATGCTTAGCCCACAGGCCAGTGAAGCTAAGTGGTTTGAATGGGGCTCAGGAGGAACCAGGCTGCAGTCGGTGGGCCTCGATTGCCCTGCACTAGAGCAGTGCATGCTGGGGCTTTCCCGTCCAGAGTGTGGCACGGTAGCCCCAGCATGCCTGGGGGCTGAGAATGAGGGGAGTGTGGGAGTGGCGTTCAGGAGGGGAGTGGGCGGCTCCCAAGCGGCCTGCCTGTCTTTGGTCTCCCACGCATAGACTTAAGTCTCGGGCGTTTTCCCACAATACCACAGGCCTCGCCTGCTGCTGCTGTCTGCAAGGCATGGTTGTCATTGGGTTTCGCTTTCAGGCTGGGATCTTGCTCCCTGTCTCCCACCTTCAGCCTCCCTGGAGGTTACCCTTGCCAAGAGCCACTAGAGTTCCCCTCCATTAAAGGGACTGGGGGATGTCCTCTGTATTTCTTTTGCTTTATCTTGAGCTTTTTTGTCAGCCCTTTCCCTCTACTTTGGGGGCCTGCAAAAGTAGAGGGGCTTTATTTTGAGAAGTAGGCTCCTGTATAACCTCGTTTGAGATAGATTTGGGCCAGTTTCTGGTGTCTGTAGCAGTCAGGTTTTTTCCCCCTAATTCCTGTCTTTTCATTTCTGTTTTCTTGGTCATTTACATCATTTAAAGAACTAGAGAAAGCTTAAAACCAGGTTCTGGCCATGCGGAAGCAGTCTGAGGGCCTCACCAAGGAGTACGACCACTTGCTGGAGGAGCACGCAAAGCTGCAGGTCAGCCCTCACGTATCGCTGCACCCAGGGCAGGAGAGCAGAGCAGGATGAGGCAGCCCCTGTGGGTGTGGAGAGAACCTTCCAGGGGCCCAGGGGCCGGCTGCCCTCTCCCCCACTCCCCCTGGCCACCTCTGCCCTACTGAGTGGGACCGTTCACTGGGCAGGAGAGGGGTGGCCTGGCAGCAGATGTAGGCACTTGCCGAGGCGGCCCTCAGGAGTGGCACTGGCTCACTAGGCTCTGAGCCTTCCTACCTTGGTACTCAGGCTCATTCAATGGTTTGGGGCCCGGTCAAGAACAAATAAGCAGGTGAAACTCTGGGACCCACTGCTGGCCTTTTTTCCTAGAGTGCTGGGGGGTGATGTAGGGCAAAGATCCCTGGGCAAGTGAGGGCACAAGGTGTCAAAAAGTCACCTCCCCTAGCAGGCACTAGTTGTGGCCATCACCTGCTGCCCTAGGCGTGATCCGAGTCCTCAGACTAGCTTGGGTGCACCAGGCCGCATTTGGAAGCCCAGGCGGTCTTGACGTTGGGAGTGAGGGCCACATAAATACTCCTAACTTTGGACAGCTGGCCTCAGTGCTTGGTGGCCCAAGTTTGGGCACCACAGCAGGTGGGGAGGAAGGGTCCAGCCTCAAAGGGGGCACCCATGCCTTCTGTATAGGGCAGGCTTGGCAGATGGGACTTGGGCTTCGAGGGCACCTGTCAAAGGTGTGCAGAGTTGGGAAGGGCCTGATCAGGTCTTGAAGGGGACTGGATGACTTGCTGTTCCCTGCAGCCAGGACTCAGCCCCCAGTGAGGTCCTGGCAGTCCTCCCTGGCTGGCGTTAGGTCCAGGGTTTTCCTTAGAGTGTGGGCCAGGGCTGACGATCCCACCCTGGCAGGCCTTTGGGTGCAGCCGAGGAGGGGGCCCCTTGCTCACTTGAATAGCTGTTGTTAGGAGAGAGGGGAACCGAGCTGGACCTCTGGGGCATGGGGCTGGAGGTGGCAGGGGAGGAGTGGACCCGGCCAACCTACTGCTGTGGGATTTCTGTCCCTTTCCCGGCTGCAGTAGATGGTCCCATGGACAAGAAGAAAGAGTAAGGGCCTCCTTCCTCCCCTGCCTGCAGCTGGCTTCCACCTGGCACGTGCCTGCTGCTTCCTGAGAGCCCGGCCTCTCCCTCCAGTACTTCTGTTTGTGCCCTTCGCTTCCCCCATTCCCTTCCACAGCTCATAGCTCCTCATCTCGGCCCTTGTCCACACTCTCCAAGCACATTACAGGGGACCTGATTGCTACATGTTCAGAATGCATTTGTTGTCATCCTGCTTGGCCTGGCCAGGCCTGGCACAGCCCTGGCTTCCATGCCTGAGCGTGGAGGGCACGAGTTAGTTGTAGTCCGGCTTGCGGTGGGGCTGACTTCCTGTTGGTTTGAGCCCCTTTTTGTTTTGCCCTCTGGGTGTTTTCTTTGGTCCTGCAGGAGGGTGGGTGGAGCAGATGGACTGGAGTTTCTCTTGAGGGCAATAAAAGTTGTCATGGTGTGTACATGGTGTGGTGTGTGACTGTGGCCGTGGGGAGGGCTGTGCTTTCTCTCCTGCCTGGAGCCCCCAAGCGGCCACAGCCCTTCAACCTGTTTCCCCCACTGAAGGCCAGGCTCACACCTGTTCTCGAAGGCCCTGCCCTCTCTGTCCTCCTGCTCCCCGGGCTGGGCCAGGCCTTGCTTCAGGGCCACCCGCCGAGTGTGTGTCCCGTCTGCCTCCCTGGGTGTGGGCAGCTTGGGAGGCTCAGTAAACCGGCGGTCCTTTGGCTAGAGGACTCGCTTGCCTTCTCTGGGTTCCTGTTCGTCACATTTGGGACAGACAGAACATGGCAGAATGCCACTAGTCACTCCCTGCTCCACCCCCTCCTGAAGGTTTGCAGGATGACCTCTGATTAATGCCAGCTGGGAGAGGAGACTTGTCCTTGGCAGTGACCTGGAGCTGGCCCAGGGCAGAGCTAGGCAGAAAGGGGCTGGGAATGGGCTGGGGCCCTTGGCCCTGAGAACGTGCTGGGTGTGTGCCTGCCACCAGAGCGCTGTGCTGGTGCTGGCTCCAGGGCGTCCCTCCCATGGCTCCCTCAAAGCTGTGTCTTCCAGGCCCACAGCAAGCCAGGCCAGAACTGGGGCTTCCTGCCTGGCAACAGTGCGCAGGCCCCTGCACTGTGCTGCTCTCCAGTAGCACATGAGGAAGGCAGCCCCCGCCCGCAGCACAGTGCTCCCACCCTGCAGGGCCTCTGCCATGCCTGGTGTCTGCATGAGGACTGGGCGGAAGGGTCAGGGGAGCAGGTTAGAGGTGTGTCTCCTGGAACTGGGGGGACCCCTGAAGGATGTTGATGCTGGCAGGGTAGCTGATGGCCTGCTGTGCATGCTTGCTTCTGCCTGCCCTGTCTAGGCCCAGGCCAGTGGTTCCCTTCTCTAGCATCCTGTCGCCCTTCCCTTGTGCTCAGAGCACAGCCGCCTCGTGACGAGTTCTGTCTCTTTCCAGGCGGTCTGATACGTGGTGTCTGAGGGAGTAAGGGACACGTGGGCAATACCCTCCGGTTGCTGTGCCAAGGCCAAAGGCTGATCCCACTTCTCCAGGAAGTGTTCTTGGCTACCTTGGGCCTCCCTGAGCTCACCCTTCTCTGAGCTTTGAAAGGCTAAAGTCCAAACAGGTGCTTCCCTCACCAGCCCTGATGGCTTCTTCCACTGTTCTGCCTAGGCTAGCAGCAGACAGAAAGCTGCACAAGGCCAGCTTCTGGAGCGCCCTTTCTAGTGGAGTGACAGAACAACAATGGGGCAGGGGGTGTGGGCACAGGCTCTTAAGAGATGAAAATTGAGGTGCTTGCCCAGCCTAGACTGGAGGGCGGCCTGCAGGCTCGCGCTTTCCTGGATCAGCTTCTGTTCCAGGGCATTTGCACCCGTGGGCATCCTGATCTGTTTTCTTACCCATCTTCCACTAGACTGCAAGCTGCTTGAGGGCAAAGCCTGCTGCTTGTTGATCTCTGTGTCCTAACCCCTGATGCGGGAGCTAAGTCCTGAGGTAAGGGCGTCTCCATTTCAGAACCCACTTTAAATGACACGCCTCTGTGAAGTTTCCTTTTTTCAACGTCTTTTTTCTGTGTGTTTGGTGTCATCATGGTGCATGAGGTGGCTTGGAGGGCATTTGGCCTGGAGGTGTGGAGAACAATTAGCAGAGGGTGATTGTCATCCAGGCAGAGACCTGGCCGACAGTGTATAAAGCAGTTGGCCTGAACTCAGGGGTCCTGAGGGTGACTGTGGGCTGCAGGACAGTTGGAGTTGGTTGGGGACAGGGGCTGTGTGAGGGCCTGGGGCACCCTGGGGAGAGGTCTTGCCGATGTTGGGAAGCACCTTTGCAGCTAAGGAGGGCCAGGCTGGAGATCTGGGAGCTGCCAGCAGGTGGGGTTCTTGAAGGCGCAGGCATGGTGAGAGGACAGGCTTCTTGGGGAGAAAAAGAAAACTGGAAATGGCAGTTGCTGAAGAGATGGGGGCCAGGGACCGCAGGACAGGCTCCAGAGCCCCCGGCTGAGCTAGGGTGGGACTGCACTGCCACTCCTTTCTCTGCTCCCTGTCTGGTCCATGCATTTCTCACCCAGGCTCTTGGTTGGCCATATTCTAAGCCAGGTCCCTCCCCTGGCTCCAGAAGTTTAGGGGTAAAGCACCTCCATAGGGGGTGCTGCCCGCTGAGGAGCAGGGCCTCTGGGGGTTCTCCCACAGCACGATAGCAGTCCTGGGCAGGACACAAAGGGAGCAGCCCAAGCTGTCACTTTGCTCTGAGGGGCCACCTGCTCCCCCTTCACAGGCTCCGATCCCTGATGTTCTCTGTGCTTGCCTGAGCCGCCCACTGCATTGCCTGCTGTGCCCTGCCGTGGCGCCCAGCCCTTTCAGGGTGGGGTGCCACATGCTCATCTTTTGCACGGGGTCCTGCCGCTTGAAGGACCTGTCTGTACTCACTGTCTCCAATTCCTCTCCGCCTCTTCTCATGGTAAACGCATATATATCATACACATATATAGTGTCATCAATGTATATGTAATGAGCCATTTTCACCATCATTAAGTGTGCAATTCAGTGGCATTAAGTGCAGCCACAGTGTTGCGCAGCCACCACTTCCGTCCACCTCTAGAATTTATTTTCTCAAACTGGCACTCTGTCCCCACTCAACACTCCCCACCCTGTCCCCAGCCCCTGGCACCCACCCTTGCCCTCTGTCTCTGTGGATCTCCCTCCTCTCATGTAAGGCCCTGTCTCTCTCACAGGAGCAGAACCCTATAGCAAGTGTCCCTTTATGATGGCTCATTTCACAGAAATGCCCTCCAGGGGTCAGCCATGTTGTGTCGTGTGTTGGAGTGCCTTCCCTTTCCAGGCCGGCTCATATTTCCTTGCCTGGGTGAACTACGTTGTTGTCTCTCCCTTCGTCTGCAGATGACACTGGGCTGCCACGACTCCTTTACTCAGTCGCACACCAGCCAGCCTTTCACACGCACCCCCTCATGCAAGCCACCCTCACCAGGCCCCTGTGACCCTTGCCAGACTCAGTGAGCATTTGCAGGTCACTGTCCTTCACCAGCAGCAGCAGCAGCAGCACTGGACAGACAGACGGAGCCAGCCACTGCTCCTCCCTGACCTGTGAGGGGTCTTCACTGGCTCAGGTTGCAGGACCCCACCAGGAACTCTCAGGCATCCTCCCCCATCGCTGCTGCGTCTTCCCTCTGCACCTCTCATTGTGTCCTGGGACTTGCGGCATCCCTTTGAGCTCACCCAGGCTCAGGGCTTTAAGTGTCATCTCTATGTGGTAAGAACTTGCAAAGTTCCATCTCCAGTACTTTCTGGAACTCCTGTGTCCACCTGCCAACTAGACATCTCCACTTGGATGACACTTCCTGCATGACACACCCAAGGCTGACTCCGGACCATTCTCTCCTTGCTTCCCTGTTGCAGGACCTGGCAGCTCCATCTTTCCTCTTGCTCAGGCCAAATCTGTTGTCCTTAACTCCTCTTTGAGCCTGCATCCTGGTCATGCACAACCCCTATTGGCTCCACCTTCAAAATTGATCCCTGATGCAAAGAGTTATCCCCTCTGCTGCTACCAGCCTGGCCCAAGTGACACAAGGCACATGTTCAGTGACAAATTCTTGGGGTAACATTTTGAAAATTTCAGCACCCATGGCTTTACACCCACCCTTCCCTGTGGGTGTGGCTGCTCCCCAGCTCTCTTGTCCTGCTCTCCCCAGGTGCCTCGGCTCCAGGGGGACAAGGCTTTCCCTGGGCTGCTGCCTTCCCTGCTCCCTTCCCAGTCCGCAGAAGGGTGCAGGCCTCAGAGGTCTCCAGAGCAGAGCCTTGCCCACTGCAGCAGCTCCAGCTGGAGGAGGTTCCCCCTACTTCCTGTACCCCGACCCCTTAGAGCAGCAGAGGCAGAAGCAGAGGCCTGCTTTGGAAAATGACATGTTTTTATTTCTATGTTGGCAGTGACTTTTTAGCACAGTAAGAATGTACCCACAGGCCCACCAACCTCACCCAGCCCCAGCCCTGCCTCTGTCTTTCTTGGGGTCACTCAGCCGTCTTGGGACTGGATCTGACAGACATACGTGGGTTAAAGCTGCTACACAGAAGACTGGAGGTGCAGGAAGTGCATCTGCCTTAAGCCTGGACGTGGGAGCCGTGTCCGGGGTCCCTTCCCGGGGGTGTGCCCAGCCCAGGGCACAGGGTGGGAAGCCTGAGCAGGCCAGGTTAGCAGCCCAGACACCCAGGACGGAGTATTGCAGCCTCTTGCCTCACAGACCTGTGGGCAAAGGGACAGTGTGGGGACAGCCCCGAGGTCCCCACCATGCACTTTTCCAATCCATTCTGGGGCTGGGGACCACACACACACATCCACACGACAGACTCGCATACGCAACAGCTCGAAGCTTTTGTTTTGCCTCTGAAAGTTAGATCTATAAATTCACACTCCTAGGCTAGGGGCAGAGGGGTAAGGTAGGGCTCACAGGGATGGGAGTGGTAAGGAGAGGATGGTTTGGGCTCCTTCCTTTTTTTAGAAATATACAAGCAGAAATCTCATTCTCTCAAGTTTTTATAAAATGTGCAAAATACAAGCCTCCTTTGCCCAGAGGCACCATTTACATCTGGTATTCACCTTTGCTAAGAGATAGAAATCTATATATACTCTACGTACTCACGCACGTGTGTACTCGCACCCAAGCTCACACAATTGATATTGGTGGTGATTGGTGCAGGAACCAGAAGGTTCCACTGCTGGCTGGCTCTCTAAGCTTCTATAACAGGGATGGGGAGAGGGGTATAGCCCAGCTGAAATATTTGTCTTGTTTCTGCTGCCCCTCCCTTGCCTCCCTTCTCCTCTCTTTCCTCCCTCCCATCTCTTCCTCCTTCCCTTTCTCACATTTTCCAAGCTGCCACTGCTGCTTCTGGGGTGAGGGGTCACCCAAGGGTGTGCTGCAGAGCAGAGCCTGGAGAGGTGGGCAGGGGGTGGGCGTGGCAGGGGCAGGAGAAGAGCAGCACTGCGGGTGGGGGTGGGGCACTAGGCGGGGCCTAGGACCAGCTGGGCTAGGACTGGAGGGGGAGACGCATCTGTTTTTGGTGGGTTGTGATATTTTTGGCATTTTATTAAAAATGGAAAAAGTTGTTTTAGTGAGCACTCATGGTGCTTTCTCCCCTCGTCTCCCAGGCAGACCCCAAAAGTGTCAGGGAAAGGCAGGCCCCCTGGAGGGGTGGGGTGGGGCTGAAGCAGGGGCTGCTATGGCTACCAGAGGTGAGCTGGTGATGTGAGCTGAGCTGTCACATGACACTCTCCACCACAACGACCTCGCTGCTCTCGGACACTGGGGTCAGGGTGGTCAGGCCCCTGAAATCTGCGTCCTGAGCTCAGTACTCCAAGTGGTGGAGGCCCCAGATGGGCTGGGTCAGGTGCTGCCAGCACTGCAGGAGAGGACATGTTGAAGCCCCCAGGGTCACCTGCTCATCCCCACGGTGACTTCCTCTGCCTCTCTCCAGTTCCCACTGCCTGCCACCCTAGTCAGGGCCACTCCCTGGCTAGGAAGCAGGCTGGGTTGAATGTTCACAGCAGGGGAGGGGAGGGCGGGCCGGGCGGGAGCCTTACCTCAGCCATGGTGCCCTTGGCCCTGAGGAGGCAGCACGGGAGGTGCAGCAGCACACACAGCATGGAGGACAGTGCGAAGGCCCAGCCTATGGCCTCACCCCACCACGGGTACACGTAGGTGTTGTTGTAGACCAGCGGCTCATAGTACACAACTTTGAAGATGAAGATGCCCTATGGACCAGAATGCCGTGGTTAATGGGGCCCTCACCCCGCCCTGCCTCCCCCCCTACCCCGCCCCACCTCCCCCAGCCCTTACCATGCAGACCAGCGGGGTGAAGAAGGACCAGCACCATTTCATCCAGGGACAAGGTCGGTACCCGATCATACAGGCAATGTCGTCCGTGAAGCGGTCAGCTCCTGTGGTGAGGTGAGGCGAGAGGGTCAAGCTGGAGACCTGCCTTCCCCGCCACCATGCCCCAGCCCAGCCCTCAGCCATGACCTACCGTACACCCAGGCCATCACCATGCACTCCCAAAAGGCCTGCCAGAGCAGGGTGGTGCCGCTGGACGAGTAGTAGTCAAACAGCAGGTACATCCCGCCCTGGGGGACAGCCCAGTCAGGGAGGATGGCGGACGGCCACCAGAGGTCACAGGCAGACCCCCCACCCCACTGACGTCAGTCACCATGGAGAGATCAATGACAAAGCGGAGGGCACAACAGAGGGCCACAGAGATCTCCCTTTGGAAACGGAAGTAGTAGGAGGCCGGGAGGAGGTCGAGGAGGCCGGTGATGAAGCCCTCCACACCTACAAACTGTGGCCAGGGCAGCTCAGGCTGAGCCCCGCACCT
Source organism: Gorilla gorilla gorilla (assembly GCF_029281585.2). Classification (NCBI taxonomy): domain Eukaryota; kingdom Metazoa; phylum Chordata; class Mammalia; order Primates; family Hominidae; genus Gorilla; species Gorilla gorilla. The sequence goes on along the minus strand of NC_073238.2, from coordinate 31,979,346 downwards.
CCCTCCACCCCTTTCCTTGCCTGCAGCCCTCACTCTGCCCCCCTCCTGGCTCCCTGTCCCAGAGCCCCATGCAAACCTGGCTGTCAAGACCAAGCAGCAACAGCATGAAGAAAAACAGGGCAGCCCAGAGTGGGGCCACTGGCATCAGTGTGACAGCCCGCGGGTAGGCGATGAAGGCCAGGACCGGCTCTGTGGGAAAGGTGCAGGCTCTAGACCTTGCAGCCGATGTCCTGCCCTGCGTGCACCCTGAGCCCTGCCTGCAACACTCACGCCCATGCCCACACCTGCCTCTGAGGCGCTGTCAACCCTGGGTCGTGCAGCAGGGGCTGGCAAGTCCTGTCTCTGTCAACATTGACAAATCCCAGGACCTGCCCCCGCAGGCCCACAATCTGACAAGTTCCGTTTGAATCCTCGTCACTTTTCAGCATTTCTATTGCGTGTTCTTGTACTTCATGCATCTGGGTGGCAGTTGCTGCTCTGGAGGCGGGGCTGGGGGTAGGGCCCTACCTGACTCTGCCACCTTGGAGATGTGCACGCCCTGCTTTGCAGCCATGAAGCCCAGGATGGAGAAGACCACGAAGCCAGCAAAGAAGCTGGTCCCACTGTTGATGAGAGCCAGGATGATGGCGTCCCGGAGGGGTGGAGGGGCCAGAGTGGATGGGTTAGGCTGCTGGACAGGGCACGGATGGCAGGCCGGTGGTGCTTACTTGTAGCAGTTGTTGAAGTGGTTGTAGCTGCCCAGGGCTGTGAGGGCCCCCAGGCCAATGGCGTAAGAAAAGAAAATCTGGGTCCCCGCATCTATCCATACCTAGAGGAGGGCAGGAGAGCGCAGGCATGAGGAGCCTGCAGGGCTCCCCACTAGCGCCCTGCTGCAGCCTCCCCACCTCCACCTCACCTGAGGGGACCCCAGCTTTGACCAGTCAGGCTTGAGATAGTAAATGATGCCATCCAGGGCGCCAGGCAGCAGCACTCCACGCACCAGCAGCACGACCAGGACCACGTAGGGGAATGTAGCAGTGAAGTACACGATCTGGGGGACCAGGCTGCTCAGCGGGGACTGCGGCACCACCTCCCTCACATGCCCACTCCCAGCACCTCCGGTCCCCCTTGCAGGCAGGTATGTTCAGAGGTTCCCATTCTCCTCCGAGCCATGGCTCCCACCAGAGGAAGCTAGGGGCAAGGCTGGGCCCTGGCAGCCCTGGCAAGTGCAGTGGGGAAGCTCTCTGGGCGCCTCGTTTGTCTGCAGGGACGCATGTTGGTGGGGAGCGGGCGAGCCTCTGGGAGCTCTCCTCAGTGGGGACAGGAGGCGTGGAGCATGTGGGGAGTGAGAGCTGTGTGAGTGTGTGGGCAGTGCAGGTGTGGGAGGCCCAGGCAAGGAGCAGGATATTGGATCGGGGCCGGGTCCCCCTCCTCTTCGGGAGAGAGGTGGGGGCTGAGCAGGTGGAGAGTGGAACTGGGCCAGGCAGAGGCAGGCAAGACACGGCTGCCACACCGTCTGCCCCCTCTTCCCACATGCTGCTCTGGGGACCTTGTCCCCCAGGGAGCTGGCCATGTCCCACAGCTCTGGACACTGTCTTCTTTGTTCAGGTTACCCCCAGCCTGACCGGGAGCCCCCAAGGGATGTGGCCAGACTCTGCTCTGGGTCCCCAAGGCAAGATAGGCAGGTAACAGATGGCCAGACCAGGTCCACCAGACTGTCACAAGAGTCAGAGACTGGCAAGAGGGCACCGGTGGGGGTGATGGGCACAGGGAAGGGACAGTGCCTGCCGGGGCCTCTCCCCACAGGGGCAAAGGCTGCTGGGCCCTGGATTTGTAGGGTGGGGAGCATTGCTTGGCTTTCAGTACCTCCCCCTTCCTTAGGGCTAGACTCTGGTCACCTCCCGTTGCCACAGGTGTGCCTGGCACAGACATCCAGCTCCCAGGGCTGAGCCACCCTCCCCCCTGCATGCCTCTAGTGGTACCTTTCCCGTGGATTTGACCCCCTTCCAGACACAGAAGTAGACCAGCACCCAGCAGGCCAGCAGACAAAGGGTCACCTCCCAGTTGAGGGCCCCTGGCACCTCCAGTCCCCCAGACAGCCTCAAGACTTTGTTCCTAGGGGAGGGAGGGAGGTCCCATGAGGCCTGTGCCAGCAGAGGATGGAGCCACAAGGTCCACCCCCAGGAGTCGTGGCTCCTTTCTCTCCCACAGCCCAGGGTTCAGCGGGCCCTCTTGTCCATCTGGGCTGGGCCTGGAGCCCATGAGCCCCTGGCCTTTGGGAGGCCACTCCCATCCCACCCCACATGCAGCCCCAGCTCTCCCATCAGGCGGGAGTGACCGGGACAGTGATAGGCTGCCAAACCCAGGAGAGAGGCTGATCTGGCCCAGCCCCTGGGGCTGGCCCCAGGACTCTCCGAGGGCAGGAAAGGGCAGGCAGAGTCCAGGAGGGACTGCCAAGCAACACCCTGGTCCCCCCTCAGGGCCATTCCCCTGGAGCCGGGCAATGTGAGGGAGACCTGGGGGATGGGATGGGCTTGGCCCAGAGGTGCTGGACTCACTCCCAGAACTTGATGACAGCGGACCAGCGGTCAGCAAGCTGGTCACAGGCGAGGTTGGCCAGGCTGGCATTGGCACAGTCTTCATGGCGGAAGATCTCCACGCAGTCGGGAGTGTTCCAGGTGTGGCCACATGTGGCCCAGGGCAGCGTGGTGGTAAAGGACTTGACCAGGTAATAGAAGCCCCAGGCCAGGACCATGATGTAGTAGGTGCTGCAGTAGAAGATGATCACCATTGAGGCGTAGCCCAGGCCTGGGGCTGGGAAGTCCTTGCCATGTAGATTCTTTCCTGGCCACCTCCCCCTGCCACCCCTTTATCTCCCCACCCAGGCTGGCAGTGCTCCCACCGTCTGTCCTTCTGGAGCCTTGTTTGTGGTGCTCCTGACTCCCCTGGACTCCCCCTTGTGTGAGCCCCAACACTGGGCTGACTCTGCAGCCTGACTCCTCTCCTCCAGCTGCCCCCTAGACCCAAGGCAGGGCGAGCCCCTCTCCTCCTGTCCCCATCTGACCAAGTGCTGTTGAGTCTCCAGCCTCACACACCTGGCCCCTTCTGTGGGTCCCACTGCCACCATGGCAGTTCCAGGAGGTCCAAGCCTCCACCTGGCCACCCAGTAGCTCCAGTCCTCAGCAGCTGGTGGTGGTGGTGGTGGGGAGGGGGGTAGTTTCCAGTAGCCTGAGGTAGTGTTGGAGACAGTTGCCCCCACAGTGGGCAACCTCAGTACGTCACTCCACCTGTCTGTGCCCCAGCGTCCCTGGGGATAGTAATAGTAGGATCTACCTAGAGAGCCAAGTGTGCTGGGCAGGTCCCATCCCCAGCCCGGCTATGCCTGGCCTGTCCTTGCCTTGTGGAGCTGCCTATGCCCCCTCTAGTCCCTGCTTCCCCAAGTTCGCTGTGCGGCCTGAACATCTCCTCCAGGATCCCCCCTCAAGACTGGGATGCCATCACGTGGCTCCAGGCCTGGTGCTCAGGACAGGAAAAGATTTCTCAAGTGGGAGCCAGCTGGGAAAAGGGGGCAGTCCCTGAGGCTGGCCAAGGGCTGCTCACCTTTGAACAGGGGACAGATGTTCCAGACATTGATGCTGCCTGCCTTCATGAACTGGCCCAGCTCCAAGAAGAAAATGGGGATTCCTCCGACCAGGGAGATCAGGACGCAGGGAATAAGGAACACACCTGGGGGTGGAGGCACAGGGTGGACTCAGGGTGGCCCCCAGCCAGGCTGCCCAGGCCCAGCAGGCCAGCCCAGACTCCAAAGGCCCCATCACAACTTCCCACTGGGTGAGTCAGTGTAGGGGTGGCCACTGACTCAGGCCCCAGGTGGGGTCTTCAGGGGGTGGGTTCAGTGTGTTGAAGAGGCGCTACGGTAGCCCCTGGGCCATTGAAGCCCTATTCCCTGGGTGGCAGAGAGGCCCTAGGCCCACAGGGCTTCCAGCCCCATGGTCACTTGGGGTGATGGCCATGGAGGACATGCACGCTCAGACACGCAGGCTGTCCCTAGTGCCGCAATTCCCTGTTTCAGGCAGCACAGTCAGGGCACATGCGTGTGTGAGTGTGCGCCAAGGCTGGGTGATCAGGCCTGAGGGGCTCATCCAAAGGCAGGGAGCACAACTGTCCTGCACTTGGACGCTTGCCTGCAAGTGTGAGGTCCAAGGCAGAGGGCGGGTGGGTCACAGTCCCCTGCTGGTGGGATGACCACGTGCAAGGACAGAGGGATACAAGTGCGGGAAGAGGGGCCAGGCCGGCCTTAGCAAGCCCAGGGAGTCAGGCTCTGCAGGAGATAGGGCGTGACACAGGCCCTGACCAGCAGGCTGGGGTGGGGGTGGCAAAAGGGCAGGGAGAGGTGGGTGCCACTACCCTCTTCTCCTCTCTGGGCCTCCTACCCTTGCCCTGGCTGGGCTCGCTCCACTACTCAGAGGCCGAGCTTGGCTGCAATTTGCCTGACTCCAGGTCCCAGCATCCTTCTCCTGACCTTGGGCAAAGGCCTTTGCTCTGGACCTCTGTTTCCCACCCATCACCGGGTCACTTCGGCTTCCAGCAACCCCAGTGCTGTTTTGTAGTCACAGGACACACGCGTGCCCATCGCTGTTGCTAAGCTGGGCCCGGGCGGGCGGGCAGGCATGGGACGTGCATGTAGTGTGTCCAGTGGCGGCGCCGGGCGGGCCAGGCCGCAGGCTTCCCAAGCCTGGCTCGGGCACCCAGTGTTCCAGGCCCCGGGCCAGATGGGAGGGGCGGGAGGGCCGCGAGGGGAGGGGAGGGCAGGGGGAGGGTCAGAGTGGCCCATTGTGTGTGTGTGTGTGTGTTCTGTGTGTGCACACGTGGGGGGCCCACACAATGTGCCGCTTGTATGCCCGACCCGCGGGGGCAGCCAGGGCTCCTTACCTCGAGGAGACCCCAAGGCGCAGGCCTGCTTTCCCACCTCGGCGGCCAATCGCTCCTCCCAGCCCAGGAGTCTGGGGGGCAGTCTCGCGGGCATCGCCCGCCCCCTCCCCTCACCCTGCCAGGCACATGACTGCGAGGGGGGTGGAGGCGCCCGGCTCAGCCACCGAGCGGCAGCGGCGGACCAGGGGTGGCCCCGACCCCGCGTGCCCGGGGGCCAACCGCTGCCCGGACTTCACCCCTCCGCGGCGGCTCCTGGGGTCGGGGGTCGGGCGTCGGGGGCCGGCAGCCTGCTGGGAGAGGGGGCCGCGGCAGGCGGGGGAGCTCACCTCCGCCGTTCTTGTAGCACAGGTAGGGGAAGAGCCACACGTTGCCCAAGCCCACGGAGAAGCCCACGCACGACATGATGAAGTCCATCTGGCGCGTCCAGGTCTCTCTCGCGCGGCGGCACGGCCAGGCGGCCTCCGGCTGTCCCCAGGCCCGCGGGGCCGTCGCCCTTGGCCGGGGCCCCGTCGGGCCAGGGCGCGGTGAGGGGGCCCTTCTTCTGGTCGCTGGACACGCTATAGATGCCATTCTCGGCGCTCTTCTTCGCCATGGCCCCGGCGGGCCGCACGGCCGGGCCAGGGTCGCGGCGCCTCTCGGGGGGCGGCGGTCAGGCGGGGGGCACCGGCGGCATCGGGAAGGGCCCCGAGGGCGCGGGCCGGCCGGAGGCCGGGGGGCGGCCGGGCCGGGGGACGGGGCGGCAGGCGGGCGGCGGGGTGCGAGGCGCGGGCAGCGCTGTCAGAAGCAGTCCACGAAGCACTTGAAAGTGAGCCTGAAGAATCTCCTGTGTGTCGGGGGCCCGGAGGCGCGCGGGCGGCGGCGGGGCCTGGGGGGGGTGGCGGCGGTGGTGGCTCCCGAGGCTCTTACCCGCGGCCCGGGCGGCGGCGGCAGCCGCGGCTCCTCGCCCGACCCGAGGCTCAGCCTAGCGGGGCGCGGGCGACATCGGCGCCCGCGGTCTGCAAGCGGCGGCCGGAGCAGGGGCCGGGTCCCGCGGCGGCTGACCGGCTCGCCCGCGACTCCGGTGGCGGCGGCGGCTCAGTCGCGCCTCGCCCTCTCCTTCCCGGCGGCAGCGGCTGCAGCCGCTCTCGGGGCCGCGGCGGGCTCAGCGGCTCGCCGCCGCTCTCCGACTGTCCCTCTCTTCCCCGTCCCCGGCCGGCCGCAACTTAAAAACCGACTCCGGGGTGATGTCACTATCGCCCCACCCCCACGGCCGGCCGCCCCCCCTCCCCCTCCCCCCCTCCCGCATCCCTGCCTCCCGCCCTCCTCGTCACACTCCGCTCACCTCGTCCCTGCCCTCCTCCTGGGGAGGAGACGCTGCTCCAGCGGGAGGCAGGATGGTGGCTACCTGGGGCGGCTGCCAGCTCCTCCCGCAGGGCTCCGGGCCGCTCCTCGCCCCAGGGTCGCCGGCTCCTAGTGCGGCCCAGGCTTTCTGGCCGGCCCCTCCCAGCCCTAGGTAGACGTCCCCCGGGCCCCCTCAGCCCTCCGCCTCCCCTTCTCTCCCTTTCTCCCCACTCCTGGCAGGCTGCAGCCGTCTCCTCCAGGTGCTCCCTCCTTCCTTGAGCTTTGTTCACCGCTGCCCACTGGAGGCTAGAGCTTCTCGGCTACCCTGGAAGCTGGAGGCCGGGACCAGCTCTTCAGGTGACAGGCCTCTGTGTCTCCACAGTGGCCAGAGGGGAGCCTGCCTGACTGATGAGCAAGGCTCGACTTTGTCACCAAGGCAGAGAAGGGGCCCGGATAAATGACCCCGGCGGCCCCCACCCCTGCCTGGTGTGAGAGTGGGTAGGGGCTTCGGACTTGAGGGGACTGGAGCGGGAATAAGGCAAGGCTGCCCCCTGGTGCCTGGCGGGTGCACAGACCCTTCCCCAAAGGCCTCAGCCCTGAGGTCCTGGCTGCCCGCCCCCCACCCACACCGTGTTCCTCTCCCCAGGACCCCCCAGGCCTACCCAGCAAGAGTCAGCTTTTTGGGCTGCCTCTCTGCCGCCAGCTGAGCAGCTTGTCTAGAATTTTCTAGGACTAAGAGTAGCCTGGGGGTGGGGTGGGGAAGGAAGTGGTCATTGTCCTGGCCTGGAAGGTAAAGTGTGCCCCCCTCAACTTCAAGCTCCCTGATCTGATCGTTGACACTGCAGTCCCCAGATGGCTCATCCCGTTAAGATAAGCCCGCGGCCATCCCTCCAGCTTTAGGAAGAAAAGCAGTTCTGGCCCAAGCCAGATTGAGCTTCCTGGGTGAGGGAGGGGCAGTGTCCCCACCCAGGCTTGGAGGAGGAGGCTCAAGGGGTGTGTGTGGTTGGGGGAGACAGGCGGTGTCACCTGTGCTGAGACCAGGGGCGGTGGGCGGGTACCTTGAGGTGGCAAGGTCACACTGCTCATCAGAAGTTTCTCACTAGGGTCTTCTCTGGCCCAGCCTTTGACTGAAGCTGGTCTGGAGACAGGGGCATTAGAGAAGTGACTCATAGATGGCCTAAAGAAGCGGGGCCACTCAAGGACCCAGGAAAGAGGGAAGAGGGCCAACCCAGCTGGACCACAGGCAAACCCCATGGCCTTTGAGAGAAGAGAGAAGAGGACCCGGTGAAGTAGGCTCGGAGGGCCTCAGCCCAGCAGGAGTGCAGGGTGGGCGCGTGATGTCATCGAAGGGAGGACAGTGACCTGGGGGAGGGCCGCTTTGAGGGAGAGTACAGGCCACGGCCAGACAGCTCTGGGAGCCGAGGGCAGGGGAGACTTTCAGATGTTGCTTGTCCAAGGGGTGGGGGTGGAAGGGAGAGAGAGCAGAGGCTCGAGAAGGATGTAGGAGAGCTGATGGCACTTTGGGGACAGCCTCAGGACTGCAACTGAGGAGGGCTCCTTCCCCCATGCAGGCTTTTCCTCCAGGAGCTGCACCAGGAACTCATAGAGGATCAGGGAGAATTCTGAGAACACGCTACTGTGGTGCTGCCTGGAGAGGAAGGATAAATGATGACAAGTACATCTCTGAGTAACATACGGGCACTTGTTCATGAAAACTTTTTCTGAAAGCTTGTGAAGGTCTTGAAATACTCGCTATCAGTTGAGGACAAACATTTACACCCTCCTTCCACAGGGAGTTCAAGCAGCCTGGATGGGTCCATCTATGGATGATCTTCCCCAGCCCCTTCCTCTTCCCAGGTTATCCCTGGCTCTCTGTGTGAACAGTTCCCATCAGTGGAATGTCATTGATGAAGTGAGGTCTTCAATTTTCTCATCTACTGTGTGGTCATGTTATTTTCCTCATCTGAGGCTTAAAAACTCACCTGCATGCAGCACATGACAGCTTAAAATCTCTTGTGAACAAAACAGTAACAAAGACACCCACCAGGGTTGAGCATCCCATGTTGATGACAGCGACCACCAGGGGTCAACGTCCTCTTCACAATCCTGTGTCAGAGCATCACTTGACTGATTTCATTAGCAACTTCCCAGGAGAATCAGCTTATAAAATACTTGTCCCATTTTCCATGCAGATGTAACCCATCTATTTTACTGAAGAAATAGGAAGAGCTGAATGCTGAATTCACTGAATGTCTGCAGGTTGTGCAAGTTTGTGACTTTATCACTTTCTAATTTCTGATCTGTGTGGACCACTCTACAGATTTTTCTCACTGGTGTGATCAGCCTTCTGGATGTCAAATGTAATAGACTTTCATCATATAAAAGTCAACACAAGCTCCTCATGGTTTCAGTGCTCAGTGACGACTCTAAACTTACACAATGTGTTTCTTTATTAGTTTTGTTTTCTGGTATCTCTACTCGGCATCTTCACCACACCCATTTTATGTTTCTTATACAGGTAATTGATAATTTTAAAATTTATTGGTGCTAACTTTAATTAAATAAGCAGACAATATCTTAGAATTTTTAAAAACATGTGCAGTAAAAGGAAATGCAATAAATTTTAATGTAAGGAAACCAGCAGCTGAAAGCAAGGGAAATCTCTTCTGCTGCATAGGAGGGTATGGAGACCTCATAGTATGATGATTTTCTGCAGTTTAATCATTATTGCCACACAAGTGATAGCATCCTCTCTCTTTATATCAGCACATTCCCTAACGTACAATAAAGACTGAGCACAGATACCGCCAACCAGACTGACCAGCACCTCTCACTGAGTGCCTGAGCTGATAGTGATAGATATCACATTTGTCTAACAAAATCATTACACCCTGTAAGGATACCCACCAGTCATAAGGAGACAATTTAAAAAATTTAGTCAAAGCTCAAACCTGATAGGTAGTCATTTATACTTAGAAGAATTAACTCTTATCTTCACATGTATTTTTCTTAATCATAGAGAAGCTACTAGAGTCACTGTCCAAGTTACTGAATATCTTATTCCTAGAATGAGACACTGCACAATGTGTTCTGACACGAGGGGATGTAGCTATAGTTAAGGGACAGGAGATGTGATCATGGGAACAACAGTCTGTGATCCAGCAGTTCTTTCTCCCTCACAGTTGACCAGAAACAAGGCCCCAGCAGAACAATGGAAACATTGACTTAGGTCTCCACAGTCTGATGTGAGATAAACAGCAGGTAGTTTATGCTTCCATTTTATAGTAGGAAATTTAATAAAGAAGGGCCATTTTGGGGATAATACTATTCTCTAGGATGCTTAAATGCCCCCAAACAGCACTACAGTGTCCCATGGCCAGGAGCTACAATACCTGGGTCTAGAAAGCAGTGGACAGAAATGTCAGTTTCCCTTGCCACATGTATGATGAAAATTTGAAGAATGTTTCTTTCTTTCTCCATAATCATAGGCTGCGATGGACTGGTACATAAGAATAAATGTGTCTCCAGTAGGAACAGAATTAGTCCCATAAAATAATTGTGCTGCCGTGGTTCTCATACTGTTGGAAGAGCTGACCAAGAAAGTATTGTAACAGCTGCAGTGTTTATTGATTCCTATCATATTTGGGGCTACATTCGCAGCTACCAAGGGAAAGAGAGAGAAGTAATTCTGGCCTAGATAGAGTCTATAGATTTTTTTTTCTTTCCTTCAAACTGAGGTTTAAAAAAATCACATCAACTAAAATGCAGGTGATGATGAAATGATCAAGGACAACAGCCATTAAATGTTTCAGGTGTGTTTTAACCCAAAGTCGCACAACATGTGAGAACATGAGCTCTGGAGTCGGGAGAATCTCTGAGGAGAATCTAGAAGGTGGGTGAGAGGAAACAGTGATTCACGTCTGAGGAAATTGCAGGGCTACCTCCTGTAGGGGAAACGAAAGCCTGAGCCTCTCCTACAGTGCGCTCTCTAAAAATTTTTGGCTGACTTATTGTATTCTTCAGCACCAATTTTTTTTAGTTCTCTTTTAAATTTTTTTATCTCTTAAAATTCTCACAGTGTTCTTGCATGCTGCCACTAGCTTATTAAACATGATTGTAATATTTAAATTTTCTGCCAGGAAATCCATATGCTTTTATATTCATTGATGCCAGTTTCTGGACCTTTATGTTGTTCCCCTGTTTGGACCATATTTCCCCATTTCTTCATTTTCCTTGATGGTCTTTGTTGCCATCTACTCATCAAAGAAAAACAGCTCTTTGTTCATCATAACAAAGAGCCATACTCTTCCAAGCCTAGGCCCTTAGAGAAAACCTTCACCAATCACCCCGTCAGTGATTGTGGATCGCTCAAAAACTTCATAATAACTTCACAATATTCAAACTTCTGTCTCTGTTCTTAGTGTCCCCCAGGTTTTAGAGCATGTTGGGTTGTGGCAGGACTCCTAAGTAGGGGAGGTAGAAACTATTTACTCAAGCACCCTCTTGAACAGGTGCACCATTCAATACAGTTTTATTATTGAGGTATGATTCATCAGAATAATGTCAATTCAAGCGCCTCTCAACCAGTTGTCTAACATTGAAATGTTATAATTTATTATTTGGATCTCTCTGTCGTTTATCTTTTGAATCTTAGGTAAAATTACAAACTGGTATAAAATTGCCTATTTGGCAAATGATCTGCTGCAGAATTTTCACCTTCTATGTATCTCTGTTTGCACTTAAATCCAAGTTTATATTAGGCATGTATCTAGAATGTAGAAATAAATCTTAAAATTCCTTCATTTTTAAAAAGATTATGGGGTTTCCAGAAGATGGGAGAATATTCTTTACTTATAAAATACCTGATTCCACATTTTCCAATAGTTTCCTCTTTATCAACCTCCTCTCACATTATACTATATTAAGCAAGGAGAAATTAAAACACACCGTCCACACTTTGCATAGAAATCCCTTCAATCCCCTCAGCTTTTTTTTTTTCGTTTTTTGACGGAGTTTCACTTTTGTTACTCGGGCCTTGGCCTCCCAAATTGCTGGGATGACAGACATGAGCCACTGCATTGGGAAGCTCGAACTGGGCAGAGCCCACCTCAGCTCAGCAAGGCCTACTGTCTCTATAGACTCCAGCTCTGTGGGCAGGTCATAGCTGAATAAAAGGCAGCAGAAACTTCTGCAGACTTAAACGTCCCTGTCCGACAACTCTGAACAGAGCAGTGGTTCTGCCAGCATGGCATTTGAGCTCTGAAAATGGACAGACTGCCTCCTCAAGTGGGTCCCTGACCCCCGTGTAGCCTAACCGGGAAACACCTCCCAGTAGGGGCCAACAGACACCTCATACAGGCGGGTAGCCCTCTGGGACAAAGCTCCCAGAGGAAGGATCAGGCAACGATATTTGCTCTTCTGCAATATTTGCTGTTCTGCAGCCTCTGCTGGTGATACCCAGGCAAACAGGGTCTGGAGTGGATCTCCAGCAAACTCCAACAGACCTGCAGCTGAGGGACCTGACTGTTAGAAGGAAAATGAACAAATACAAAAGAATAGCATGGCCAGGCACGGTGGCTCATGCCTGTAATCCCAGCACTTTGGGAGGCCAAGGCGGGCGGATCACAAGGTCAGGAGATCGAGACCATCCTGGCTAACACAGTGAAACCCCATCTCTACTAAAAATACAAAAAAAATTAGTCAGGCTTGGTGGTGGGCGCCTGTAGTCCCAGCTACTCAGGAGGCTGAGGCAGGAGAATGGCGTGAACCCAGGAAGCGCAGCTTGCAGTGAGCTGAGATCGCGCCACTGCACTCCAGCCTGGGCAAGAGCAAGACTCTGTCTCAAAAAAAAAATAAATAAATAAATAAAAAGAAAGAAAGAAAGGAATAGCATCAACATCAACAAAAAGGACATCCACACCAAAACCCCATCTGTAGGTCACCATCATCAAAGACCAAGCTTAGATAAAACCACAAAGATGGGGAGAAACCAGAGCAGAAATGCTGAAAATTCTAAAAAACAGAGCATCTCTTCTCCTCCAAAGGATCACAGCTCCTCACCAGCAACAGAACAAAGCTGGATGGGAATGACTTTGACGAGCTGATAGAAGTAGGCTTCAGAAGGTCAGTAATAACAAATTTCTCCCAGCTAAAGGAGCATGTTCTAATCCATCACGAGCAAGCTAAAACCTTGAAAGAAGGTTAGATGAATGGTTAACTATAATAAACAGTGTAGACAAGACTTTAAATGACCTGAGGGAGCTGAAAACTATGGCACAATAATTTTGTGATGCATGCACAAGCTTCAACAGCTGATTTGATCAAGTGGAAGAAAGGATATCAGTGATTGAAGATCAAATTAATGAAATAAAAATAGAAGACAAGTTTAGAGAAAAAAAGAGTAAGAAGAACGAACAAAGCCTCCAAGGAATATGGGACTATGTGAAAGAAAAATCTAAGTTTGATTGGTACACCTGAAAGTGATAGGGAGAATGGAACCAAGTTGGAAAACACTCTTCATGATAGTATCCAGGAGAACCTGTGCAACCTAGCAAGGAAAGCAAACATTCAAATTCCGGAAATACAGAGAACACCACAAAGATACTCGCTGAGAAGAGCAACCCTAAGACACATAATTGTCAGATTCACCAAGGTTGAAATGAAGGAGAAAGTTTTAAGGGCAACCAGAGTTGTGCCATGGCACAGTGTTGTGCCGTGTCCTTTCTCTGTTTTATTGCCGGTTTATTTATGTCAGATGTGCCACCTACATGTAATAAGGTCAGAATTCTGCCTCCAGTAACACATCAAAGGTGACCTTTGATTGTACTTTTGATTTATGCTCCAAGATATTGATTATAAATTTCATCACCGTCATATTTTATGTCAAAATAAATCTGCATAATCTGAATGTCAATACATTTTGGAATCTATTAAATAACTGAAATTGCAAGAAATATTACCCACTCCAAAAACTGGAGAGATGGGCATGTCCAGAATTGCAGTTAGCACTTGCTTAACTGGTGCAGAAACTGCAGAAGCTGCAGAAGCCACAAGTTGTTGAAGGCACTCACATGGTAACCACTATAGACGTCTGAAAGACAAATGTGGACTCGGTAAATGTGAGCATTCCAGAGGGTCTTATACTTCTAAGGTTTCTGGACTTTCTCTCCAGAAGCCTCCAGATTCTAAAATATACAATCCAAATAAATTTCCTGTTGGTCAGAATTGAAGATGAAATGAAGATGATTAATTATAGAAAAATACACCAGGAGCCTACTTCAAAAGCTTCTAAAGGGAATGACTTTTCCAGAACCTTATCCTATGTGAAGGAAGACAAATCTCCCATTCCAGATTCTCCCCCATTCTTCCATTATTATATGAATGAGTAAAGTTAGCCAAAAGGGGTAAGATGTACGTAAATAGTCCAGGGAGGCCAAAACCACAAAAGGGAGTAACAGCCAAAAATGAGCTTTTCCCCTGGAGATACTTTGTTAAGGTCACAGCCCAGAAGAGGAAGCCTGTTGAATCTCTAGGTTTCCATTGGAAGAACAGGCAGTGCTTACCTGCACTGCACAATCCATTCTAACTAGGATGATGACCATGGATTAAAGATGAAAGTGTGGCAATGCACAGACTCTATCTGAGGAGAACACAGAAACACTAAGACAATGACAGAGGGTGAGACAAAGGCAGTAGAGCAATGTGAAGCCTCTGACATCATGATTTTTAAGACCAACATCTTGTAAATGCCATCATAGATCTCAGCTTCTTTTATTATGGGGACTTTGCTGGTTTCCTAGCTGAGAAAGTGAAAATAACAACCTGCATGCACTTCCCAAGTCTCCACCTGTATCCTGTTTGCTTTAAATCTCTAGGAGAAGAAAGTCAGATAACTGGGCCTAGTGTCAGTGTAGGAGGCACTTCCTAAAAGCTACATATTAGGAAGAAGGGAAAATGTGTGTTATTGGAATAGTGGATACGGAGTGGGCTTTCATCTGAATGTATCTGCACCTGCTGGTATTCTCAGATGCAACATTCAACTGCAATAGCCCAGTGAAGAAACATGGCACTCCCAAATCTCCTGTAAGTTTTTGTCTTCATTTTGGTTCCATTAATGAAGTGAATCTGGAGCTTCAGAGAAGGGGCTCCTTCCTGTGTCATTGAATCCTTGCTCTGGGTCTCCTTGCAGAGTTCAATAGGTTTAGTAAGGATAATCAATTGTTTCAAGAGATGGTGTCAGCAGCATATGGTGTCACTGAAGGAGTATGATAAACCAGGACACAGCCATTTCATGCTGGGCTAGAGAAGCTTGGGGGAAATGATTTGTAAGTCCCAGCAGGAACCTCTTTGCAGGGCAGGGTCTGGGCTGTTGGGGGCACAGACCAGGTGAGTTAGATATCAATATGTAAAGATGAGGACCTATGGATATGAATTGAAAATATATAAATACTTCAAAAAATTCCAATAAATTGAGTCCAAAATTAACCCAAATTATTCAAAACACAAATTCCTTGACAAATATTCTGGGAGCAGTGAGTTCATAAAGAATTTGAAACTACCGTTTCAGCTTCTGATTCTTATTGTTCCTGAGATGAGAAAATCATCTCTAATCACACATCACAGAGCAAATCTGTAAACAAGAGTGTTTCTATTGAAGATCCTGGGGGATCTGAACACCAGTCAGGTGCTGGAGACACTGTTTCAGGAGCGCCCAGCAGATCTCAGAGGGACCTGCTGGTCACTCACGTGGGACATCAGCAGTAACTTCCTCAGTCATCAGTCAGCTGTGCTGGTGACTGATGGATCCAGGACAGAACCAAGGCACCTGCTCAGTGTCATGGAGAGTGATGGTTCCAGAAATTATCCAGGTGGTCTCTGTGCTTATAAAATGTAGGTTCACAGTGAGGAGCATGTCCTGAGGGGGATTGTTCTTCTGTGAAAGGACCTATGTTCATGAATGTTCATAAATGGAGCAGGGCGTGCATTTCCTCAAACAGGAATAGGGCTTGGACCATCAGCATCTCACTCTTGTAAATCTGATGTGTCATTTATCTTCCGTTTCTTATTATTAACCAGGCTTTGTGCTATGAAATGCTATCTCATGAATATGCAAATAACCTGAGATCCACTGAGGTAAATTTGGATGTCTGTGCCCTGAGAGCATCACCCAACAACCACATCCCTCTTCTATAGAAGCCCCTGAGAACACAGCTCCTCACCATGGACTGTACCTGGGGGATCCTCTTCTTGGTGGCAGCTGCCACAGGTAAGGGGCTCCCAAGTACCAGTGATGAGGAGGGGATTGAGTTCAGTCAAGGGGGCTTTTATCAACCCCTCCATTCTCCTCACAGGTGTCCATTCCCAGGTTCAGCTGTTGCAGCCTAGGGCTGAGGTGAAGAAGCCTGGGTCCTCAGTGAAGGTCTCCTGCCAGGCTTCCAGATACACCTTCACCAAATACTTTACACAGTGGGTGCGACAAGGCCCTGGACAAGGGCATAGTGGATGGGATGCATCAACCCTTACAATGATAACACACACTATGCACAGACGTTCCGGGGCAGAGTCACCATTACCAGTGACAGGTCCATGAGCACAGCCTACATGGAGCTGAGCAGCCTGAGATCTGAAGACATGGTCGTGTATTACTGTGTGAGAGACACAGTGCAAAAACCCACATCCTGAGAGTGTCAGAAACCCCAGGAAGGAGACACCTGTGCTGACACAGAGGAGATGACAAAGATTATTAGATTAAAGATTTGCTTAGAAAATGGCATTAAGTCATTAAAGAAAAGGAACAATATTAATGTGTACTTGAGAAATTTTAATTATTTGAGAGATTTTTCATACAACATTTATTCTGTAAACAAATTTCAATGATTAAAGAATGAATCAAATTAATGAAACTAATATAGAACTTCCTCTGAAGGTATATCTGTAAACATTAATTTCTTAATCAGTGCTGTAAGTATTTTGGAATACAGACACAAAATCACATTTTAAGTCTGCATTCATATCTATTAAAAATGCCAAAAAAATCTTTTGTGCATGTAGCATTTTGAATTCCCACCATCAATGCATGATAGTTCTTGGTTTTCCACATTCATATTGTCATGTATCCTTATGAGAATTGTGTGTTTTAACCAATCTAGTAGGTGAGTAATGGTATCTAACTTTTATTTAAATGCACATGTCCCTCCAAAAGTTCATATTTAACAATTTTCCTATAACTTCTGTTGAGATGCCTCTCCTGACATTTGGTTCATTTTAACTGCATTGCTTCGTTTTGATTCATTGCAAGTTTACTTGCATATTGTTTATAAAAGTCATTTGACAAATTAAAAGAATTCATTTCACAAATATGTGACTTGGAAGTATTTTTTCCAAGTCTGTGGCTGTCTTTACTCCCTTATCAGTGTGTATTGCAGAAACATACGTGTGTGTGTGCATGTGTCTGTGTGTGTATGTGTGTGTTTGTACAAATTTAGATTCAAAAACATGTAAAATTGTATTCATTCATAGATGATGTTTTTGGCATTATATCTGAAGTCTCATTATAGAATACACAAATAGTGGTTATTTTTTCCATGTGTCTAAGCTCAGGCCACAATCAACTCATGAGTGTTTAAACTTCACCTACTTGATTGGAGGACTATTGACCTCAGATATTTGGAATACTTCTGTAAGGAGATGTGTTCATCTTCCCAATATTTATTTTCATAATCATCTATTAATATGTGTATTGGTTTATGAATATATATTTCATACACTGAAGAAGATCCATGCTGTATTATTCATTTTGTCATTCAAATCACCACAGCTTTATTAGGTCCTGGGAGCTCATTTAGTTTGGATCCTGTATCCTTACAGTGCACCTCATCCTTTTGTTTTTGAACACTTCCCTGTTTCCTTGTACTACAATAAATTCTAAGTTCATTTTCTATATTACCTCTTTTGTACATAGAATTAGCCATTTTTCTAAAGATTGCTTGTTTCTAATGTTAACGAATAGCAGTAAAATAAAAAAAATTGTGATACCGTGCATAATTACTTCTAGGGCCTCTCAACCTACTGGCCTAGTAGACTTGCATGTTTATATGAACCCATGTTTATGGACACATCAAAACTATTTATGTACCTAATCTTCTGTAACTTTATTATATTAAAAATGAGAACACCCTGGTCTCCTGACCCAACTATGCTACCACGTGGACCTTTCTAGCCTTCCTTCCTTGACTGTCCATAACCATCCACTTTAAAGTGAGGAATCGTATCCCACCAACTGCCTTATTATTACCTGGTTGCACAATTTTAGGACACATGCATAGCGGTATCAGAAATGTAAAGCTCATTGGAAATATGTTTATCTACTAGAATAGAGTGCTATGTGTAGTTTCTTTACATTTTAAACATACAGAATTTCCTCATTTTCAAAGTTAATTAGACTAGCAACTTCATTTTCTACTTTCTTCAGTGAAGTCATTTCAATTACACCGTATAATATCATTTATTTGAAATTCGGTATAAACCAAAACTATAGTCAAATAAACAGATAGAGGATATTCAAGGAATTCAGAGAATGAGTATTAAATAAGTAAAAATGGCACTGTTTAAGAATAGTAAAATTATTTTTAGTGATATAAAATGGTTGAGACATGATGCAGTTAATTTGTCTAAGCTCATAATTGTGTGATGGAAAATATAAACCTAAATATATACAATTTTTGTAAAAAGTATTTAGCAGTTCATTAAACCCAGGATTAAATGCAGACTGTATAAAGTCATCTAATAACTTATTTGGTGAGGGTGGGGATGTCATGAGATGCATGCAAAAAAGAATGAAGTAATTTTCCTCATTTGCATATAAGATGTTACCATTCACTAAAGACCTTTAATTTAAAAAAAAAATCAATTTTCAACGTGACCCAGGTTTTTTCTTCCTGACAAGCAAATAACCAAGATAATTCTTTTCTTTCATTGGTTGAGAAAGATTTTCCCCGAACTTCAGCTCAGTTCAGGCACACACTGTCCCTGAATGGGCATTTACCCTCAGATGGGTACACACACACCTGTCAACATGGGGACTCTTCTGTCAGACAAACACACCTTTACTCACATGGATTCTTCCCTCAGACAAACACACATGTCCCCACATGGACTCTTTCCTCAGACCACCACATATGTCCTTACATTTACTCTTTCCTCTGGTAATGACATTTCCTTATGTGGACTCTTGTCTCAGACAAACAAACATGACTCCATGTGAACTCTTCACTCTGATAAGTACACACATTTCCACATTGACTGTTTCCTGACACAAACACATATATCCAATGTTGAACTGTTTTATGGCAAAATGATCTCAAGATAATAATTATAAAATCCCTCCCTGACAAGGTGTAGATCTGCATTTTTTTATTGTACCTTAACTTTGCTTTATTGTCAAGAACAGTAGTTTGTAGCTCTAAATGCACCGATTAGAGATTGGTGTCCGTTTTCTCTGGAAATGTATTTTTAAGTTCTTACTGGATGTATTTTTTTTGATAATGTTGGCTACTGTGAAGATACCTGAACAGGGTCCACACTAGAAAATAAAAAAGACTAATCAGCAGATTAACCCTGTGCATCCAGACCCACGAGTCCTTTGACCCTGCCCCCCCCGAAATGGAGACACAGAGGACGGATGAGCAATGCCGAGCAGTGCACCCAAGACCACAAAAAGAAAGACAAGGAAATGTGTCCCCTCCCCTCCTCATGAAAGGCAGCTCATCCCCTGTTCCTTCAGGCCTTGGTGAGGAGCCAACCCATGTCTCTTCCCTTCCTCAGTGTCCACACCGTGGGGTCTGCACTGATTTGGGCTTCCCTTCTCATCACCCTCAATATTAGTGTCCCTTGTGAATCAGGTCCAGCTGCGGCTGCTCCACATGGGGCCGTTCTTCCATTTCCTCAGTGTTTGCAGAAGTCCTGTGTGAAATGTATTGATGGAGTCAAAGGGGGAAAAACTGTACAGCCCAGTGGTTCACTGAGACTCTCATGCAAAGCCTCTGATTTCTCCTTTACTGGCTACAGCATGAGCTTTGTCCAGCCAGCTTCATGACAGGGATTTGCGTAGGTAGAAACAGTGAGTGATCAAGTGGGAGTTCTCAGAGTTACTCTCCGTAAGTACAAATAAATTAACAGTCCCAAGCGACACCTTTTAATGTGCAGTCTACCTTAAAGGGACCAAACTGAAAGTCAAGGACAAGGCCTTGTAATACTGTGAGAGACACAGGAGAGGGAATATCTGCGTGAGCTCTGACAGAAAAATCTCTGCAGGAAGACAGGAGGGAGCTGCGTGGTAGATGCTCCGCAGAACCACCAAGGCACCTTGAGGACAACCTGGGGGCACTCAGAACCACCAGGGTGTGCTTAGGACCATGGGGTGCTCAGGATATTAGGGGGTTCTCAGGATCACGAGGGGGTGCTCATGACACCAAGGGACACTCAGAATCACAAGGGGGCACTCAGGACACGAGGGTTTGCCCAGGACCACCAGCAGGCACTCAGGTCACCAGGGGGTGTTCAGGACCACCAGGGGGCGCTCAGGACACCAGGGGGGCGCTCAAGCCACCAGGGGGCGCTCTGGACACCTGGGGGTGCTCAGAACCACCAGGGGGCACTCAGGACACGAGGGGGCACTCAGAACCACCAGGGGGTGCTCAGGACACCTGGGGGCGCTCAGAAGCATCAGGGGTGCTTAGGATATCACACCGCCCTCAGTACCACGAGGGGGCACTCATGACGCCAGGGGCACTCAGAACCACCAGGGGGCGCTCAGTACACGGGGTTTCTCAGGAAGCAGCTCCAAATCAGGAGCCTGAGAAGCTGTGGTTTTCTTTTAAACCTTGGTGATTCCCAACCTGGTCAAGCAAAAGTCTTCCCCAGGATCTCTCACCATTTCTTCCTTGTAAATCCATGATTACTTTTACTTACAAAACATTAACTTAGAACAGGATTTAATTCAACTTTTAATGCTGCATATTTTCCAAGTAATACTAGCAATGATCTCTCAGGACAATTTTTAAAATAGGTTATTCATATATTCTCTTGATTAAAAATAATACTATTATTAAAATAGTAAAATTATAAAAATCACACCTGTAATCCCAGAATTTTGGGAGGCTAAGGCAGGCAGATCACTTGAGCTCAGGACTTTTAGAATAGCCTGGCAGCACAGTGAGGTCTTTTCTATACAAAAATAATAATAATAAATACCTGGGTATGGTTCCACCTGTGGTAGCAGCTACTTGAAAGGCTGAGGTGGGAGGATCCCTTAAGCCTGGGAGGTTAATGCTGCAGTGAGCTGTGATTGTGCCACTGCACTCCAGTCTCATTGACAGAGTGAGACCCTATTTAAAAAAAATGTATATCCTCAATACAAACTGTTTCAATGATTAGAGTTTTGTATTTTTGTGCTGTAATAGTCAAACAATTGTACATGTTTTTTAACATTAACTCAGCATATACATGGTATTTTGTTTCTTTTTCTTTCATCTGCTGTTTTTGGAAATTAAACACGACTTTAAATGCTCTTGTTCTCCATTTTGGTTGGCTTCAGGTGTCCTGTTTTTCAGACTGTTTCTCCATCTTCCCTTTTTCTTTGAAAGTATTTTACCTTCCTCAGTCTCCATGAAGGAAAAAGAAAGTCACTTTACTTTCTGACCTCCAAGTCTGGTGAATCAGTTCCCTTGTCTTCATAATCACTGAAGCCAACCATGTTTAGAGGATAATGGTTCTCCTTAGAATATGCTCATCTACCTGCAGACTCTTTGCCCTACTCACCCTTTTCCAGGGTCCTGCAGACCATCCCCTCATTTCCCTAAGTACCCGAGAGTGGGCTCTGCAGCTCCTGCTGCCCTCTGTGTGTTCAGCCCTGGGGCTCACTAGTGTTTTGATGATGAAGTCCAAATCCCCATGTGCTTGGACCCTCAGAGACCACCCTGTAGGAAGATGCCATTGTGAGTGAGCCCTGAAAATCATGGGCTGTATTCAGTTTCATATTCCTGGATGTTCTCTATCATAAAGGAATATTGACAAATAAATACTAGAGTTTGTATTGAATATTCATGCCAGAAAAGTTTTTTTTAAATTTTTCAAATGAAACAATTTTATCTTTCCTGGTTTGAAAACTACAATCTAAATTTAACAAATAATGTAATACAATGTTTGTCTTATTAGTTATTCAATTTATTAAAAACAGACTGATATTTAAAGTTAATACCATTGCACATTTGAGTGACATATTTGGCAAGAACAGCATTTACATTCAGCTTTAACAAAACATGTATGTAAATATATTTGTCTTTTTAGTATTGGAATAGGCAGACATACACATAGAAGAGCATTATTTTCTACTACAACCTCAAACTGCAAACACAATTTAAATTCAATCAAGTAATTAAAAAATATGAAACAAATGGGTGTGCTATTTTGGTGTTTAGATATATATTCTCTTTTCATGGGCATATGTAGGTGTCTTTGCTGGGCTGTTGTGTATGTATGTGTGTTTGTAGAATCATGAAGTTTTCAAATACATCATTAAATGACATATTAATCTTGGCCAGGCACGGTGGCTCAGGCCTGTAATCTCAGCAGTTTGGGAGTCTTAGGCAGGTAGATCACCTGAGGTCAAGGGTTCAAGACCAGCCTGGCCAACGTGGTAAAACTCCGTCTCTACTAAAAATACAAAAAATAGCCAGGTATTGTGGCACGTGCCTTTAGTCCCAGTGTGACAGGGAAATGTGGGGTCAGAAATCCCACACAGAGTTTCTACTGGTGTACAACCTCATGGAGCTGTAAGAAGAAAGCCACTGCCCTCCAGAACCCAGAATGGTAGATCCACTGACAGCTTGCACCGTGTTTCTGGAAAAACCACATACACTCAATGCCAGCTCGTGAAAGCAGCCAGGAGGGAGACTGTGCCCTGCAAAAGTTTTTTAAAACTTTTCATTTGAAAAGTTTTAAAAAAGTTCTGCCACAGGGGCAGAACTGCCCAAGACCATGGGAACCCACCTGTTACATCAGGTAACCTGGATTTGAGACATGGAGTCAAAGAAGATTATTTTGGAACATGAAAATTTGACTGCCCAGCTGGATTTCAGACTTGCATGGGGCCTGTAGTTTGGACCAATTTCTCCATTTGGAATGGCTGTATTTACACAATGCCTGAACTCCCATTCTTTCTAGGAAGTAACTGACTTGGTTTTTATTTTACAGGCTCATATGGAAGAGACTTGCCTCATCTCAAATGAGACCTTGGACTGTGGACTTTTGAGTTAAGGCTCAAATGAGTTAAGACTTTGGCACACTCTTGAACAGGCATGATTGGTTTTGAAATACGACAGCAATCATGACTCTAGAGGACCACATGTGAAGTGCAACAAGCAGGCGCAGAAGACAAGTAATTCGTGATTTCACTGCAGTGCATTAAAATGGTAGACTCACAGAAGTAGAACGGAATGTTGGTTACCAGGGGCTGGAGGGTTGGACTGGAAAAAGGGAGATTTTGGTCAAAGTGTAAAATGTTCCAGTTAGACAGAAGGAGTAAGTTGCAGTGTTCTAATGCACAAGATGGAAAATATGGCTGTGAATGCATTATATATTTCAAAATGGCTAAAACGTAAATGTTAAAATTTTTCCCAGTAAGAAATTATACAGGTCAGGAGCGGGGGCTCACACCTGTAATCCCAGCACTTTCGGAGGCTGACGTGGGTGGATCACAAGGTCAGGATTTCAAGACCGGACTGGCCAAGATGGTGAAACCATGTCTCCACTAAAAACACAAAAGTTAGCCAGGTGTGGTGTTGGGCGCCTGTAATCCCAGCTACTCGGGAGGCTGAGGCAGGAGAATTGCTCGAACCTGGGAAGCAAAGGCTGCAGTGACCGAGATCGCACTACTGCACTCCAGCCTGGGCGACAGAGTGAGACTCAGTCTCAAAAAAAAAAAAAAAAGAAATTACACATTTGTGAGGTGATGAATATGTTAAATAGCTTGATTAACAATTCCATAATGTATACATGTATCATAGCATGTGTGAAGGGACCTACCTGTATGAAGGTGAGGTGACCTGGTCACATGACAATGAGGTGACCTGGGGGATGTGTAAGGTTACCTGGGGGTATGTGTGAGGTGAACATGGGCTCATGTGAGGTGACCCAGGGTGCATGTATGGTGGCCTGGGTGCGTGTGAGGTTACCTGGACATGCATGAGGTGACACGGGGAACTCATGAGGTGACTTGGGCATGTATGATGTGACCTAAGGCATGTGTGAGGTGACCTGGGGAACGTGTGAGGTGACCTGGGGAATGTGTGAGGTGACATGAGGGACATGTGAGGTGACCTGGGGAATGTGTGAGGTGACCTGGGGAATGTGTGAGGTGACCTGGGGAATGTGTGAGGTGACCTGGGGGATGTGTGAGGAGACCTGGGGGATGTGTGAGGAGACATTGGGAATGTGTGAGGTGACCTAAGGCATGTGTGAGGTGACCTGGGGAACGTGTGAGGTGACCTGTGGGACGTGTGAGGTGACCTGTGGGACGTGTGAGGTGACCTGTGGGACGTGTGAGGTGATGTGGGGAACGTGTGAGGTGACCTGGGGAATGTGTGAGGTGACCTGGGGGATGTGTGAGGTGACGTGGGGAATGTGTGAGGTGACCTGGGGAATGTGTGAGGTGACGTGGGGAATGTGTGAGGTGACCTGGGGAATGTGTGAGGTGACGTGGGGAATGTGTGAGGTGACCTGGGGAATGTGTGAGGTGACCTGGGGAATGTGTGAGGTGACCTGTGGGACGTGTGAGGTGATGTGGGGAATGTGTGAGGTGACCTGGGGAACGTGTGAGGTGACCTGGGGGATGTGTGAGGTGACGTGGGGATGTGTGAGGTGATGTGGGGATGTGTGAGGTGATGTGGGGAACGTGTGAGGTGACCTGGGGAATGTGTGAGGTGACCTGGGGAACGTGTGAGGTGACCTGTGGGACGTGTGAGGTGATGTGGGGAATGTGTGAGGTGACCTGGGGAACGTGTGAGGTGACCTGTGGGACGTGTGAGGTGACGTGGGGAATGTGTGAGGTGACCTGTGGGACGTGTGAGGTGACGTGGGGAATGTGTGAGGTGACCTGGGGAACGTGTGAGGTGACCTGGGGAACGTGTGAGGTTACCTGGGAAATGTGTGAGGTGACCTGCGGGATGTGTAAAGTGACATTGGGGATGTGTGAGGTGCCTCAGAGCACATGTGAGGTGACCTTGGGGATGTGCAAGGTCACACTGTGTGAGTGTGAGGTCATGTGGGATATTTCAAGCTTTGTAAGGAAAGCCTGCAACAATATGTGGCTCTAGAAGCTTCACACTGCAACACTGTTAATGCGCACATCCTCAAGGAACTCTAAATGCTTCCAGGTTAGCTTAAATGCCATGGAGTGACAGCTGCCCCAGGTATACTCATATATGCATCCTGGGTCTCCCTATCAACCCCTGTCCTCAAATTTTCAGTTCATGTTTGCTCCATGATATCAACTCTGATATGCTGAGGATTTTTTTTTCTTTTATCTGCAGTTGTTCAGGTTTGCTCTTTCACTCTCATTACTCTGGGCTCAGTCCTCTCCTCGGGTGTCCCATTCAGAGCTTGCTATGTAATAGAGGACATGCAAATAGGACCCTCCCTTTTCTGATGAAAAGCAGCCCAGCCGTGAACCTGCAGCCCCGGGAGAGAAGCCCCAGCCCTGGGATTCTCAGGTGTTTCTATTGGGTCAACAGCAATAAACAAATTACCATGGAATTTGGGCTAGGCTGGGTTTTTCTTGCTGCTATTTTAAAAGGTAATTCATGGAGAACTAAGGATATTGAGTGTGAGGGGACATGAGTGACAGAACAGTGGCTATGTGTGGCAGTTTCTGACCAGGATGTCTCTGTGTTTGCAGGTGTGCAGTGTGAGGTGCAGCTGGTGGAGTCTGGGGGAGGCTTGGTCCAGCCTGGGGGGGTCCCTGAGACTCTCCTGTGCAGCCTCTGGATTCACCTTCAGTAACAGTGACATGAACTGGGTCCTCTAGGCTCCAGGAAAGGGGCTGGAGTGCGTCTCGGGTATTAGTTGGAATGGCGGTAGGATGCACTATGTGGACTCCGTGAAGGGCCAATTTACCATCTCCAGAGACAATTCCAGGAAGTCCCTGTATCTGCAAAAGAACAGACAGAGAGCCAAGGACATGGCCGTGTATTACTGTGTGAGAAATCCTGTGAGGGGACACAAGTGTGAGCCCAGACACAAACCTCCTGCAGGAACGTTGGGGGAAATCAGCTGCAGGGGGCGCTCAGGACCCACTCATCAGAGTCAACCCCAGAGCAGGTTCACATGGAGGCTGGGGTTTGTTTCCTGTCAGGATTTGGGACTTCCTCTGCTTCTGACAGTTTCTCTAGGGAAACTCTTTAATTTTAGATTTCTGTGCCCACCAATGTCATCTCTACATATTTTTTTTAATCATTGTAATATGAGGACTCATTCTCACATGCACAATATGTACATTGCCACCTACAGGAATGATAACTCCTCAACCATGGGCACCAGCATCAGAGTCGTGAGGAAGCTCAGGGGTGCCTGGTGAGTCTTCTCCAGTCAGACTCAGGACAGGAACCTCAGTGGGATTCCCTGACTAGAATGGCTTTTAGGGATTTTGATTACAGCCAAGAGAGAGGCTGGAGCAGGTTCAGTGTCATGTAGGACCTCACAGGTTTTATGTATGACATTTCTCCTGAAAATAAAGTATTCAAATGAGTATCAGCACTGATCTGGTGCTTCCTGACTTTCATTTTTAGTGGTTCTCGCTTTTCCATTTGCTTTTCCTGCTTTCTGGAAAAAAGGATGTTGTCCCTGTGGTCTAAATCCTGGGGCTCAAGCCCTTTCCCTGGAGCTTAGGTGGGGCTCAGGCTGTGACTCCTGCAGCCCTTGGGAGAGGCTGCTGAGACTTTCTTCTCTCTCATTGGTCAGGACACTTCACTCTGTTTTCTGGAGACACATCTGGGAATGCATGTGGCCATTAGGAATGAGGGCATAAGCTTCTTTGGTCAAAATGGGGTGAGGATGTGGAATTGATCCTGTGCTGTGTAAACTGTCACAGAGTCACCTTCTTCACCGGTAGTGTTAGAAGAGCCTGTAAAAGTTGTCGGAATCCAACTGGAGTCCCTTGTGTTCAAACCCTGACAAATGGAGCTGGGGAAGGCCATTTATGGAAGCTTCTCATGCACATACCCCTGAGAACAAGACCTAGCTTTATAACACACCAAAAAACCACAAATTGAACAAAGGCAACCACAACAGTAAAAGAATTACTTATATCCCTAAGAACAAGAGCTAGCTTTATAACACTCAGAATAACCACAACTGTGCACAAAGATAACCACAACAACAAAATAATTATTTATATCCCTAACAACAAGAGCTAGCTTTGTAACACTCGGAAAGGCCACAATCTTGCACAAGGCAACCACAACAATAAAATAATTACTTCTGTGAAAATATCTGCACAGCAACTGCCTGTCCAACCTTACACTGATGTCAACCTTGTTATTGATGCTTCTAGCCTGTGATCGTTCTCATCAAAATGTCATTCAGATGCTGCGTATGACAAAAATTGTGTTTTTCAGTGCACTCATGTTCTAGTAAAGCTCTCAGAGACCCTCTCCTTCACCTGTGCTGCCTCTGGATTTCCGATCATAACCAGTACTTCCTCCTGGAGCTGGATCTGCCAGCGCCCAGGGAAGGAGCTGAAGTGGGTCAGGTGTGTAGGTCATGAGGAAGCACACAGTACAACCCACTTCTCAAGAGGCCAGTCACCACCTCCAGATCCACATTCAGAAAGCAGTTTTTCCTACAGCTGAGCTACCTGTGCAATGAGTACACCACCATGGATTTTTATACAAAAGACACAGAGGGGGAAGTCATTGTGAGGCCAGACACAAACTTCCCTGCAGGGAAGCTCAGGACACCAGGGGGTGCTCAGGTCACCAAGGGGCGCTCAGGACACATCAAGGCAGGTGCAAGAGGGGAAAAAGGTGCTGGAGGTGGGGTTTTTCATCACTGGCATATTTTACTCTCCACCATATTTATTCTGATGTATATTATTGTGTTATTAGACAATGATATTTATGTAAATAGATAGCCATACGAAGGTGCACCACGTTGTCCTCTCCATCTAATGTGGACCTTGTCCTTTAGGACTAAGTCCTTGTATATATTTGAGCACCTCATAAATTATGGTCAATTATGTAGGATCTCTCACTTTTTCTGTGTCCCTTCCTCCCTTCTCTCTCACACACAAACTGACACACACAAAGAGCTCTACAACTTTAATTACCTGATGTGTTGAAGAAAATTTATTGAATTGCAGCTTTTTCAGTTTAACTGCTGTTCACATTGATGTAGGAATAAGAACATTGTCTTTCTCAACTGTGTAGTTCTCTAAGCTGAGTAGCACCTTTCTTTATAATACCCAGATACTGAAAGCAATCCAAATATTGATCAGCAGGTTAAGCAGTAAACACTTGGTTCTAAATTCGTTCACTTGAATAATACCCACTGTTCAAACAAGTACTGCTGGAAATGCGCAACAAGGCTAAATTCACAAGTACTTATGACGAGTAACATAAACCAAAAAATACAAGTACATACATACAGTTCCACTTTTATAAATTCTATAAAATGAAAACTAATCTAAAGTTACATAATGAAAACCAGTAGTTGGCCGTGGTCATGGTATGAGAAGGGAAGGTGTAAGAAGTGGAAATTACAGGACAACAAGAGGAAATTTTGAGGATAATTTTTTCTGTATTGAGAAAAGTTATGGTTATGTCATTATTTGTTAAATTGTACACATTAAGGGAAGATTGTTACTTTCTAATTTCAACATTAAAATACTACAAATTTAAACATATATAATTTGGTAGAAAAGAATTTAGAGATGGATAAAATATATGAGAAATAAAAAAGAAAATGTCAGAACGATGGCATAAGGACTTCGATCATCAAACTAAAGAAATCTTAAATTTCTCAACACAGAATTAAAGATTCATAAAACCAGCTCCTGGATCATTGATTTTTTGGAATTGATTTTCATGTCTTTATCTCCTTCAGTTCTGTTCTGATCTTAGTTATTTCTTCTCTTCTGCTAGCTTTTGAATTTGCTCTTGCTTCTCTAGTTCTTTTAATTTTGATGTTAAGGTGTCAGTTTTAGATCTTTCCTGCTTTCTCTTGTAGGCATCTAGTGCTATAAATTTCCCTCTACACACTGCTTTAAATGTGTCCCAGAGATTCTCATATGTTGTGTCTTTGTTCTCATTGGTTTCAAAGATCATCTTTATTTCTGCCTTCATTTATTTACCCAGTAGACACTCAGGAACAGGTTTTTCAGTTTCCATGTAGTTGTGCAGTTCTGAGTGAATTTCTTCATCCTGAGTTCTAATTTGATTATTGCACTGTGGTCTGAGAGACTGTTTGTTATGATTTCTGTTCTTTTGCATTTGGCAAGGAGTGTATTACTTCCAATTATGTGGTCAGTTTTAGAATATGTGTGATGAGTTGCTGAGAAGAATGTATATTCTGTTGACTTGGGGTGGAGAGTTCTGTAGATATCTATTAGGTCTGCTTGGTCCAGAGCTGACTTCAAGTCCTGAATATCCTTGTTAATTTTCTGTCTCGTTGATCTGTCTAATATTGACAGTGGGGAGTTAAAGTCTCCCACTCTTGTGTGGGAGTCTAAGTCTCTTTGTAGGTCTCTAAGGACTTCCTTTATGAATCTGGGTGCTCCTGTATTTGGTGCATATATATTTAGGATATTTAGCTCTTCTTGTTGCATTGATCCCTTTACCATTATGCAGTGCCTTTCTTTGTCTCTTTTGATCTTTTTTGGCTTAAAATGTTTTATCAGAGATTAGGATTGCAACTCCTGCTTTTGTTTATTGTTGTTGTTGTTTTTTTTTTTTGCTTTCAATTTGCTTGGTAAATATTCCTCCATCCCTTTATTTTGAGCCTATGTGTGTCTTTGCATATGAGATGGGTCTCCTGAATACAGCACATAAACAAAATAGATAGACAGTTAGCCATATTAATAAAGAAGAAAAGAGAGAAGAATCAAATAGATGCAATAAAAAGTAATATAGGGGATATCACTACTGATCCCACCGAAATACAAACTACCATCAGAGAATACTATAAAAACCTCTATGCGAATACAGTAGAAAATCTAGAAGAAATGGATAAATGCCTGGACACATACACCGTCCCAAGTCTAAATCAGGAAGAAGTTGAATCCCTGAATAGAACAATAACAAATTCTGAAATTGAGGCAGTAATTAATAGCGTACCAACCAGAAAAAGTCCAGGACCAGATGGATTCACAGCCAAATTCTATCAGAGGTACAAAGAGGAACTGTTACCATTCCTTCTGAAACTATTTCAAACAATAGAAAAAGAGGTGGCCGAGTGCGGTGGCTCAAGCCTGTAATCCCAGCACTTTGGGAGGCCGAGGCGGGTGGATCACGAGGTCAGGAGATCGAGACCATCCTGGCTAACAAGGTGAAACCCCATCTCTACTAAAAAATACAAAAAAAAAACTTAGCCGGCTGTGGTGGCGGGCGCCTGTAGTCCCAGCTACTCGGGAGGCTGAAGCAGGAGAATGGCGTGAACCCGGGAGGCGGAGCTTGCAGTGAGCCGAGATGGCGCCACTGCACTCCAGCCTGGGGGACAGAGCGAGACTCCGTCTCCAAAAAAAAAAAAAAAAAGGAAAAAGAAAAAGAGGGGCTCCTCCCTAACTCTTTTTATGAAGCCAGCATCATCCTGATACCAAAACCTGGCAGAGACATAACAAAAAAAAAAAAAGTTCAGGCCAATATCCCTGATGAACATCAATGCACCAATTCTCAATAAAATACTGGCAAAACGAATCCAGCAGCACATCAAAAAGCTTATCCACCATGATCAAGTCGGCTTCATCCCTGGGATGCAAGGCTGGTTCAACACATGCAAATCAATAAATGTAATCCATCACATAAACAGAACCAATGACAGAAACCACATGATTATCTCAATAGATGCAGAAAAGGACTTCAACAAAATTCAACACCCCTTCATGCTAAAAAATCAATACTCTAGGTATCCATGGAATGTATCTCAAAATAATAAGAGCTATTTATGGCAAACCCACAGCCAATATCGTATAGAATGGGTAAAAACTGGAAGCATTTACTTTGAAAACCAGCACAAGACAACGATGCCTCTCTCACCACTCCAATTCAACATAGTATTGAGAGATCTGGCCAGGGTAATCAGGCAAGAGAAAGAAATAAATTGTATAAAAATAGGAAAAGAGGAAGTCAGATTGTCTCTGTGTGCAGATGACAGGATCGTATATTTAGAAAACCCCATCATCTCAGCCCAAAATCTCCTTAAGCTGATAAGCAACTTCAGCAAAGTCTCAGGATACAAAATCAATGTGCAAAAATCACAAGCATTTCTATAGCCCAATAACAGAAACACAGAGAGCCAAATCATGAGTGAACTCCCACTCAAAATTGCTACAAAGAAAATAAAATACCTAGGAATACAACTTACAAGGGATGTGAAGGATCTCTTCAGGGAGAACTACAAACCACTGCTCAAGGAAATAAGAGAGGACCCAAACAAACGGAAAAACATTCCATGCTCATGAATAGGAAGAATAAATATCATGAAAATGGCCATACTGCCCAAAGCAATTTATAGATTGAATGCTATCCCCATCAAACTACCAATGACTTTCTTCACAGAATTGGAAAAAACTATTTTAAATTTCATATGGAACCAAAAAATCCTGCATAGCCATGACAATCCTAAGCAAAAAAAAAAAAAAAAAAAAAAGCTGGAGGCATCATGCTACCTGACTTCAAACTATACTACAAGGCTACAGTAACTGAAACAGCATGGTACTGGTACCAAAACAGATATATAGACCAATGGAACAGAGCAGAGGCCTCCCAAATAACACCACACATCTACAACCATCTGATCTTTGACATTCTTGACACAAACAAACAATGAGGAAAGAATTCCAGAACTATTTAATAAGTGATGTTGGGAAAACTGACAAGCCATATACAGAAAATTGAAACTGGACCCCCTTCCTTACAGCTTATAGAAAAATTAACTCAAGATGGATGGAAGACTTATCAAGACCTGAAACCATAAAAGTCCTAGAAGAAAGTCTAGGCAATACCATTCAGGACACAGGCATGGGCAAAGACTTCAAGTCTGAAACACCAAAAGCAATGGCAACAAAAGCTAATACTGACAAATGAGATATAATTAAAGTAAAGTGCTTCTCCACAGCAAAAGAAACTATCATCAGAGTGAACAGGCAACCTACAGAATGGGAGAAAATTTTTGCAATCTATCCATCTGACAAAGGGCTAATATCCAGAATCTACAACAAATTTACAAGAAAAAAAAAACCATCAAAAAGTAGGTGAAGGATACGAACAGACATTTCTCGAAAGAAGACATTTATGCAGCCAAAAAAACATGAAAAAATCCTCCTCATCACTGGTTATTAGAGAAATGCAAATCAAAACCACAATGAGATACCATCTCACACCAGTTAGAATGGTGACCATTAAATAGGCAGGAAACAACAGATGCTGGAGAGGATGTGGAGAAATAGTAACATTTTTACACTGTTGGTGGGAGTGTAAATAAGTTCATCCATTGTGGAAGACAGTGTGGCGATTCCTCAAGGATCTAGAAGTAGAAATACCATTTGACCCAGCAATCCCATTACTTGGTATGTACCCCAAGGATTATAAGTCATTCTACTACAAAGACACATGCACCCGTGTGTTTATTGCGGCACTATTCCCAATAGCAAAGACTTGAAACCAACCCAAATGTCCATCAATAATAGACTGGATAAAGAAAATGTGGCACATATACACCATGAAATACTATGCAGCCATAAAAAAGGATGAGTTCATGTCCTTTGCAGGGACATGGATGAAGCCGAAAACCATCATTCTCAGCAAACTAACAGAAGAACAGAAAACCAGACACTGCTGTTCTCACTTGTAAGTGGTAGTTGAACCATGAGACCACATGGACACGGGGAGGGGAATATCACACACTGAGGCCTGTCGGGAGGTAAAAGGCTAGGGGAGGAATAGCATTAGGAGAAATACCTAAGGTAGATGGCAGGCTGATGGGTGCAGCAAACAACCATGGCGTGTGTATACCTATGTAACAAAACTGCACATTCTGCACAGGTACCCCAGAACGTAAAGTATAATTTAAAGAAAGGATTACATATTCCATTAAATATATATGAGAAATCAGAGACTCCTGAATATACACATGAATACACGCTGGGTCTACCTATATTTTTAGGGAAACACTAGAATACAGCAAAACGATGTCATGATTTTATTAAAAATGGGGGTTTATCAAACCACACCACGCATGTCCAGCTCTGTCCTGGAGTTGGTTCAGGGAACAGGTGGGTCGTGTGTTTAGCAGCCATGACAACAAGCTCACAGCATCAGTTCTAGTTGACACCTCAAAAAGGCGAAGGGATCTCAACTAAAATGTCAGGTGGATGTCACATCTGTGGGTGCTGCATACTCCCTCGATGTGAATATGGAAAAGTTAATTACCTCTTGAGGCGTCTGTTGAGATTAGTGCTGGTCTCTCAGGAACACCCAAAATGGCTCGATAGAGCCAGAAAGCAGACTGGCTCAGGGTTTTTGTGATGGTTTCATGGTGGGTCAGAGTGAGGCTTCCCACTCACAGGAAAGGGATTGTACAGTGCGAAACACCCACTGGTGTCAAATGAGGAAGCTTCTGCGATTCCTAACTAGATTCATATTGTGTGATAAAAGACACACAATAGACATAACTTCATGGTTGGATATCACAAAATGCTGTTAAAAGATGTGGTAAAAAGGCAACTTTAAATTTTTAGTCGTTGGAGTGCGAATAACACAAAAATCATTTTCCATATTTTGTAACACATGCATGCAATAGGACAAAGGTATGTGATGAGGGTAAAATCTCGAAAGTGTGAATCTTCCAGCTACCAAGTCATAGGGTAATAACCGATGTGTGCTGAGGGAGGAAACCATCATGCCACAGTGCTAATGGTATAACACTTGGTGAAGAGAGTTCAATATTTTATTGAAGTTTTCATAACTTTTATTTGAAGATGCCATTTTTCAACATATTCAGATGATTGTGAGTGCCATTGATTCTGTATCATATGAACAATGGCAATAGCTTCCATGTTTACATAATATTAAAAACCACGTTAAGACTGAATATTTGGTGTAATGGTGCATCACATTATTCTAGCTTCCATACTAGTTGTTTCATTTGTTTGTTTTCTCCTTTGTTGGCATTTGGTTTCGAATTCATATGTCAGGTCTCTAGAATGTAGGAATTTATTTAAAAGTGTCTTTTTTTTTTTGTCCATTTTGATGGGGCTTCCAGGAGACTTAAGAACCTCCTCTGCTTACAACACATTTTAAAATTACACACTAATGTAGAACATCTGTATTTAATCCTGGTTTTTAGTTAATTGACAAGCTCTAATAAGAGAAGTAACTCCTCCATTCTGGGCTGATTTTACATCAGGTATAGGAATATATCCTAGGTGAAAGTTTGTACCAGTAATATGAATTATTAGGTAATAACCTCCACCTTTATGATTTAGGTGTTATTCATCAAGAAATAGTATTAAATCAGGAGTCTCAATGAAAGTATTACTTAAGGGATATACAGAATATGTTGCTAATCTACATAAAACAGATGTGAACACACTCTTAGTATCCAGCCAGGTTTCCTGTCAACCACACAGTAACTTCGACTTCACTTGGGACTTGTTCTAATTTTCAAATTAGTTACTTATTAATCTTAATGCTTCTAGATATTATGTGTGACTATTTTAGCAGAGAGTGAAGAAGGACAACCTAGGCTGACTACACAATGAGGAAAATCACAACCTGATGAAACAGGAAGCCTCTGGAAGTGAGTGGCTCCAGGATTGAATAATTTGACAGCTCATGTGCCCAGGAAGTTTCTTTTCTCAATTTTCCACACTGATGCATCCAGAAAGTCAGCTTCACCCCCCAGGTGACTCCCATCATGCAGTTACGTGGTGACAATATTCCCATGGTCACATACATATTTTATATATTGGCTGGAAAAGGGGCAGAGACAGTTCTGCAATTCTCTGAAGGACCAGAAACACCTGAACAGACCACCTCCCCTGCCCCCATGACTAGAACTGCACCACGTGCCCACATGGACACTCATCCCTGATGGGGATAATAAGACTCCATTGATGAGGCCGACTATTATAGCATATAAATTAGTAAAGACTGATATAAAGGTTTCAACAACTAATTGAAGTCTGTTCTTCTATGCCCACCAGAGACTACAGATGCTCCAGTGATATCTTGTTTTTCTTTGCTGCGTGATTGTGTCTCTTCTCTTTGTTCCATCCTCCAGAGAATCTCTTTCAGCTCCCACAGGTGCATTCCTCTGTTATATGTAACTGACAACTGATAAATTAGTGGAAGCCCTTACACTGAAGGAAGAGTCTCTGACCTCATCTCGGTCCATATTCCTAGAAAGGCATTGTGCCCGTAAGTCTGGGTGTGACCTTCTGAGTGTTCCTGACCCTCCTCCAGATGAGATGCTCATCTGTGTGTTCTTGTCCCTTCCACTGGGATACAGCCCCCCTGTTTCCCCCAGGTGTTCCCTCCCACAACTCCAGTGTTCCCCATCAGTGTCATCACCTCCCAGATCTGCTGCCCTGCCCTGCAGACTAAAGCTCTGATTCCATAAGAAAGAGAGTTATGTCTCAACAGAACTTCGTGGCAGTGACCTCTGTTCCCATCTCAATTCCTGAGGGGTTGCACCTGTGCCCCTAGTGTACTGGTTTTGGTGGTTCCCCTGCAAAGTAATTTTTAGATCTGTAGTGGATATAAGGGAGTCGAGTCTGAATGCCTTTCAAAAATGGGGACTCTTGTTCTCTCCTAGACAGACACTTTGGGAAAGGAAGATTTTGTGACTGCCCCTTTTTTGGGGAAAGGGATTCAAGAGGATAGAAAAGCTCTTCAGTATGTGGTCCCTTAGAATTTCAAACTACAACAAGCTAACCATATTCAATTTCAAGCAATCCCATATATATTTGTATTTTTATCTTTAACAGCCTATATTTCATATGCCAGACTCTGCCTTAGGTAATCTCATATGCTGGCTTTGTTACTCTCTACAAGAACTTGCTTCTTGTTAAATTTAAGATTTTTTTTAACTTCAGTTATCCTAAGCATTCAGAAATTTGCAAAATTTCATCTTGACTGTTTATCTGTTATTGTTGATGTAGTTGTAAGAAATAAAGAAAATATATTCCTCATTTATGTACATTTTCAAGTTGAGTAGCAGATTTTTAGTACTACCAGAGTAATACAATAATTTGAACATTGTTAAGCTGCTTAACAGAAAATCAAATTATGGTAAATTTGTTCAATGGAATACTACACAACATTTATAATAAATAATTGTCTGATACATGCAACAAGAAGGTAAAATATCTAAGTATTTTTGCTGAGTAAAATAAACCATACAAATGAGAAGATTTACCACATAATTTCATTTATATAAATTCTGGAAAATAAAAACTGAACTTAAGCAATATAACAACAAGGTAAAATATCTAAGTATTGATGTTCAGGAAAATAAAGCAAACAAATAAGAATATGTACTATGTTATTCCATTTTAATAAATTCTGATAAATTAAATTGAATCTACAGCAATATAAAGAAGATCAGAATTTACCATTTGGGGAAACGGTAGAAGAAGGGAAGAGGAAAGGAGGAGGAATATGGAAGAATGAGAGGGAAATTTTGAGAATTTTCTGGTTCACCTTGATAACTAGGATGGTTACATCAGGTTTATCAATTGTACACTTTAAATATGTGAAGTTTATTATCAGTAAACTGAAATTTATAAAATTTATTACCAGCAAACAAATGAAAACTTGCACAAGAAATAAGTGATATAAAGATAGAAAAAATATTAAATTTCAGAAACACCTAATAATTTATCTTCGTGAACCCTAGTTCTCACCATATTATTAGGTGAATGCTAGAATGCAGCAAAATTACACATGTTCTCAATACAGAAAGTGGGTTTCACAAACCACACTAGGCATGCCCAGCTCTGTCCTGGAGTTGGGTTAGGGAGTAATATAGTGCCAGTGGATGAGGAGCACAGGCCCAGATACTGGGGCTCACTAACCTCGAGTATGAGCTCTTAGATACATACAAAGCCCCTCCACGTATGGGTTTACTTCGCCATCTGTAAATCGAGAAACCATTGACCCCTAAAAATATGATTTACACAAATATGTAAAAATGTAAGAGAGTGATTAGTGCAAAGTGTTTATCACAGCACAATTTCCTAATAAGACAGCAAGTTTTCCAAACACCATCATTGTCATCAGATTCTTGCAGGGCATCATTACCTTATCTGGGCACTGCCCTCTGCTCAGGTGTCCCACCCCAGAGCTTGCTATATAGTAGGTGACATGCAAATAGGGCCCTCCCTCTCCTGATGAAAACCAGCCCAGTCCTGACCCTGCAGCTCTGGGAGAGGAGCCCCAGCCTTGGAATTCCCAAGTGTTTTCATTCAGTGATCAGGACTGAACACACAGGAATCACCATGGAGTTTGTGCTGAGCTGGGTTTTCCTTGCTGCTATTTTAAAAGGTAATTTACGGAGAGCTAGAGAGATTGAGTGTGAGTGGACATGAGTGAGAGAAACAGTGGATATGTGTGGCAGTTTCTGACCTTAGTGTCTCTGTGTTTGCAGGTGTCCAGTGTGAGGTGCAGCTGGTGGAGTCTGGGGGAGGCTTGGTACAGCCTGGGGGGTCCCTTAGACTCTCCTGTGCAGCCTCTGGATTCACTTTCAGTAACACCTGGATGAGCTGGGTCTGCCAGGCTCCGGGGAAGGGGCTGGAGTGGGTTGGCTGTATTAAAAGCAAAGCTAATGGTGGGACAACAGACTACGCTGCACCTGTGAAAGGCAGATTCACCATCTCAAGAGATGATTCAAAAAACACGCTGTATCTGCAAATGAACAGCCTGAAAACCGAGGACATGGCCGTGTATTACTGTACCACAGACACAGTGAGGAGAGGTCAGTGTAAGCCCAGACACAAACCTCCCTGCAGGGGCGCGTGGGGCAACCAGGGGGCCCTCGGGACCCACTGAGGACAGGACAGGTCCCAGGAGCAGGTGCCAGGAGAGGTTTCCTTTCTCCTCAGCTGGAAAAGTCACGTTTATCTTCGCAGGACTCTGGAGTCTTCTGGGCTGTGATATTTTGTTACTTATATTTATTATGAATTTTATCATTAATATTTAAATTTTAGTAATTATTAACATTCTACATATTATTATATTTTAAGTATATACTTTCAAGAAATAAACATTCCTAATTGTTTGCACTGATTCTTCCAGAGTTTTATTAACATTTGTTGACATCAGCAACTACATAGCTATAGGGACATAAATTTATACCCATAGAAAGATGTATAAATACACAGACCAATGCATGTATATGTAGGCATTCGTATTAAACATTACAATGAAATGATAAAAAAGTTTGAAAAAATCAAACTTAATTAACTACATTATTAAATTTTAATTATTAAATTATTACAGTAATTCTTAATTGATTTCCCGGATTTTCAATTGTTTACATAAATTGGTTTCTATTGGTTCATTTAAAATAGTACATCGGTCATTTTAAACAGCTAAGAGTAAATGTTAAATGTTGTCACAATAAAAGATAAAAATTTGAAGCAATGAATGATAATTATATCAGTTATTTCTTAATTATCTTAGTTATTTCATGTTGTATTCACAAATCATAACATTGTCCTTTACCTTGTACATATAAACAACCATAATTTGTAAATTTGCAATAAAATTTTTATTGTAATTTTTTATATTTATCCCAGATTATAATCTTTTTCTTCACTTCCAGATCTCACTGGATTGTCTCAAGGGCCCCATCCACACCGCTGACCCCTGATGGAAGGCTCTAGGCTGTGGCCGGGAGAGGCAGTCTCTTCTTCCAGAGCACATTCTGTTTGAGGGGGACATGTCATCTCTGCCCTTGAGGAGCCCCAGCTGATGGGGGAGCTTTTGCCCTTAGGAAGCTCTCAGTCTGATGGGGAAGACACTGCCCCTGCCCTCAGGAGGCTCTTGGTCTGAGAGGGGAGACATAATTCATTCTCTCTGAGTGCCCTCAGTCTGATGGGGGAGACACTGTCCCTGCCCTCAGGAGGCTCCCAGTCTGACGGGGGAATATTGGCTCTGTCCTCAGGAGCCCGGTCTAAGGAGGGTGGTTCAGCCCCACTCCTGAGGGTAAGGATTCCATGGCCACAGTCTGGACAGCGGGCCAGTCACGCTTGACAGTGGGCGTGTTGCCAGCAGGACCCTTTGGGATGTGTCTGAGCCTGGAGGTGAGTGGCACGGGGGCTGGCAAGGCTAGGGTGGAGGCAGGCAGGCTCCACTGTCTGCCGCCTTCACACCTTTCTCCTTCCACATGCATAGATGAGCCCACCAGCCTCAGCACTGACCTCCAAGCCAAGCACGTCCCTGCCTCTGCTGTGGTCTCCAGTGCCATGAACTCAGCCCCTGTCTTGGGCACCAGCCCATCTTCCCCGACCTTCACCTTCACCCTCGGACGCCATTACTCGGAGGACTGCGGTGAGCACTCCCCACACCCCCAGTCCCACCCTCTCCCTGGCTGCCCAGTCCCAGGGGTCTCTGTTGGGCCTGCTGCTTGATGTCTGGCCTCTTCCTCTGGTTTCCGCTTCTCCTGGGGCACCTTGGGAGAGTCACCTCCTGCCCCTGCCCAAAGGGGAGGGCTCTGGGAAGCCCCTGACCTGCTGCCCCGCGGACCCTGAGGCCCGATGCGGGCGGCTTTGCAGGCAGCATAAAGGCTGGCCGCCGCTCCTCCTACCTGCTGGCCATCACCAAGGAGCGCTCCAAGTCCTGCGATGATGGACTCAACACCTTCCGCGACGAGGGCCGGGTTCTGCGGTGAGGCCCTGTCTGGACATGGGGTGGGGTAGCCACAGCCACCCTGGCCAGCTGCTCTGGGGCAGGGCTCTTGGCCCTGAGGGTCCTCTATGCATGGGACAGTGTGCCTCCCCCGCTGGAAGGCTTCTGGGCTTGGGGTTTGGTGGATGACGAGATCGTGAGGTCCCAGCTTTGCTGCCCACATCCCTCACCCTCGACCCTCGCTTTCCAGGTGCCTGCCAAACCGCATACCCAGCCTGCGGTTGCTCCGGAGCTTCTTCACCGACGGGGTGAGCTGCAAGTGTGTGTGCATGCGCAGGAGCGAGGGTGTGGGGAGAGAGGGTGTCAGGGAGGTGGGGCCACAGCCTCGGCATGGGGGTTCCTGCTCCAGCTCCTGCCTTCCC
Source organism: Gorilla gorilla gorilla (assembly GCF_029281585.2). Lineage (NCBI taxonomy): Eukaryota > Metazoa > Chordata > Mammalia > Primates > Hominidae > Gorilla > Gorilla gorilla. Next base: position 31,939,577 of record NC_073238.2, on the reverse strand, counting down.
CCTCCTCCCTGCACCCCTCACCCTTGTGTCCACCGCGGGACCCGCCCTCTGCTGTGGGCCCCGACATCCCTGAATGACACCATGCAGCCCCACCCAGGGGCCCCCGTCTGGACTGCCTCTTTCCAGACCCATCCCCCATAGTCACACGACTCACTTCTCCACTGTCTTCGCGGCTTTTTAGGTCTTCCCTGAAATTCCAGCCTCTGCTCCTGACATTTCACGCCTCCCTTCGCTACTCTGTTTTCCTCCTCAGCACGCCTCATGCACAATTGGTGTTTCCCTTCCTCCCTGCCTGGCTCCCCAGCTAGAATAGAAGCTCCCCGAGCTTATACTTGGGGCTTCATTTGTTTCCTTCACTACCTTCAGTCAGTATTTGCATCGCGTCTTGTCTTCATGGGATGGGGTCGGGGTGGACACTGGAAAGGTGTGGCCGGGACACAGGGTTGAGATTGGTGGACAGGTAGAGTTCCCAGCCTCAGGACCTGGGGAGGCAGGATCGGGCCTGTGATAGCCCTGGCTGTTTGTTTGTTTTGAGACAGAGTCTCAGTCTATTGCCCAGTCTGGAGTGCAGTGGCATGATCTTGGCTCACTGCAACCTCCACCTCCTGGGTTCAAGCTATTCTCCTGCCTCAGCCTCCCGAGCAGCTGGGATTACAGGCGTGTGCCACCACGCCTGGGTAATTTTTGTATTTTTAATAGAGACTGGGTTTCACCATGTTGGCCAGACTGGTCTTGAACTCCTGACCTCAGGTGATCCACCCACCTCGGCCTCCCAAAGTGCTGGGATTACAGGCGTGAGCCACCGCACCTGGCCTCAAGTGATCTTCTTGCTTTGGCCTCCCAAAATGCTGGGATTACAGGCATAAGCCATCACACCTGGACATATTATTGTTTTTAAAATCATATGTATATGTTTTTCATGCATGGTTTTTCTTTCTTTCTTTTTTTTTTTTTTTTGAGATGAAGTCTCACTCTATTGCCCAGGCTGGAGTGCAGTGGCGCGATCTCAGCTCACTGCAACCTCCATCTCCTGGGTTCAACCGATTCTCATGCCTCATCCTCCCGAGTAGCCGGGATTATAGGCATGCGCCACCACACCTGGCTAATTTTTGTGTTTTTAGTAGAGATAGGGTTTCACCATGTTGGCAGGCTGATCTTGAACTCCTGACCTCAAGTGATCTGCCTGTCTCAGCCTCCCAAAGTGCTGGGATTACAGGCATGAGCCACCGTGCCCGCCCCACCTTTCCCTGGCTGTTTTTGATTATAGATGGACTGGAAAAGCCATCTTGATGTCAAGCGCTCTGTCTCATTGGTTGGTTGAACACCCCGGTGATATTGGCACCTAGCTTATTTTTTATCACTTCTTCTGCTTACTTAACTCTCCCTTGACTTGCGCCCTCTGGCTGGAGTCCTGTTGACACTGTCACTTCCTCTGTTTAACGCCTCGTGGACATGACTACCTGCTCCACTCACTCAGCCTTTGTTGATGTTCCCACTTCCCCTGTTTATTTAACTCCTCGTTGACACGATCACTTCCTCCATTTCCTTAATTCTTCTAAGTCTATAAAGTTACGGGAGGCTCCGAATTGGCTCCTCTAGCGTGGTGAGGCGTGTGGTCTGCTGACAGGTCATAGCCTTTCCTCCTTTCTGGCTTCTCCTTTATGTATGTCTCATGACCTCAACACAAGTGGTCCAGAGAGGACAAGCAATGCCCATGAGGTCGCACGGCACATCGGGGTGTAGCACAGACATATATCAGGACTGTGTGGCCACATGTGGTCCTTGGGGTTCCTGAGATGCTGGCATTGTGGGAGCCACCCTAAATTGTCCTCTGTTGTCTCCCTGCAGTCCTTGGATAGCTGGGGCACCTCTGAAGATGCTGACGCTCCTTCTAAGCGACACTCAACCTCTGACCTCTCAGAAGCGACCTTCAGCGATATCAGGAGAGAAGGCTGGTTGTATTATAAGCAGATTCTCACCAAGAAGGGGAAGGTAAGATGGGTGGAGGAATGAGGTGGAAGCTGGCTCCAGCAGAACCCTCCAGCCTCTCCTAGGCCTACCCTGACAGCCTCTGGAGCCAGAGAGAACCAGTGTAGGTTGTTGCATGAAGGATGGAGGTTAGATGCTAGGAAGAACTTCCTGGCAGGGGGATTTAAAGAACTTATGTAAAAGAACTTAACAAGAGAGGTGGATTTTGCTGTGGGATGGATCTGATCGAGTCGTGCTTGGAATTCTGGCAAAACCATCCCACAGTGGCCCTGGCTTGATAGGCCATCCTGAAGATGGCCGCTGGGGCTCATGGAAAACAAGGAGCAAGGCCGGGGTGATTTCCGTAGGAGAGTTAAGGCCCAAGAAGACGCAGGCAAGCCAGCAAAGGGCTTAGTGTTCATCCTAAGGGCAACCAAAAGCTCTCGGGGGCTCTTGCCAAGGGAGTTAACAGCTTTAAAATATCCATTTGGCTCCCTGGGAGTGAGTTAGGGAGGGGCCACGCTGGAGGCAAGAAGACCAGTTAGAGCCACCGTGGAGATCCAGGTGAGAGGCAAAGGGGGCTTCGGGGAGTAGTTGGGGAGGGCCTGGGAGGGAACCAGCAGGACTCTGAGAGGAGAAGGGCAGAGCCCCTGGATCCATGGGGTGCAAATCCTGGCCCCAGGCTGCACTGTGGGCTGGAGAAGTGGGAGGAGAGACCACTGCCTTCCCTCCCGGCGATTAGGATGAACCCGGGTTTGACTCTTGACTGCATCACCCATTGCTCTGAGAGCCTGGGTGACTCACCTGGCCGTGACTCAGTGTCCTCGTCTGTAAATGGAGCTAACAGTAATCCCTAGCTCATAAGCCTGTTGCTAAGGATTAAATGAGATGATCTAAGTAAAGGGTTTACCCAGTGCCCGGCACTTGAAGCTGCTGTACTTCTGCTTACTGCTATTTGTTTTCTTTTTTTGAGATGGAGTCTCGCTCTGTTGCCCAGGCTGGAGGGCAGTGGCGCGATCTCGGTTCACTACCACCTCTACCTCCTGGGTTCAAGCAATTCTCCAGCCTCAGCCTCCTAGGTAGCTGGGACTACAGGCACTCACCACCGAACCCAACTACTTTTTTTTTTTTTTGTATTTTTTCAGTAGAGACGGAGTTTCACCATGTTGGTCAGGCTGGTCTCGAACTCCTGACCTCAAATGATCTGTCTGCCTTGGCCTCCCAAAGCGCTGGGATTACAGGCATGAGCCACCGTGCCCAGCCCGCTTACTGCTATTTGAATTTTCTACCCTGCCTTCTGGGGTCTTGGGGGTCCCTGGAAAGAACATAAGCTTTGAAGCAGGCAGACTTTGAGTTCCTATCTGGCCACATATCAAGCACATGGCTTTGGGCACCCCACTTACCTTCCCCGAGCGTCACTTTCTGATCTGTATGATAGGAACAATGTTATCCTACCCCAAGGGCTGCTGTGGACTAACTGAGGGTGAAGTCGAGGCGGGACTGGCGCTCCTCTGTGGAGAATGACTAAGGCCTCCCTGCTCTGGAGCCTCTGTGGAGGTTCTGGGGAGTTAGTGGTGAGGGAGCCAGGGCAGCCCTGCCCTCCTGGGGCTCCTGTCGAGCAGAGAGAACGCATGTGGCATCATGGTTCCAAGTGCACAGACTGCTGTGACACCGGGGTGCAGGGGCGGGTGGGCATGGATAGGGAGGTATCCAGAGGCTGAGACATGAAAGGATGAGAAGCCACAAAACTGGGAGACAGTGGAGGGGCCTGACAGGGAAGATGTCTCCTTAGAGGGTCCTGGGGAGAGGTGGGGAGAGGTGTGCTGGGAGCCAGGGCGAGAGGTGGAAGATGAGCTGGGGAATTGGGCACCTGCCCAGAGTGTGGGGCCTTGATACCCAGGAAGAGCCTGTCCAGGGTTTTTTTATTTTATTTTATTTATATTTTTTTATTATTTTATTTTATTTTATTTTATTTTATTTTTTTATTTTATTTTATTTTATTTTATTTTATTTTATTTTATTTTATTTTATTTTATTCTATTTTATTTTATTTTATTTTATATTTTTGAGACGGAGTTTCACTCTGTTGCCCAGGCTGGAGTTCAGTGGTACGATCTCAGCTCACTGCAACCTCCGCCCCCCAGGTTCAAGCAATTCTCGAGCCTTAGCCACCTGGGTAGCTAGGACTACAGGCACCCACCCAACTAATTTTTGTAGTTTTAGTAGAGACTGGGTTTCACTATGTTGGCCAGGCTGGTCTCGAACTCCTGACCTCAAGTGATCTGCCTGCCTTGGCCTCCCAAAGCGCTTGGATTACAGGCGTGAGCCACCGTGCCCGGTTCTGTCCAGGGTTTTAAATGTGGGCTGGGGCTGGCAGGAGACTGGGGTTATGTCTGTGACAGGAGGAGCCAATCCCATTGCCCTTGTCCAGGTGAGTGAGGCTGGGGGCCCTGACCCAAGGCGGTGGTGTGGGGCCAGATGGAGCGGACACTTTAGAGAGAGATTCCATGGGAAGGACGGCCAGGGCTTGCCAGCTGCTGGGAGGTATGGAAGGAGGAGGAGGCGATAAGGTTCCTGGATTCCTGGCTTGGGCTGAGGGAGGGTGGTGGGTGGTGGGACCCTCCCTGGGCCATGGCACACTGGAGGAGCAGGTTTGGGGAGAGGAAGCCAAGTGGCTCCACTGGGGCTATGTGAGTCTGAGGGCCCTGGGACAGACCTCAGTGGAGATGTCCTGGGGACAGAGGCTCTGAGGGCGTGGTACTAGAGGGAGGCCCACCTGGGGACGGCCTTTGTCTGTCAGCACCGACGAGTTACCTGTGCCTCTGTGCAGGTGCTTGAAGGAAGAAGGCAAGAGACCTGGCTGAGCCTTGAGAGAAGTGGGGGGGCCGGGGAGGCCGACAGAGACCAAAAAGAGCCAGCAAGTTGGCAGCGACCCGTGGGGTGGGAGCCATGAGGCAAGGAGGGACCAGCCACGTGCACTGTGGGAGGAGAGCCACATGTGGGCCAGCCCTTCCAGTCTAACGTGTGAGCCACATGAAGGGTCCTTGTGAGGGTGGCTGGCTCCCCCTGCTGGGGAGCCTGACCCTCAGCTCCTGGGGGCCCTGAGCCCAGTTCAGGGACAGGAGCTGTCCCCTGCCTGCTCACCGGCCAGTTCTGGAGGACCAGGCCTCCAGTCCCTTGCTGGCCAAAACCCGATGTCACTTGTTCCCTTGGTGCAGTGGCCTGGACGTTAGAGGAGAGTCTTCAAGTCAGCCTCAGGCCCTTGGTCCACCCAGGCCGTGGGCACCCTCTCTGTGCTCCCTCTCAGCCCCAGCCTCTTTCAGAGACACGGACTGTTAGGCAGAGGAGGGAAAGGGACAGTGGCTTGTCCCCCCAGCCTCAGCCCCAGCATGGGAGTTGCATACAGCCTTGGTGACCAACTCCCTCACTCATTTACCAGCCGGAGACACTGAGGCCTGGGAGTGCGGTTGACTTGTCCTAGGTCATGCCGCTGGTTTAGCCTCAGAGAGGTGCCCTTGTCACCACCTCACTGTCACATTAAAATTCTCCCTGGAGGGCTCTGCTGTCTCCTACTCTGAATGTCCCTGTCCCCCTCCAGCAGTTCTGTGATGAGCAGGGTTCACAGCTCAGGATCCACACGATGGGAGGCCAGATGTGGGCTGTGCCCATCTGCCAGCCACAGGGTCTCTTTGTCTGGTTTGTTCGGAAAGCTGAGGCCTGTGCTGCATGTGGAGCCACCAGCCAGCAGAGAGGAGCTCTTGGTCTGATGGGAGATGGAGCTCCTGCCCTCAGGGTGCTCCAAGGATCATTAATTCATTTATTCAGAAAATATTGATGAGCGCTTGCATGCTGCTGTAGGCCCTGGGATATGGAAATGAGAGGACGGACAAGCTCCCTGTCCCCAGGACAGCCTGAGGCTGCAGTAAGTTCTTGGAAGGGATCAAGCTGATCAGAAGCAGGAGCTGCATTGAGGGAAAAATATGGCCAGAGAAGGCCTCGCTGAGGAGGTGACGTTGGTGATGCTGGAGCTCAGATCTGAAGGGGAAGAAGGAAGCAGCCACATATAGAAGTGACAGAGGGGGGCTTAGGCAGAAGGAACAGCAAGCGGAGAGGCCCTGAGAAAGGAAAGCCTTGGCTCGCTCACCTGCAAGGGCCCCCTGGCTTGATATAATGAGAAAGGTGTGAAGATGAATTTGGAGAAAGGCAGGGACAGACCACAGGAGACCTTAGATTTGATTCTGAGGGCGATGGGATCTCTTGAGAGGATGCTGAGCAGGGGAGAGATGTGATCTCCTTTTCATTCTAACATGATCGCTGCAGCTTCTGCTGGAGAATGGTTGCAGGAGCGAGAGTAGAGACTGGGAAGGTCTGTGCATCCTCCAAGCAAGAGGCGTTGATGGCGTGGAAAGATGTCTTTCCTCTGGCAGGAAAGACAGAGACAGGGGATGTTTTGGAGGCAGGACAGTTGTGACTTCCTGATGGATGGGATGTCAAGGGCGAGGAAAAGTGAGGAGTCAAGGGCAGCTCCCAGGTTTCTGGGCAACTGGATGGATTGACTGGGCTGGAAAAGATGGGGGTAGAGAGTGGAGAAGAGGTCTGATGGTAAGAAATCACGTGGCCTGGCAAGTATTGTGCAAAGTGCGCATGGGACCTGCAAATGAAGACACTGAGCAGGGTGGGGGTGCCGGGCTGTGGCTGGGGGAGACGCTGGGCTGGGGAATGGCCATCAGCAGATGGACCTGGTTTAAAGGCACGGCACAGGTGACATCCTTGAGGGAGGTGTGCAGGGAGAGGAGAGGAGGGGAGAGTCAGGACAAAGTTCTGGAGCTCCGCCTCCTTTAGGGCGGGGTCTGTTACCTTCAGCTCTGCTGACATTTTGGGCCAGATAATTCCTTGTTGGGGGAGGCTGTCCTGTGCATTGTGCAATGTTTAGCCGCATCCCTCAGATGCCATAGCACACCCTCCAGCTCCCTCCACACAAATGTCCCGTGGGGACGAGTCTCCTGGCTGTTTAACTACAGGTGTAGAGGGTGGGGGAGGGGAAGTAGAGAAGACTAGGAAGGAGCCAGTGGCATTAGGAAGAAAGCCGGGAACGTGGGGTCTCAGGTGCCGAGACAGGGTCTGGAGAGGGAAGGAGGGGCCGGCTGTGTCAGATGCCGCCGAGGGGTTAAGGCAAGTTGGGGAGAAGCAGCCACTGGCTTTGGCCACATGGCGGTTCTGGGTGTCCCTAAGAGGAGCTTCTGGGCAAGCGGAGTCTTGGGTGGGCGGCAGGAAAGTGGGGAGAACAACCCTCTAAGAGTGCGGACGGCTTCTGAGCAGGTTTGCTGGGATGAGGGGCAGCCTGGGGAGGGGCGTGGGCTGCAAACGGCTTCCCGAGGATTTCATGTAGGGAGGGCCATGCTGGGTGTGTGAGCATTGCCACCGCTCGGTGAGTGTTGATGCTGGTGTTTAGAGGGGGAGAGGGTTGGGGTCTGCTGGGGGGCGTTAGGGTGATGGGTAGGGGTGTCTAGGCAGGCGAGGGGCTGAGAAAGCATTGGTGGGCTGTGGGCAGGAGGCTGCCCAGGTCTAGCCGGGTGGAGCAGGGGGCTTCTGGTAGGCAGCGTGGGGTCCATCCCCCGGCTGTCCTCTGTCTGCTACTCTGAGAGCAGTGGGCAGAACTGGCCTCTCACCACTCCTGTCTCCCCCAACCCCGTGTCTCCCTGCAGAAAGCGGGCAGCGGCCTGCGCCAGTGGAAGCGGGTGTACGCCGCGCTGCGGGCGCGCTCGCTCTCGCTGAGCAAGGAGCGGCAGGAGCCCGGGCCAGCGGCGGCGGGGGCTGCAGCGGCCGGCGCAGGTGAACACGAGGCGGCGCCCGTCTGCATCGGCTCCTGCCTCGTGGACATCTCCTACAGCGAGACCAAGAGGAGGCACGTGTTCCGGCTGACCACCGCTGACTTCTGTGAATATCTCTTTCAGGCTGAGGACTGGGATGACATGCTGGGCTGGATCAGAGCGATCTGGGAGAACAGCAGGGCTGAGGGCGAGGTGAGGGCCCGGCCAGCCCAGCAGCCACAGAGGGCGGGTGGGGTGGCCTCTCACCGGCTGTGGACCTGGGATGTCCGCTCTGAGCCTCACTTCCCTCTGCTAGAAAGGGGGACTGACAGCAGTGCACCTCGTGATTGTGTCCCCCTAGGTTTCGGGGTGAGGAGGGTGCAAGGGCAGGGCTCACGGAGGACCTGGCGTCCTCGGGTGCGGGGACCAGCAGTCACCATCCTGACCCTAATGATGACAGGGATTATTGTGACTGTGTTAGGATCGCCTTGAGCAGGCTCTGGTGTGGAGTGGTCAGCTCCAGGCCAGTCTCAGCTTTTCTCAGGAGGCGAGGAAGACAGGGTCCTCCTATGGAGTGTTTTAGGGCATGAGTGTCCCCGCAACAGAACTGCACTGGGCTGGCCTGTCTGCAGGGGGATGAACACATTGACCTTGTGAGGAGGCCGAGAGGCTTGGCCTTTGGCCACAGGTGGGCAGGGGTGGAGCCAAGGCCCTCGGCAGGGATTTTGGGAGAATTTTTTTTTTTTGAGACAGAGTCTCACTCTGTTGCCCAGGCTGGAGTGCAGTGGCATGATCTCAGCTCACTGCAACCTCCGCCTCCCAGGTTCAAGTGATTCTCCTGCCTTAGCCTCCCGAGTAGCTGGGACTATAGGCACATGCCACCACGCCCGGCTAATTTTTTTTTAGTAGAGACGGGGTTTCACTGTGTTAGCCAGGATGGTCTTGATCTCCTGACCTCGTGATCCTCCCACCTCAGCCTCCCAAAGTGCTGGGATTACAGGTGTGAGCCACTGCGCCCAGCTGAAGAATTTTTTTTTAATGGCACCCATTGTGGTCAACCGTAGCTACACTCCAGGGACCTAGGTAGGGATTCCTCCCTGTTTACTTCTTTGGCCAAGAACCTGCACAGAAGTGCCTTGAGACACCCACACAAAGTCATGTGGGCGTCCCAGGCCTGGGGTCTCTGCCAAGAGGGCAGTGGGCCTGGGCCTGCTCTGGCCGTGGGAGGGGGTGCTAGTGCATGGCCTCTTGCTGAGGACACATCCTCTCGCTGACCAGGCTCTGCTCTCCCGGGAACAGGTTTCCCCACTGCAGGGAGGAAGGCGCCTGGAATTTGGGCCTCCTCCTCTGGGGGCCTGGCTTGGCTGTCCCCAACAAGGCTTAGTCAGGGGTGTCCCAAGTCACCATCACTATGGCATTAGCAGTCCCTCCTGGGGCACCTCCTCCATGCCTGCTCAGCGTCTGCCAGGATGGTGGCGAGTGCTGCATGATTCTGCACCCAGCCCCGAGCCTTCCCTGTTAGGCCCCCATGTTTATTACTGAGGAGACTGAGGCTCAGAGAGGCTAAAAGTCTTCCCCAAGGCCTCAGCTGGTGAGAGGGTGCTGGGGAGTCCAGGCCTGGTCTTTCTAACTCCAGGGTCTGGGCTGTCCACCTCGCAGGTGGACAAGAGGGGAAGCAGGGCTAGGGATGAGCCCTGGGGTGGCTGGCTGTGGGCACTCACATGATCCACTCTCTCCTCTCCTGCTTCAGGACCCCGGCTGTGCCAACCAAGCTCTGATCAGCAAGAAGCTTAATGATTATCGCAAAGTAAGGTGAGGCCCAGCCCTCATGGAGCAGTCTCCTCTGTGGGGGTGGTAGGGGGCTGAAGGCAAAGTATGTCTTCCTGGCCCACCTCCAAGGCTGCCCTCTGCTGGGGGAAGGGGTATCCAGGGTATCCAGGTTCTCCAGGCTGCAGTTAGGCATGGAGGCATTGCCTCAGGGTGGAGGGGAGGTCCCGAGGGGCGGGAGGCCAGGGTGGGTGGCCTGCTTGGCCACCCCAAGTGAAGACCTCTCCTCTCCCCCTTTTTCCTACACAGCCATAGCTCTGGGCCCAAAGCTGATTCCTCCCCCAAAGGCTCTCGCAGCCTGGGGGGCCTCAAGTCTGAGTTCCTCAAGCAGAGTGCGGCACGTGGCCTCAGGACTCAGGACCTGCCCGCAGGGAGCAAGGGTAGGAAGGTGGCCACTGAGACAGGGTGGTGTGTTGGGGCAGAGGGCATTGGGAGGGGAGAGCGTGTGTGCGTGTGTTGGGCTGTGTCTGCTCGTGTGTGTCTGACTGTGTGCCAGGGTTACCGGTATGTCTGTCTGCGTGTGCATGCCTGTGAGGGTCTGGGGGCTCTCAGGGTCTCAGGGGGGAAGGGCCTGGAGCCTGATTCCCCTCTCTGACATCCCTGCTGGGTGGTCCTCTAATCTTTGCTGGTGTCTCTGCAGGGATGAGAGGCCCACCCTTTCCAAGAGCAACCTTTCCCATTTCCCTCACTTTGGCTATTAGAAAGTTCTTACCTGGCTGGGCAAGGTGGCTCACACCTGTAATCCCAGCACTTTGGGAGGCCAAGGCAGGCAGATCACCTGAGGTCAGGGGTTCAAGACCGGCCTGACCAACATGGCGAAACCCCAACTCCACTAAAAATACAAAAGGCCGGGCGCGGTGGCTCACGCCTGTACTCCCAGCACTTTGGGAGGCAGAGGCAGGTGGATCACGAGGTCAGGAGGTCGAGCCCATCCTGGCTAACACGGTGAAACCCCGTCTCTGCTAAAAAACACAAAAAATTAGCTAGGCATGGTGGCAGGCACCTGTAGTCCTAGCTACTCAGGAGGCTGAGGCAGGAGAATGGCATGAACCTGGGAGGCGGAGCTTGCATTGAGCCAAGATCACGCCACTGCACTCTAGCCTGGGTGACAGAGCGAGACTCCATCTCAAAAAAAAAAAATACAATAAAAGTACCCGGGCGTGGTGGTGTGCGCCTGTAATCCCAACTACGTGGGAGGCTGAGACACGAGAATCACTTGAGCCTGGGAGGTGGAGGTTGCAGTGAGCCGAGATCACACCACTGCACTCCAGCCTGGGTGACAGAGCGAGACCCTGTCTCAAAAAAAAAAGAAAAAAAAAAAAGAAAGTTGTTCCCTTGGGCCAGCAGGCATGATGGCTGACACCTATAATCCCAGCATCATTTTGGGAGGCTGAGGCTGGAGGATTGCTTGAGGCCAGGAGTTTGAGACCAGCCTGGGTAACATAGCAAGGTCCTATCCCTACAAAATATTTTTTTATATATTATTTATTTATTTAGAGACAGAGTCTTGTTCTGTCACTCAGGCTAGGGTGCAGTGGCATGATCTCAGCTCATTGCAACCTCCACCTCTTGGGTTCAAGCGATTCTTGTGCCTCAGCCTCCCTAGTAACTGGGATTACAGGCGTGCGCCACCCCGCCCGGCTAATTTTTTTTTTTTTTTTTTGAGACGGAGTCTTGCTCTGTTGCCCAGGCTGGAGTGCAGTGGCGTGATCTCGGCTCACTGAAAGCTCCGCCTCCTGGGTTCACGCCGTTCTCCTGCCTCAGTCTCCTGAGTAGCTGGGACTACAGGCACCCGCCACCATGCCTGGCTAATTTTTTTGTGTTTTTAGCAAAGACAGGGTTTCACCATGTTAGCCAGGATGGTCTCGATCTCCTGACCTTGTGATCCGCCTGCCTCGGCCTCCTGTAGTGCTGGGATTACAGGCGTAAGCCACCGCGCCCGGCCCACACCCGGCTAATTTTTGTATGTTTAGTAGAGACAGGGTTTTGCCATGTTGGCCAGCTGGTCTTGAACTCCTGGCCTCATGTGGTCCTGCCAGCCTCAGCTTCCCAAAGTGCTGGGATTACAAGCATAAGCCACTGTGCCTGGCAAAAATTTTTTTTTTAATTAGCCAGGTGTGGTGGTATGAGCTTATAGTCCCAGCCACTCTGGAGGCTGGGCAGGGAAGATTGCTTGAGCCCAGGAATTTGAGGCTGCATTGAGCTATGATCATACCACTGCACTACAGCCTGAGCGACAGAGACCCTGTCTCTAAAGAAACAAAGTTCTATGGCTTCTGCCTTGTAGTTTTGGCCCATGAGCCACATGGAAGTCCTTGCATTGCTCTGGGCCTCTCCTTTGGGGTAAGCATCCTCCACTTCAGGCCTTTTCTCTTGCCATAAAATGTCCCATCAGCCCTGGGCATCTGGTTTCTTCTCTGATGGAATCCCCATAACTCCATATGTGTGAATGTGGCAGTGAATATGTGTGACCCTACTGGATACTCCAGCTCACTCTGACTCTGTCTCCCCCACTTCAGATGACAGTGCTGCAGCCACCAAAACCCCCTGGGGCATCAACATCATCAAGAAAAATAAGAAGGCCGCCCGAAGGGCATTTGGGGTCAGGCTGGAGGAGTGCCAGCCAGCCACGGAGAACCAGGTGGGTCTCTGCCACACGCCAGAGCAGGCCCGGCAGGGGGAGACTGAGGCACAGAGGGTCAGAGCAGCAAGGGACATGGAACCAGCTCTTCACCTCATTGTACAAGCACAGCTGGGAAAACAGCCCAGAGAGAGGAAGGCCCCCGCCTGCCCCAGGCCTCCCAGGGAGGGAGCAGCAGGGCTGAGGCTGAGCCCGGCTCCTTCTCAGACCATGGCGAGGCTTTGGTGTTATTTTTAGCTCCCAGACTGGAGGCAGCAAGGGCCTTTTGTTCCCCCCAAGGGTTCCCGGCAGCAGCTCTGGGCCTTGCATTGTCCCCTTCTTGGCCTCCCCAGCTCCTCTGGCCCCTGTCCCCCCTAACACCCCTCCCCTGTGTCCCCAGCATGTCCCCTTAATCGTGGCTGCATGCTGTCGCATTGTGGAGGCATGAGGGCTGGAGTCCACAGGCTTTTACCGAGTGCCCGGCAACAATGCAGTGGTGTCCAGCCTACAGGAGCAGCTCAACTGCTGGCCTGGTGACATCAACCTGCAGGATGAGGTGGGTGAAGTTGGGGGGGTCTGTGGAAGGGGACTGAGATGGTGTGTGGGTGGTGCTCCGCTTGGAGAGTTCTGTGGTCTATTGTGTTGCATGCATTGTGCCCTATGACATGCCCGGCATTGGTCCAGAACACCAAGATGGGCAAGATGGGACCTGCCCCCACTGGCCAGCCTGGGGATGGGCATCACCCCAGGCTGAAGCTGACCAAGTAAATGCAGTCATGGCCTGGGGAGCTCTGAGGCAGAGGCTCACAGATGGCAGTTTTGTCCGAGTGTTTAGGATGAGTAGAGTTCACCAAAGACCGGTGAAAGCCAGCTGAGGGCATTCCAGGCAGCAGAATGGCCTGCACAATGGTGTAGATGTGGAAAGTGTGCCAGGAGTCTACCAGCTTTCTCTGTAGAAAGCAGAAAGTAAATATTTTCTGCTGTAGTTTGCTCTGTTGCATTCCCCCCTTCTCTTCCTCCTCCTTCTCTTCCTAATCCTTTAACAATGTAAAAACCATACTTAGCTCAAGGTCCATCCAGAAGCAGGCTGTGGCTAGATATTGCCTACAGACCATGTTTTACAAACCGCCAGCTTAGAAAAAGGGGAATATATGATGTTTTCTAGAATGGCCAGCAATTTGGGTGGCTGCAACATGGAAAGAGAAGTGGCTGATCAGGCGAGATGAGACCAGCCTGTGAAAGGATCTGCAATCACACTTAAGTGTTTCCAGCAGGGCCGGCGATTCTCAAAGGGTGTTCCACAGAGTCCTAGGGTTCCCCAGAGGGGCATGGGAGGCCAGGGGCAGGTCAGGACCCCGTGTCCTTGCTAGAGCAACCCTGCTTTGCCCTGTCTGTTGTACTGGGTTTTCACGTACAATTTTATTTGCCCAAAGGGGCTCTGATAAAAAAGATATTTTGGAAAACCATGAATGTGGGCAGTGATGTCCCATGAGTCACACACATGAAGGCTCATGGAATACACAAGTCTTCCTGTCCTTGGAGAGTGAGGAGCTGAGACAAGTGTGTGTGAAATTGTGGACAAGAGAAAAAGATGATCTCTCATCAGGGACCACACTGTGATGAGGAAGGACAGGGTGCTCAGGCTGGAGCAGGTGGTGGCTGGAGGATTTGAGTATTGGAGGAATGAATAGGAGGGGGCAGGTGGACAGGAAGCCTTTCGGGGTGTGAGATAATGGCAGTTTTCCCAAAACCCCAGCAAGGGCCAGGGAGGGCTTGAGGGTTAGCACAGAGAGTAGATCTACCTCCTGGGCTTGGAGGTGGGGAGGGTGAGGCCCCAGGGGGACAGAGAGGGCATTTGATGGCTTCACTGAAGACTTTGACCTTGATCTGATGGACAGTAGGGAGCTTTTGATGGTTCTTAAGCTGGGGAGGCATCGTGAGAACAAAGTTAAAGAAAGAGTAATGCTTCTGCTCATGTCCATTGGATACGAAAGTGGAGGGCAGGGGTCTGGGGAGAAGTCACTGATCTATGGAAGCGCTAAGTGTCGGGAGGACTTGGTGGTCCCGGGGGAAGGGGGAGGATGGGAGCAACCCTAAGAGTTGGCTGCATGAGAGGGAGGAAGGAGGGGCGAGGAAGAGCTGCATGTTTGAGCTGGGGCTGGTGGTATCTTCCCCTGGCAGAAACCAGGGAGTAGGGCAGCATGAGGAGAGGTGGAAGGGAGGGGCCATCTCAGGGAGTGGCTCCATTGGATTTGGGGTGTGGAAAGTCCCTTGCATGGGGCGAGGGCATAAACAGGCACTAGATTGAGCGTGGACTAGAGAGTGGCATGGGTCCTGCTGCAGCTGGGGCATGGGATGACCAAGGGTGGGTCGCAGAACAGCAGGGGCCTCGCTCTGAGTGGGACAGAAGGAGAGGGCCGCTGGTGAGGCTGGGGTGAGGGCAGACACTTCACTCTGGAGGAGCCAGAAAGCACTGGCCAGGGCATTGGGTTTGGCAGCTGGGAGATGAGAGGAGCTCACACCTGAGGGCCAGGAGGTAACGGAGTCGGGTGGGCAGGAGCCGCACTGGGTGTGTGTGAGATGAGGGGGCCATGCTGGCAGGCAGCTGGTCCAAGCCAGGGCCAGCCGGGGGCATACAAGGTGTATTGGATGTGTTGTTTTGTCTTGGATATCATTGTGTCATTTGTTGTGGGTCGTGCTGGGAATAAGTGTAGTGGGGGATGAATCTAACCCCTGGTGAGCCTGTGGGGAGTGTATTGTTTATGGGATTGTCTGGCATTAAGCTGTGGATCCATTGTAATGAGCGTGTGTACTGCTGTGCTCTGTCTTTTTGTTGGGGGTATTAGGTCGCTTTCTGGGCCTGAGTTATTCTGAGCCATTCCCAGCGAGGCGGCTGTGCCCGACTTGGTTGCAGTGTGGGGTGATGGTGCCCCCTGGAGGACAGAAGGGACAACGACCCGGCCGTTAGTTCTTGGACTCAACAACCATTTATTTTAGAGTAGGGTTTCTCAACCTCACTGGACATTTTGGGAAGAACAATTATTTGTTGTGTGGGGTTGCCCTGTGCATTGGAGGAAATTTGGCATCATCCCTGGCCTCGATCCACTAGATGCAAGTGGCATCTCCCAGTTGGGAAAATCAAAATGATTCCAGACATTGTCAAATGTCCTCTGGGGGTGGAGTGGGAGTTTGGGGGACAAAATGGCCTCCTTCTGTTAGAACTACTGATTTAGGGCCATGTAAGTATCAGGTTAACTGTCCTAGGTGATAGGAGCACAGTGGGAAATGAGACAGACGGGATCCTGGCTCCTTCTGGAGCTTACAGTCCTGCAGGGAGACAGGCATGAACATAGAAACAAAAGCAGAAAATAATGACAAATTGGGTTAAGTGCCATGAAGGAAACAAAGTCAGGGCTGGGGTGCAGGTGACAGGGCAGTGGTGAAGGTGGCTGCTTTAGCTATGAGGGTCAGAGAAGTCCTCTTTGAAGAGTGACTTTTAGGCGGGGATGAGGAGCCAGTTGTGTGGAGGCGGGGAGGAAAGTTCTGGTTGAGGGAACCAGCAGATGCAGAGGACCTGAGACAGGAAGGAGCCAGCACGAATAACTGCTGTGTCACGGATGCTTAAACTGTGCCCAGTGGAGGCAGCAGCTGCCACTCACTGTGTCCCCACAGTGCCTGGGACTTTCTGTGAATGGGGAGGTGTTGGAGCCCACGCGCTGGCAGGAGCAGGGAGGTACTGGGGCCAAGTGTGAGTGTGGGCACAGGACCTCTCTGGGGACTCAGGTCTGCTGCCACCATCCTGATGAGTAGAGAGCTTAGTCTAAGTGGGTCCCAGGGAGGGCCTGGTGGGCTTGATTGGGCTCTGGGGTGAATGATCGTGGAGGTATGGGCATTGGGCTAGGCCTGCCTGTGGCCTGACATCTGACTCCTCCCCCAGCGCTGGCAAGACCTCAATGTGGTCAGCAGCCTGCTCAAGTCCTTCTTCCGAAAGCTGCCTGAGCCTCTTTTCACTGATGGTGAGTAGGAGGTGGAAGTGGGAGTGGGGAGGGGATACCAGTCTGTGCCGCACCCTGACCACTACTTTTGCATTTGGTTTGTTGGTTTTACTCTTTTTTTTTTTTTTTTTTTTGGAGACAGTCTTGCTCTGTCGCCCAGGCTGAAGTGCAGTGGTGCAATCACCGCTCATTGCAGCCTCAAGCTACTGGGCTCAAGCGATCCTCCCACCTCAGCCTCCTGAGTAGCTGAGACAGCAGGTGAACACCACCACACCCAGCTAATTTAAAAGCTTTTTTCAGAGATGGGGGGAGTTTCTCACTATGTTGCTCAGACTGGTGTTGCACTCCTGGGCTCAAGCAATCCTCCTGCCTGCCCCAGCCCCACAAAATGCTGGGATTACAGGCATGAGCCACCACGCTGGCTTTTTTTTTTTTTTTTTTAACACAAAAGCTTATTAAAAAAACATAGATTGTACAGATGTGAATAAAGAAAACAGCACAGGACCCTGTGAATCTCCTGCTCCCTTTCACGGGAGGTTGTGGCTAACACTTTCTGAGCATTAGTGTGTGCCAAGCACAAATCCCTAGAGCAACTCCATGAGGAAGGTGCTATTGTCTTCCCTCTACAGATGAGGAAACCAAGGCTCAGAGAGGTTTAATGCCTTGCCCAAGGTCACACAGGTTGTAAATGGCAGAGCCAGGATTCCACCCCAGGCATCGGGCTCCGACGGGCTTTGGCCGTTTGCTGAACTGCTGATTCACAATCTGTTGTGTTTCTCTCCTGGCCCTCTTATATGCGTGGCAGAGATACACACGTGCCTGCATGGGGTTTGGAGTTGGATGGGTTCAGGGGTGTGCTGGCAGATGTTTAACATCTGTCTCTGGGGAAAAAAACCCTAATGCCTAGCGTTTTCCAGCTTCCATGGTGTAAATACTCCTACCATGGTGTATTTCAAGCCACCAACATGATGTCACCAACATGGAACTGGGAAGAGAGGCACACAGTCGCTCTCAGGAGCTGGTGTGAGCGGGCTCCAGCACACCGCTGGTTGAGTTGTTTTTAACAAAAGCAGAGTTGTAATTCTGAGATTCATTCGTGTCAGTGCAGAGAGGTCTACCTCATTCTTCTTTTAAATCAGCCACACAGAATTTCATGGTTTGAATAGACTATAATTTCTTTAAGTACTCCTCTATTGATGGATATTTAGCTTGTCTTCAAATGTTTGCTATCACACAACCTGTTGCAATGGCTTTCCTTGAATAAGTCCTTGCACACCTGGATCTGTGCTCTCTAAGGAGATTCTTAGATGTAGAACTGCTGGGTCAAAGTCCCGGCGAACCTTTCTGAGACCAGTGTCAATTGCACTCTGAGAAAGAGGCCCTGGTTTAGACTCCCACTAACGATGTAGGAGTCTGTCTCTCCACATCCCCAACAGCATTGGATGTTATAACTATTATTGTTATTTGAAGGCCAGGCATGGTGGCTTATGCCTGTGATCCCAGCACTTTGGAAGGCTGAGGCAGGTGGATCACCTGAGGTCAGGAGTTCAAGACCAGCCTGACTGTGGTGAAACCCCGTCTCTACTAAAAATACAAAAATTAGTTGGGTGTGGTGGCGGGTGCCTGTAGTCCCAGCTGCTAGGGAAGCTGAGACAGGAGAATTGCTTGATCCCAGGAGGCAGAGGTTGCAGTGAGCCGAGATCGCACCACGGCACTTCAGCCTGGGTGACAGAGCCAGACTCCATCTCAAAATAAATGAATAAATAATACAATAAAATAAAAATAAAAATACTATTATATATACAGGATCTTGCTCTGTTGCCCAGACTGGAATGCAGTGGCGCAATCATGGCTCACTGCAGCCTCAACCTCCTGGGCTCAAGTGATCCTCCCATCTCAGCCTCCTGAGTAGCTGGGACTACAGGTTTGTGCCACCATACCCAGCTAATTAAAAAAAAATTTTTTTTTGGTAGAGGCAGGGTCTCCCTACATCGCTCAGGCTGGTCTTCAACTCATGGTCTAAAGTGATCATCGCTCCTCAGCTTCTCAAAGTGCTGGGATTTTAGGCTTGAGCCACCTCACCCAGACAGCGTTAAATAGTATTAATATTTTAAACTTTTCTAATCAGATAAGGGAAATGGTATCTCATTATTGTTTTTATTTTCATTGCCCTCATTACTAGGGAGATTAAATCTTTTTTCATTAGCATATTGGCTGTTTCTATTTTCTCTGTAATTGCTTGATCAGACAATGTGCCCATTTTTCTGTTGGGTTGTTTATTTTTTTCTTATGTTGATTTGTGGGAGAAAAGCTCTTTGTGTTTTACACATATTAACACTTTGTTAGTTTTCACAAATATTTGCTTTGGCCTGCCATTTGCCTTTTCACTTTGCAGTACAGAAACTGAAAACAAATTTGTTGTTGTTGTTGTTTTGTTTTGTTTTTTGAGACAGAGTTTCACTCTTGTCGCCCAGGCTGGAGTGCAATGGTGTGATCTCGGCTCACTGGAACTTCTGCCTCCTGGGTTCAAGCGATTCTTCTGCCTCAGTCTCCCGAACAGCTGGGATTACAGGTGCCGACCATCATGCCCAGCTAATTTTTGTATTTTTGGTAGAGACGGGGTTTCACCATGTTGGCCAGGCTGGTCTCGAACTCCTGACCTCAGGTGATCCACCCTCCTTGGCCTCCCAAAGTGCTGGGATTACACGCGTGAGCCACCGCGCCCTGCCTAACAATTTTTAATTTTATTTTTATTTAATTTTATTTATTTTTTTGAGAAAGTGTCTCACTCTGTCACCCAGGCTGGAGTGCAGTGGTATGATCTCGGCTCACTGCAACCTCCGCCTCCCAGGTTCAAGCCATTCTCCTGTCTCAGCCTCCCAAGTAGCTGGGATTACAGGCACCTGCCACCATGCCCAGTTAATTTTTATATTTTTAGTAAAGATGAGGTTTTGCCACATTGGCCAGGCTGGTCTTGAACTCCTGACCTCAAGTGATCAGCTGATGCACCTCAGCCTTCCAAAGTGCTGGGATGACAGACGTGAGCCACCGTGCCTGGCTGAAAACAATTGTTTAAAATGTGACCAAAGCTGTTCATCTTTTCTTCATAGATTCTGCATCTCATGTTTAGGATGGCCTTAGGATTATAAAAATATTTTCTTATTTTTTCCCCAGTGCTTTTATAATTTTCACAATTGGCTCTGCCGTGTGATTGCATTTGTGTATTGTGAGCTAGAAATGGTCCCCCCCGCCCCCGATGGTAGCCATTTGTCCCGGGGACATCTGTTGAGGCCCCCATCCCTCCCCCCGATTGGAAGTGCTGCCTTTATCATATAATAAATATCCACATGGCCCCCTTCCCCCCTTTCTAGCCTTAACATTGCTCTGCCATTTCTGCCCTGCCAGCCGGCTTCAGCTGTGCCATCCATTCAGGATGTTTCAGTCCCTGGTAGGGCAGATCCTCCCAGGTTACTCTTTCTTTAAAAACTATTCCTGGCTGTCTTTGTGCATTAGCTCATCCAGATGAATTTCAGAATAGGCTTATCATGTTCCATTTTTTAAAAGTCCCCATGGACTTGTTCTGAAGGGAGTTGGGGGAATCCTTGGTCGAGGCTGTCTGAAGCCCCTCCTCCTCTCCAGGTGCCCTTCTCTTCTGACCTGCTGAACCTTGGTGTCCCTGTCCTGGAGATGGAGGCAGGGACCCCTTTTCTGGGATCAGCATGCAGCTCAGACCATATTGCCTCCCAAATGAACACAGCTGGGCTACCCCAGGTCAGGTGCACACCCGAGTGTAGCTGTGGTGAGTGCAGCTGTGGTGAGTGCAGCTGTGGTAAGTGCAGCTGTGGTGGGTGTGTTCACATACACAAGAGGCTGTCGCCCACGCTGGAGCCCCCGAACTGGAGGAGTTCAAAACACAGCCCTCCCAGCAGGGCCCTCGGCCCGGAGAACAGGGGAAGGTGCTGCGCCCACCTCTCTAAAGAGTCTCTGCTGTGTTCTAGACAAATACAACGACTTCATCAAGGCCAACCGCATCGAGGACGTGTGGGAGCGGATGAGGACGCTGCGGAAGCTGGTAAGGAGCGAGAGGTGCTGCCAGGCACGAGGTGGGGCAGCTGCCTGAGCACCTCTGTCCCAGGAGGCAGGGAGTCCGGTGCTGCCCACGACCCCTGTGGCCTTGGAGAAGACCTGCTCCACTCAGGGCCTCAGTTTCCCCATCCATACAAGAGAACGGGGGGTCAGAGGATAGGTTCCAGACTCCCTGAGGCATGGTAGTGGGAGATCTTTGGGGCATGGTGGTGACGGGGGACAGGGGCAGGCCCTTACAGCCTGTCCCCATGCCCCTCCTCTCTCCTGCTCAGATCCGGGATCTCCCAGGACACTACTATGAAACGCTCAAATTCCTTGTGGGCCATCTCAAGACCATCGCTGACCACTCTGAGAAAAACAAGGTGGATAGGAGTCCCGCATGGAGTCTGGGGGAGGCAAGCATGGACTTACTGTGTGGGGGTCCTCAGCACGCACTGAGCTCCTGCAGGTCCCGTAACTCAGGCCCCTCTAGGCACGCCCTCCTCCTATGACTGCTCCGTCCCCATCCCGCTCCTACATGCTGGTCAGTGTTTTCCCCCAGAGAGCCATCTCCTGAGTTTCTGAGGGCTTTCCAGAGTCAGGGAACCCCGGCCCCCCGTATCCGATGCATTGCCATCCTCCGACTTAGCTCAAGTCCCTCGCATTGCATTTTCCTCATCAAACCCCTTATGCCTTCTGGTTCTGCAGTGGGGAAAATGAGGGGAATGATAGGATTTTTTGTGTTTTTTGTTTGTTTGTTCTTTTGAGATGAAGTCTCACTCTGCTGCTCAGGCTGCAGTGCCTTGGCATGATCTCAGCTCACTGCAACCTTCGCCTCCCGGGTTCAAGCGATTCTCCTGCCTCAGCCTCCCGAGTAGCTGGGATTACAGGCATCTGCAAGTGATCAGATTTTTTCCCAGGCCTAAAATAACCCCTGGGACCTCCAACATGTTTCCTACTGCAGGGTCTCCCACTGCTGGCACTGACCACTCAGGGCTGCCCTGTATAGGTGTGCGGGTTGGGCACTGCTCATGGCTGCTGGGCCTGGGGATGAAAGGGGCTGAAATCTGGCCTGTGCTCTACCCATCAAGCATTTCCATGCCCATACAAGGGGGTGTCCACCCTTTAAGCTGGGGACTGGTGAGGATGTAGTTCGGGACAGAGGCCTTAGGGGCCAGAGTGAGGGAGGACTGAGTTCAGGATGTTGACAGTGACCTGCTTTCCCTGCTGCCCAGATAGAACTCCAGAACCTGGCCCTGGTCTTTGGGCCGACAATGGTGAGGACATCTGAGGACAACATGACAGACATGGTGACCCACATGCCTGACCACTACAAGATCGTGGAGACACTGATCCAGCACGTAAGCCCCTGTTCCGGGGGGGTGCCCGGCAGCCCCTGGGGCCCAGGCCATGTTCCTCTGAGCCCCTCGCTCTTGCTCAGCCTGGCGGGGTGTGCCCCAGGAAGGGCTTGGCAGCTTTAGAGCATGCTGCTAGGGTGGTATATACTCCTCCAAAGCCATGGGCTGCATTTCAAGGCAAGGCAGGAATGGATCCTGGAATCCTTGCTGCCCTGGGATGTTGTGTCCCCAGCAGGAGAGTCGAGAGGCCCCCGAGTGTCCAAGATGCCTGGGAAAGGCAGAAGAGGAGGAAGGGCGGGGAAGGTGCTACTGGTGGAGGGCGGAAGGGGCAGCTTCAGAAGGTGGTCCCTGGAGAGGTGTCCTGGCAGACACGAGCAGACGGTGGCCAAGGTCTGGCCTGATATCAGAAGGCCCCGGCTCTAGTGACTTTCCCTGCTGGCCCCACTGAGGTTTTGGGGAGGTAGTGGTGATGTCCATGGTAACAAGGGGTGGATGGGGCAGGACACAGGGCCTTGGCCTGAGGCAGGATCCTGCACCAGTGCTTGGCATGTACTGGGCTGGCCACCTCCCTTCTCATGGCTTCCTGGATGCCAACAGCCCTTGTCCTGTAGGTTCTTGTTACTGTGCATGGGCGGAGGAGAACCCAGAGTGGCCAGCAGAGGGCGCAGGAGGCCTTGGTCTTCCAGAGCCCAACCCTAAGGCAGCACTGCCGCCTTCTGGGGCACACACGGATGTCATTATGAATCATAGATTTTCCATTTCCAATTCTTGTTACAGCCCACAAAGGATGAGAACAGAGCCCCTCCTGCCAGGGGAAATAAGACTGGCTGCTGGTCAGAGGAAGGGAAGCCTCAGTCCCAAGCCCCCTTTAGACACTTCACGGAAGGAAAGCTGGGCCCTATCACCCCCATTTTACAGAGGAGGAAACAGGCTCAGAGACGCAAAGCAACTTGCTCATGGTCACACAGCTAATACGTGGCAGCCCACGATTTCAAGCCAGATCTGACTGACCAAAGCCTGTGCTTTCCTCCTGCTATCAATCCAAAGGCCAGACTCCTAGGTCCCTCCTTGAGCTGGCTTGGGACGGAGGGAGGGGGCCAGGGTAAGGAGGCGAGGTGGTGGGCAGCTGAGCCATGTTAACAGCCTTGGTTGCCCATCTCCCTCTTTGACTGCATGCTCAGGGCTCTGAGCCACAGGAGGGAGCATCACAGCCTGCTGCATCCGGACACTAGGAACACCACTCCAGAGCTGTCTGGGAGGCCAGGGCTGCCCTGCAGCATCGGGGATCCTGATGAGGCCTTGGGAAAGCTTAGCTCTCCAGGGCACCAGGGAGCCCCGGAACCTCCCGTGAGGGTGTGTTTTGGGGGCAGCAGCAGGGAAGAGTGGGTGTCTGGCTCTGTGTTCCTGGAGAAGCCCCTGGAAGCCCAAGGTCTGAGGTCAGCTGAGGTGTCAGGAACTGCAGCCTTCAGGGAGGAAGGAGGCCAAAGCCCCAATGGGGAGTCCCTGCTCTGGGCAGGGTGGAGAAGGTGAAGTTTGTCTCATTTAGCACTGACGCTAGCGCCTGGCACACAGTGGATACTCAGTGTTTGTGGAGTATAAATGAATGAGTAAATTGCTAATTGAGGTTACGTCAGGCTGGGCTTTTCTTTCTCTTTCTCTCTCTTTCTTTTTGCTTTTTTGTTTGTTTGTTTGTTTGTTTGTTTTGATAGAGTCTCTGTCACCCACACTGGAGTGCAGTGGGCAGATACGGCCCACTTCCAGGCTCAGGCGATCCTGCCATCTCAGCCTCCTGAGTAGCTGGGACTAGAGATGCCACCACCACACCACCTGGCTAATTTTTGTATTCTTTTGTAGAGATGAGGTCTTACTATGTTGCCAGGGCTAGTCTTGAACTCCTGGACTCAAGCAATCCTCCCATCTCGACCTTCCGAAGTGCTGGGATTACAGGTGTGAGCCATCACGCCCGGCCAGGCTGGGCTTTTCTACTCAGAGATTCATTCCCGAGAGCTAACTGAGCTAGTGTCCTTCCCTTCTCTGCCTCCTTGGCAATTGAACGTAACCAGCACTGGATGATTGTCGAGGGAATGAGCCACCCACTCTGCAAGCCCTGAAAGCCTGCCCACCCAAGTGTGCCAGCTCTGTCTAGCCCGGAGGCTCCATAGCCAGGGCAGTGCTGCTGTCACTTGGGGCACCCAGACCAGTCTTCAGGTTGGAAAGAGGGTGGCAACTGAGGGGTAAAGAGGAACAGCGACTTGCCCAGGGCCATGCAGCAAGATAATGGCAGAGCAGAGAGGAGAGCAAACCTGGATGTCTGATCTTGCAGCAGGCAAGTTGCCAGGAGCCCCTACCTATGTTTACGAAGTCAAATGGAACCCAAACAAAGATCACCCAGGGCTTTTGCTTAGGGACTCACTCAGCAAAGGCAGTGATACCTAATGTTTCTCAGCCTCAGCACTAGTGACCGCTGGGGTCCAGATAAGTCTTTATTGTAAGAGGCTGGTCTGTGTGTTATAGGACATTTAGCAACATCGCTGGCTTCTACCTGCTGGATGCTGGGAATATCACTCTAGTTGTCACAATCAAAAAAGTCTCCAGACATTGCCAAGTGCCCCCTGGGGTGGGGGGATTGATGGCAGTGGCTCTGGGGCCAGCCTGCTCCTATGTGCTGTGTGGCCTTGGACAAGTTCGTTACCTGTTGTGCCTCAGTCTCCACATCTGTAAAGTAGAGATGACAATACTGTTTACCGCACATCGTTGTGAATGTCTGCTAAAGCACTCGCAGCGGTGCCTGGCAGGTCCTAAGTGTTGTGTGAGAACTGACTGTCATCCTCTTTGTCGTGGTCATTATTCCATGCCAGAGACAGATCCCCGTGCTGGGAACACGGAGGTGAATGGGAGCCTGCTCAGAAGGAATATTGCCAGCCGGTGTGGTGGTGCATGTCTGTGGTCTCAACTGCTTGGGGGGCTGAGGTGGGAGGCTGCAGTGAGCCGAGATTGTGACACTGCACTCCAGCCTGGGTGACAGAGTGAGACCCTGCCACACACACACACACACACACACACAAATCCATAAAATGATGCTTCTCATTATTATTTTATTACTTTGATAAAATAATGTTTATCAAAGTAAGAGCTGCGTCTCTTTGTGCTCTGGGCTATGTCCAAGGAAGCCCCACAGAAGGACCCACCCCGGCCCTGGGTGCAGGGCTGGGGTCATAGTCATGGAGTTCTTGAACTGCCTTAGAGGACCATGATGAGAACTTAGCCAGGTAGAGCAGGGAGAAAGGGCATCCCAGGCGGAAAGAACAGCACGTGCAGAAACAGGGTGGCAGGAACTAGTGTGGATTCGTCTTGAGAGCCGTGGCCACCCGGGTGCTTCCTGTAGATGCTGTGGCTTGAAGAGTACTTCTGGGCACCTTCCAACCTGAGTTAATGGCTGGCTTCTTTGGGCCGATCCTCAGGCTCCCCCTGGTCAGCCTGCCTCTGGAAGCCGCACTTTTGAATAACGGTAGCTGACATCTATTATACATTAACAATGTGCTGCACTCAACGTTTTCCATACAGTATTTCATCTCAATCCTCCTCAGGCCTAGAAGGAGGTACTCACATCATGCCCGTTTTAGAGATAAGTAAATAGACTTACAGAGGGAAAGCAACTTGGCTAAGGTGAACTTGAACCAAGATGACTGACTCCAGAGCTTCCAATTTTCTTTTTCTTTTTTTTTTTTTTTTTTGAGACAGAGTCTCTGTTATCCAGGCTGGAGTGCAACGGTGCGGTCTCCACTCACTGCAGCCTCCGGCTCCTGGGCTCAAGTGATCCTCCCACCTCAGCACCTCCAAGTAGCTGGGATTATGGGCGTACGCCACCATGCTGGGCTAATTTTTGTATTTTTAGTAGAGCTGGGGTTTCACCCTGTTGGCCAGGCTGGTATTGAACTCCTGACCTCAGCTGATGCACCTGCCTCAGCCTCCCAAAGTGCTGGGACTACAGGTGTGAGCCACTGTGCCTGGCCAGAGCTTGCATTTTTCTTATCTTCCTTCGCTCTCTTCTCTTCTATCTCTTTTTTGTTTCCCTTCTGGCCTTCCTGTGCTGTTTGAGTTAATCACACGTCAGATCATGAGCAATAATAACTGAGGCTCATGGCACATGCTCAGGCAAGTCCCCTTGTTTCCCCTCTTCATTCCCCTAGGTGCCCACTCTTAATAGGCTAATATGTGTCCTTCCAGGACACCTTCCACTTACTGTAAATGCATGGCTATCCTTAAATATATATAATATTCTTTGTGTGTTTTAAGTCTATATAATGAGATTATAAATTGCCTGTTCCTGTTCTTTCATAGGTGTTGAGGGGGGAAAAGGGTAATTGCCTTAATTTTTATTCTTTTTTTTTTTTTGAGATGGAGTTTCACTCTTGTCCAGGCTGGAGTACAGTGGTGCGACCTCAGCTCACTGCAACCTCTGCCTCCCAGGTGCAAGTGATTCCCCCACCTCACCCTCCTGAGTAACTGGGATTACAGGTGCACACAATCATGCCCAGCTAATTTTTATATTTTTAGTAGAGATAGGGTTTCACCATGTTGGCCAGGTTGGTCTCAAACTCCTGACCTCAGGTGATCCACCCACCTCAGCTTGCCAAAGTGCTAGGATTACAGGTGTGAGTCACTGCACCCGGCCTGTCACTGTCAATTTCTAATGCTTATCAGTTTCTGTGTCTTCCTTCCACCACATCTAAAAGCCAAAAGTGGTGGGGTGCAGTGGCTCATGCTTGTAATCGCAAAATCTACAATTTTTTTTTAATTAGCTGAGCAAGGTGGCACATGCCTGTAGTCCCAGCTATTCAGGAGGCTGAGGTGGGAGAATCTCTTGAGTCCAGGAGTGCAAGGGTACAGTGAGCTAGGATCATGCCACAGCATTTCAACCTGGATAACAGCGAGAGACCCTATCTCAAAAATAAATAAATAAATACAATAAAAGCCAAAAGTGCCTTAGTTATTTCTTGGAGCTTGCCGAAGTTCATCTCTTTACTTGCTCAAGTATTCAGTTAAGAGAGTCTTTGTGTAGTAAATTTTCTGCTGTCTCAGGATAGCTTTATTTCAAGGCCAGGTGTGGTGGTTCCAGAGAGCAGGAGGTTCACTTAAGGGGTGATTAAAACAATCTGTGGTATGCCTGTAATCCCAGCACTTTGGGAGGTGGAGGTGGGCGGATCACTTGAGGTCAGGAGTTGAGACCAGTCTGGCCAACATGACGAAACCCCATCTCTACTAAAAATACAAAAATTATCCAGGCCTGATGGCATGCACCTGTAATCCCAGCTACTCGGGGGGGCTGAAGCCAGAGAATCACTTGATCACAGGAGGCAGAGGTTGCAGTGAGCCAAGATTGCACCACTGCACTCCAGCCTGGGTGACAGAGTGAGATTCTGTTGGAAAAAAAAAAAAAGAATAGTTTTATTTTACATTCTCATTTTTTTAAATGAGATTTTAGCAGGGTATAAAATTCTAGGTTCCTTCAACACATCAAAACTTACTTTCTTGTCTTGTCTTCTTGTGTCTTGCTGCTGAAAGTTCCAAGTACCTGTGATACGTGTTCATTTATAAGCAATCTGGATTTTTTTCCAGAAACCTTAGAATTTTATCTTAAAGATTCTCAAATTTTACAAAATATATTAAACTGTCGGGGTCTTTATTTTCTCTCTTGTTTGGCCTTTATGAGAAAGCTCTCACCTCCTGCCCCTCAGGAAACCTCCAACACCTTTCTCCTGTCATTTTCCTTTTCTGGGCTGAGTACGTGACACCCCTGTTGTCAGTGTGGCACCCATGGGTGGCAGGTGGCGTGGGGCACACTCAGCTGTCACAGCCATGGACCTGGCCAACACTAACGGCACTGGTGCATCCCTGCCCCCCCGGCTTGCTGTGGGGAGTATACCATAGGGGTGTGCCCAGGACAGTGTTTAGAGAAAAGCAAGTAAAAGCGAAGCTCTCCCTAAGCCTATCTCCCGTCTGAGGTGGCCGCTCCCATTCACTGCCATGTCTCCTCCCACACTGGGGTCCCACCTTTTCTCTCCCCCAGGGTTTTTCATAGTCTGTGGAGTCAGGTTTTAGGGTCCGTCCAGCTCCTTCTGAGCCCTCTTTTGCAGCCCCACCAGCCTGGGGATTGTTGAGAGAGAGGCCCCCCTTGCCGCCTGAGTGGGTCCTCTGGAATGAGCAGGTGGAAGAGACTCTTCTTTCCCATGCTGATTTCATTCCTTCCTTTTGTCTTCTCTGCAGTCAGACTGGTTCTTCAGTGATGAAGAGGACAAGGCAGAGAGAGTAAGTGATGCTGCGGGCTGGGTTGGCATGGGGACTGGTCTGGGGTGAGCCCCAGTCCTTGGGGGTGGGGCAGGCAGCAGGACTTAAGCTGGGGAAGGTGTCTGTCCTTGAAGCTTGCCTCAAGTCTGATGGAGGAAACACAGACCCTCTCCTCAGGAGCCCCTAGTCTGATAGAGAAGCACAAAGCTTGCCTTCAGGAATCCCCAGTCTAAATGGGGGAGATATAAGCCTTGTTCAGAGGGAACCCAATTCAGGGGTAAAGGCAGCTCCTGCCCTCTGGGCTACTGAGAAGGACTTAGGTTGGAGGAGTTCCAGTCTGGTGCAGGAGACACAGCTCCTGCCCCTAGCTGAAGGGGCCGCTCTGGCCTTCGCAGTTCCGAGATGTTGAGGAAGGCGCAAAACTGTCTAAAAGGGGACATGTAGGAATCATCCTCAAGAGCATCTGGCTGATGAGGGAGACGGTCCCTGCCCCAGTGAGCCCGGTCTGATGGAGGAGACACGGGCTCTGTCATCAGGGCACACCCCTCTGGGGGGTCGGCAGCCCAGCATCCGAGGGCATGCCAGCTGACCCCGCCTCCTGTTTGCAGGCCCCTGTGGGCGACAAGGAGCTTCAGGCAGTGCCCAACATTGAGTACCTCCTGCCCAACATTGGCAGGACAGTGCCCCCTGGTGACCTGGGGTCAGGTGAGTGCAGGGCCCTGGGAGTGGAGAGGCGGGAGGTTGGACACTGCATTCCTGAGGGTCCTAGATGCCTCGCCAGATGCCCAGCTTCCCTGTGCCACCCCAGCGGGGCCCTCCCCTGCCAGCCACCATGGAGATGGGGCTGTTGGGGGCCTTCTCCCTCCCTGGGGAAGTCCAGCTTGCCCCGTGCCCACCTCCTGTCTGCGCAGCTGCCCCGCCCCGGGCAGGGTCGGAGCTTTGTTCCCTCTCTCTCACTGGTTTCTTTCCTCAGCCTTTAATTTCTCATGGGCTGGCTGTGTCCTTCTGGGCATGTTCCTCTTTTTAATTTTTCTTCTTTTCCTCCTTGCACCCCCGCCTCTCCCTCCTCCTCTCCCCGTGCTCTCCTCCCACCCCGTTCTCTTCTCCTCCCCCTCCCCTCCTCCAGCAGACCTGTTGGAGATTTAAAGGGTACAGTGCGGTGTCGCGGCCTCGGTCACTAACAGTGGCGGGTGATGATAAGAAGGCTGGGTGGGCACAGAGGCAGGCAGAATGTCCCGGACTGTGAGGACCCCACACTGACATGCCAGTTACCCCTGCTTGTTATCCACTTACCCCAGCAGTCCATGCCCCTCCCATCCTAAAGCCCCTTCTCAGGAGGAAGGAGGCACTCACTGGGCCCAGGGCCCGCCCCATTGCCTGGACACCTGGGCATCAAATTGCTGCCCTCCTGCAGTGCCACAGACCCTGCGGCCTCTCTTTGCCGAGTCTCACCACTGCTAGTCATCCGGGCTGGGGACCGACACTCTCTGGAGACCAGCGATGCCACGCCCAGAAGCTTCTCTTTATCTCTAACTCCTGCCTCACTCACCCCAATGGGCCGCCTCTTCCTGCTTAAGAAACCGGGGCCCTAAGTCCTGTTTGCAGGGCCTGTGGCCCTCTCATGGCAGAGGACAGATGATTTACATGCTCAGAGACAGATGAGGGCCACTCCCTTTGTGGCTGCAGCCACTGACTCCTCCCCCTGCCATGGTTGTCCCTCCCTTTAGTTTTAGCATTTCTGTTCATCTCTGACAGAGCCACACAGGAGCTCCCTAGTCACCAGAGGCAGGCTCAGGAGGGGCCAGAAGACATGGGGGTGGGATGGCAGAGAGGGACACCCTGTCTCTTCTAATCACCCGCCGCCCCCCGCGCCCCTTGTGTCGTGTGTGGTCACCCATCTTGCTTTTCTCACCTTGTGCACGGGGAGGGGTCCGGAGAGGGGGGCGTCTAACTTGCCTGCCAGAGAATGTGGATTAACCGCACCTGCCCACTACCCTGTGGGACCCCAGAAGGCCCTTGGACCAACCTGCTGCCTCTCTAGCCTTGGAGAGGACCCACCAGGACGTGTTTCTGGTTCCTTCTCCACCCCAGTGATATTAAGGGAGTGGGACCCGATTCCCTTAGAAATCATGCTTTTAGTCTCCTTCATAACTGGGTGATAACTGGGGACCCTGCCCATGAGGCAGGGTGACCCCAGGTCTGGAGGTGGAACCTGTCAAGGCTCTAATCACCAGCCCACTCCACCTCCTGCATCCCACCCACTTCATTTCTGACCTTTTATCCATTGTTAATGTGGTCCCTCTTCTTTGTTGTGTGCTCGGGGGTGGATGTAGGGCACCCACCTCTCTGTGCACTGTGTGGTCTCCGTTTCTCCAGAGCATCTGTGATTTGCTGTGTTTCACTGTGGTGGTTTCCATGGACTGCACCTGATATTTGGCATTTTCTCTCCAGTGCTTCAGAGTAACAGGGATGTGCGGGGAAGGGGAGAGGAACCAGGCTCAAAGACAATGCCCCCCTGCCCTTAGCCATCGGTAAATGAGGGGCCAGTGACTGGCAGCCTGATGTCACTTCCTGCCTCTAGAGGAAGTGGCAATTAACATCATTTTCTGCTCCATCCCTCTCCCGTAGATGGACATCAGAGGTCCATCATACTCCTAGGGCCTGGGGAGATCTCATGTTTCAGAATTCCCTGGTTTCTGAAGCCTTTGAGGAGAGGGAATTGTGTGCATAAGACTCAGCTTTCTTTTTCCCTGATGCAACTTTCATTTTTTTTTCTGTCTTTCACCAACAGATTCTACCACCTGTAGTTCAGCCAAGTCCAAGGTACGTATGAAGGCAATTCTGAAGGCTTAATCCCTGTACAAGCCAGCCCACTTTGTTTTTTGTTTAAGGGAATTGAGGGAATGGCAATTGGACCATAGGGAAAGTTGATGGTCCCTGGGAGGGAAGGCAGGAGGTACCAAGTGCCCAAGGTAAGCTGAGAAGTTGCTTACCTTGGCAGTGTTTGGTGAGGCATCTGCTGTAGTAGAAGGACCTGGCCTGGGAGTTATGTGGCTAGGAGGCAATGTCACTCAGTAGTTAGAAGCACAGACTCTGGAGTCAGACAGTCCTGGGTTTGAGTTCTGGCTCCACCATTTAGTAGTTTCGGACATTGGGCAAGTTACTTAACCACTTTCTGATCCTTAGCTTCCTCATCTATAAAATGGGAA
Organism: Gorilla gorilla gorilla; assembly: GCF_029281585.2. NCBI lineage: Eukaryota > Metazoa > Chordata > Mammalia > Primates > Hominidae > Gorilla > Gorilla gorilla. The sequence goes on along the minus strand of NC_073238.2, from coordinate 31,908,437 downwards.
TATCAGTAAATCTGTGGGGTGCTATAATAAATAAAACAGATATCCTTTAAGGTCTTTGGAGAGCCTAAAGCAAGCAGAAGGAAATAAAGAGATGAGCAGAAATCCATGAAATTGAAAACAGTTGAAAAAAAGCAATGAAACCAAAAGCTGGTTCTTTGAAAAAAAATCAATGAAATTGCTAAACCTTTAGCCAGACTAACAGAATAAAAAGAAAGATGGCACAGATTATCAGTATCAGGGATGAAAGAGGGACATCACTACAGATCCCTAAGTTATTTTTTATTTTTTATTTATTTATTTTTTTTGAGATGGAGTCTTGCTCTGTCACCCAGGCTGGAGTGCAGTGGCACCATCTCGGCTCGCTGCAAGCTCTGCCTCCTGGGTTCACACCATTCTCCTGCCTCAGCCTCCTGAGTAGCTGGGACTACAGGCACCCAGCATCACGTCCAGCTAATTTTTTGTATTTTTAGTGGAGACGGGGTTTCACCAGGTTAGCCAGGATGGTCTTGATCTCCTGACCTTGTGATCTGCCCTCCTTGGCCTCCCAAAGTGCTGGGATTACAGGCGTGAGTCACCGTGCCTGGCTATAGACCCATAAGTTATTGAATTTATGGGCATAAAGTTGCCCATACATTCAATAACTTAGATGAAATAGACCAATTCTTTGAAAGATTCAGACTGCCAAAACTTGCTTAAGAAAAAATAGATAACCTGAATAGTCCTATACCTCCTAAGGAAATTGAATATGTAATTTAAAACCCCCCAACAATGAAAACTTCAGGACAAGATGGTTTCACTGTTAAATTCTACCAAATATTTAAGGAATTTTTTAAATTTTTAAACAATTTACTTTAATACTTTTAAAATATTCTAAATAGAAAATAGTATAATTTTAAATATTGATATATTTAAATAGTTTATTTAAATATTTGAATTATTTAAATGTTATTTAAATAGTTATTTAAGAAATAATACCAATTCTCCACTATCTCTTTTGGAAGATAAAAGAGGGTGGCTGGGCACCATGGCTCACGCCTGTAATCCTAGCACTTTGGGAGGCTGAGGTTGGATCTTGAGATCAAGAGTTAAAGACCAGCCTGGCCAACATGGTGAAACTCCATCTCTACTAAAAATACAAAAAATTTAGCTGGGTGTGGTGGCATGCGCCTGTAATCCCAGCTACTCAGGAGGCTGAGGCAGGATAATTGCTTGAACCTGGGAAGAGGAGGTTGCAGTGAGCCGAGGTTGTGCCACTGCACTCCAGCCTGGGCGACAGAGCGAGACTCCATCTCAAAAAAAAGAAAGGAAAATAGAAGAGGGAGAAACACTTTCCAACTCATTTATGAGGCCAGCATTACCCTTATACCAAAACCTAACATGCTTTTGAAAAAGATAGGGCTAATTCATTTGATAATACCACAAATACTTGTTGAATGTCTACTTTATATCAGTACTGTGCTGGGTACTGAAAATATAAATAATGAGCCAAACAGATAGGTTCCTGCCCTCACAAAGCTTATCTTCTAATGAGAGACAGACACTAAGCTAATGAAGAAACAGACTATCTGTCTGGCCAGTTTGGAGGCACAGTGGAGGTAGAAACCAGATGGAATGAGCTAATAAAGTGAGGGAGGGAAGAGCGCATACATAGACCACTCTTGTGAGAAGTCCGATTGTGAAGAGATATTTACAGAACAAAAATGGGAAAATATGTGGCTTGAGGGAAACTTTCATTAAAAGATGAAAGCAGCCAGGCATGGTGGCTCATGCCTGTAATCCCAACACATTTGGAGGCCAAGGCAGGAGGATCCCTTGAGCCCAGGAGTCCGAGACCAGCCTGGACAACATAGTGAGACCTCAACTCTACAAAAAATGCAAAAATTAACCAGGCATGGTGGGGCATGCCTGTAGTCCCAGCTACTTGGGAGGCTGAGGCAGGAAGATCATTTGAGCCTGGGAGGTTGAGGCTGCAGTGATGAGCCATGATCATGCCACTGCACTCTAGGCCGGGCAACAGAGCAAGACCCTATCTCAAAAACAAACAAACAAACAAAAAAAGACAAAAGCACATATTTACTTGCCAATGGGAATGATCCAGGTGAGAGACAGATCGAGAGGAAGAGCTGGGGCCAGAGCCCATGAAGCAGCAGTAGCCTGTGCTCCTAGCAGATGCATCCCCAGGTGTAGTAGGAAGAGAGGGAGGTGGCAGGGGCACACTAGCAGGCAGTGTTGGCAGCAGGTCATTGGGGCCGCTCCCAGCTGATGGCTCTTTCCTCAGCGAAGTGGAAGGTGAGGACCTCTGCTGGGCGTGAAGGTGGCAGGGAAAGTCTGAGCAGAGTGAAGGAAGTCTGAAATAGGTCCCATGAAGCAAGGCAGATTTCCTGAAGGGGCCAAGGAGCATCATGGGCAGGCCGAGGCCTCCGAAGGCTGCGGCCCCTTCTCGAGAGCCAGCACTTTGCCCAGCAGCCGTGCCCCGCCCCTTTGGGCCTGGCTTCTCCACACTCCCCGGAGAGGCCCTTCTGAGTCCCTTCTGGCCAGAAGATGTCCTCATTTGCTTCCTGTGACCCCACCGGGTCTCCAGTGGACTCAACACTGACCTCCCCAGAGCTCACAGGCCACTGCCTCCTTGAAGCCTCCTGGCTTGAAATTCCTTCCTCCTGAGATGCTAGCAGTTACCGCTTCCCAGTCTGGGCCTGCCTGACTCCTGCATTAGCCTGGGAACTCCTGCAGGAGGCCTTCTCAATCATAGGGCCTTGAACAATAGAACGTGCTTTTCAGAGAGTACGTCTTTACTGTAAACTGACTCAGAGATTTCACTGTGACCCAGTGAGTTCATCACAATCACTAGCATGAGATGACAGAGGAGGGAATGCACATTTATTGAGCACCTACTAGGTGCCAGCCAGTATGCAGATAACTTTTCACAAACATCGGTTTCATTTCATTTTTACGGAAGACCCTTGAATTTTGTACCATCCCCATTTTACAGATGGGGGAACCAAGGCTCAGAGAACTTAAGCAACTAGAAGTTTGGGCATATTCTTGGGCCTCAGGCAGGGGAGCTGATTAGGTGGCCTCCTTCCTTGGTGGTGCTCTGGTATCTGAGTTCTGATCCTCTGTTCTCAGGCTCTGAGTGTTTCTTGATTTTCTGGCACAGGGACTGGCTCTGTCCTAAGCCTGAGCTGAAACCAGCTGGCCAAGCCTCTAAGAAATGGAGGCACGGATGAGGCTGTCAGTCTATTAAGTACAGCGATAGGAATAACTGTTTCAGGGACAGGGACGTTGAGTTGTGTGTGCCGCAGTGGTCTCAGTCTCATCTACTGGGGAGACCAGGAACCAGAGTCAGGGAAGCATGAGGCACCAGGCATCTGAGAGCCTGTGGCCTCCTGTCCCGGCTGTAGGGAAGGGGCTGCCTTGGGCACCAGGGCCTGGCCTCCCACCAGGCTGTGAGCTCTGAGGGTGGGCACAAATCCTGCAAGTGCCGGACACTCACGACTGCCAGCCTCTGTCTCTCTTGCCTGACTCTAAAACCCAGGTCCGTGATGGTCAAACTGTGTTCCCTGGAGCCACCATGGGGTTGTGACCACTAACAGGTGTATGAGAGGACCAAGCGTGCAGGGATCCAAGCTCCCATGGCCTCCATCTTAGCCACTCTTGGTTCTGTCTCACATTGCTGGGTTTCTAGGGAGGATTTGATTTGGACAGAGTGCTCCCAAGCTCATCAGAATCCATTGTTCTAGATGTGACAGCCCATCTCTAGACTTTCTCCAGGCTGTGTCCAGGACACCCAGGCGGCATCGGTGCCCCAAGTTACAGCCACATTCTGATCATGCCTCCCTGTGTGGATGGTTTAGGCTGTCCCGGGTAGGAGTGTGGGCAGGCACACATGGCAGTCTCTCAGCTCCACGGCGGGTGGAGTGGAGCTGTTCATTACTCAGAAGGCTCCCTTATCATCTTTTTTTTTTTTTTTTTTTTTTTGAGACAGGTCTCGCTCTGTCACCCAGGCTGGAGTGCAGTGACCTGAACACAGCTCACTGCAGCCTCTAACTGCTGTGCTCAAGTGATCCTCCTGCTTCAACCTCCTGAGTTAGCTGGACTACAGGCACACACCACCACTCCTGCCTAATGTTTTTGTATTTTTTGTAGAAATGGGGTCTTGCTTCTTTGCGCAGGCTGTTCTTGAATTCCTGGCTTCAGTGGATCCTGCTGCCTCAGCCTCCCAAAGTGCTGAGATTACAGACATGAGCCACGGCACCCCACTCTCCTTATCATCTTAATTACAAGTTCTTGAGGAAGGGGACCACTTTTGTCTTCTCTGGTGGTCCCTCGCCTACTGCTTAGCTTTCTTTATGGCCTGCAATAATCCCTAAGCACCCCCACTGGTACAGGGAGAAGTCTAGCTCCTGACCAGGCTCTGATTTCCCTGGCCCTGCCCTATTCAAGTTCCTCAAATTCCTTGACCCCAACTCTTGCACCATAAGAAACCTCCCCACGACTCTGACCCTGACAGAGAACTGGCTGTGGCAATTTTTGCATTGACAACAGATATTGGAATGCAGGGATTCCCTATCTACTTCAGGCCGCTTCAAGAATCAGAGGAGGCCAAGCATGGTGGCTCACGCCTGTAATCCCAGCACTTCGGGAGGCCAGGGTGGGGAGATCACTTGAGGCCAGGAATTTGAGACCGGCCTGGCCAATATGGCGAAACCCCATCTCTACTGAATATACAAAATTAGCTGGGGGTGGTGGTGCACGCCTGTAATCCCAGCTACTCGGGTGGCTGAGGCAGGAGAATCGCTTGAACTGGGGAGGCGGAGGTTGCAGTGAGCCAAGATGGCGCCACTGCACTCCAGCCTGGGCAACAGAGTGAAACTGTGTCTCCAAAAAAAAAAAAAAAAAACAAAGAGAGAGGGAGAGAGGGAGGGAGGGAGGAAGGAAGGAAGGAAGGAAGAAGGAAGGAAAGAAGGCAGAATCAAGGAATAGAGGAACAAAAAAGGCAAGACATATGAAAACAATTAGCAAAATGGCAGACATAAATCCTAGCTTATTAGTGATACATTGAATGTAAATGAATTTAACACCACAATCAAAAGGCAGAAATTGGCAGAATGGATTATTATTTTTTTTGTTTTTATAAGACTGGGTCTTGCTCAATTGCCCAGGCTGGAGTGCAGTGGTGTGATCCTATATCACTACAGACTCGACATCCTGGGCTCAAGCAATCCTCCCACCTCAGCCTCCCAAATAGCTGGGACTATGGGGCCACGTCACCATGCTTGGCTAATTTTAAAAACAAAATTTTTGTAGAGACGAGGTCATGCTATCTTAACCAGGTTGGTCTCAACGTCCTGGGCTCAAGTGATGCTCCCACCTGGGCCTCCCAAAGGGCTGGGATTACAGCTGTGAGCCACCAGGCCCAGCCCAGAATGGATAAAATAAAATAAAATGATCTAACTGTGAGAGATTTACTTTAGAGTCAAAGACACAAGAGTTGAAAGTAGAAGGATGCAAAAAGAAACCATGTGAGGAGTTATTAAAAGAGAGCTAGGGTGGCTACACAAGCGTGAGACAAATTAGACTTTAAGACAAAAATTCTTACTGAAGCCTGGGCGAGGTGGCCCACACCTGTAATCCCAGCACTTTGGGAGGCTAAGATATGTGGATCACCTGATGTCAGGAGTTCAAGACTAGCCTGACCAACATGGTGAAACCCCATCTCTACTAAAACTACAAAAATTAGCTGGCCGTGGTGGCATGCACTGTAGTCCCAGCTACTCAGGAGGCTGAGACAGGAGCTCCTAATTGCTTGAACCTGGGAGGCGGAGGTTGCAGTGAGCCACGATAGCACCACTGCACTCCAGCCTAGGCGACAGAACAAGACTCTGTCTCAAAAAAAAAAAAAATTGTTACTAAAGATACAATATCTTTTATAATGATAAAAGAGGCAGTGTATGAGGAAGACAAAATGATTGTAAACATATATGCTCCTAACAACAGAGCCCAAAATATATGAAGCAAAAACTAATAAAACTGAAGGGAACTGAACTGAATTAGACCATTCAATATGGTAGTTGGAGACTTCAATACCCCACTTTCTTTTCCTTTTTTTTTTTTTTTTTGAGGCGGAGTCTCACTCTGTTGCCCGGGCTGGAGTGCAGTGGCACGATCTCCGCTCACTGCAAGCTCCGCCTCCGGGGTTCACGCCATTCTCTGCCTCAGCTGCCCGAGTAGCTGGGACTACAGGTGCCCGCCACCATGCCCGGCTAATTTTTTGTATTTTTAGTAGAGATGAGGTTTCACCGTGTTAGTCAGGATGGTCTCAATCTCCTGACCTCGTGATCCACCCACTTCGGCCTCCCAAACTGCTGGGATTACAGGCGTGAGCCACTGCTCCCGGCCCCCAATTTCAATAACAGATAAAACAACGAGGCAGAAGATCAACAAGGAAGTAGAAGCCTTGAACAACACTGTAAGCCAAGACCTGAAAGACATCGAAACACTCCACACAGCAGCAGAACACACATTGTTCTCAGCTACGCGTGACGCGCTCTTCAGGATAGACTTATACTAGGCCTTAAAACAAGCCTCAATAAATGGAAAAGGATTGAAATTATATAAAGTCTGTTCCCCAACTGCAATGGAATTGAATTAGAAAATGACAACCAAGGAAATTAACAAATACGTAGAATTTTTTTTTTTTTCGAGGCGGGTCTTGCTCTGTCCTCCAGGCTGGAGTGCAGTGGCGCTATCTCGGCTCACTGCAGCCTCCGCCTCCTGGGTTCAAGTGATTCTCCTGCCTCAGCCTTTCAAGTAGCTGGGACCACAGGAGTGTATCACCACGCCCGGCTAATTTTTGTATTTTTAATAGAGACGGGGTTTCACCATGTTGGCCAGGCTGGTCTCGAACTCCTGACCTCCAGTGATCTGCCTGCCTTGGCCTCTTGAAGTGCTGGGATTACAGGCATGAGGCACCACGCCTGGCTAGAAATATGTAGAAATTTAAAAACACTCCTAAATAATCAATGAGTGAAAGATGAAATCACAGGGAAATTAGAAAATATCTTGAGATGAATGGAAACTAACACACAACATAACATAACTTACTGGATGCAGCTAAAACAGTGCTTAGAGAGACATTTGTAACGATGTCAATATTAGAAAAGAAGAAAGATTTCTAGTTAATAACCTAAACTTCTGCCTTAAGAAACTAGAAAAAGAAGAGCAAACTCAACCAAAGGAAAGCCAAAGGAAGGAAATAATAGGTACGAGTAAAAATAAATGAAATAGAAAATAGAAAAAATAGAGAAAGTCAGTAAAACCAAAAGTTTTTTCTTGGAAAAGGTCAACAAATTGACAACTGTTTAGCTAGACTGACCAAGAAAAAAAAAAAGAGAAGACTCAGATTAATACCTCAGGCATGAAAAGGGAGCTATTAATACTTATAAAAAGTAAAGGGGGGCTGGGTGCAGTGGCTCTCGCCTGTAATTCCAGCACTGTGGGAGGCCGAGTTGGGTGGATCATTTGATGTCAAGAGTTCAAGACCAGCCTGGCCAACATGATGAAACCCCGTCTCTCTACTAAAAATACAAAAATTAGCCAGGCGTGGTGGCGGGCACCTGTAATCCCACCTACTCAGGAGGCTGAGGCAGGAGAATCACTTGAACTTGGGAGGCAGAGGTTGCAGTGAGCCGGGATCGTGTAAATGCCCTCTGCCTAGAAGACAGAACAAGAGTCCATCTCCACACACAAACACACACAAAAGTAAAGGGATAATAAGGGAACACTGTGAACAACTGCATGCCAGCAAGTTAGATAAATAGAAGAAATGAAAAAATTCCTAGAAAGACATAAATTACCAAAACTGACATAAGAAGGAGAACTCATAAATAATCTGAACAGACTTACAACATGGAAAAAGATTTAATTAGTCATTTAAAAACTTTCAACAAAGAAAATTCCAGACCCAGATGGCTTCACTGGTGATTTCTATCAAATATTTAAAGAAAAGTTAATACAAATCCCTCACAAACTCTTTCAAAAAAAGAAGAGGAAGGAACCGTGAGGCCAGTATTACCCTGATACAAAAGCTAGAAAAAGATATCACAAGAAAACTTCAGACTAATATCCCTTGTGACTATAGAAACAAAAGTCCTCCACAAGCTACCAGCAAACCGGTTGGGTGTGATGACTCACACCTGTAATCCCAGCACTTTGGGAGGCCGAGGCAGGTGGATCACTTGTGGCCAGGAGTTGGAGACCAGCCTGGCCAACATAGCAAAACCCTATCTCTACTATTAATAAAAATACAAAAATTAGCTGGGTGTGGTGGCACACACCTGTAATCCCAGCTACCCTGGTGGCTAAGGCACAAGAATTGCCTGAACCCAGGAGGCGGAGGTTGCAGTGAGCTGAGATCATGCCCCTGCACTCCAGTATGGAAGAGAGAGCAAGATTCTGTCTCAAAACAACAACAACAAAAAGATACCAGCAAAACAAATCAAGAAACGTATACAAAGGATTATACACCATGACCAAGTGGGATTTATCCCAGGACTACAAGGTTGGTTTAATATTTGAAAATCAATTGATGAAACACACAAAATTGAGAGAATAAAGAATAAAAATTACATGATCATCTCAATAGATGCGGAAAAAACAAGACAAACTTCAACACCCTTTTATGATTATAAAATTCAATAAACTAGGAATAGAAGGAAACTTCCTCAACCTGATAAACATACCTATGAAAAATCTGTAGCTAGGCCAGGCAGGGTGGCTCATGCTTATAATCCTGGCACTTTGGGAGGTTGAAGTGGGTGGCTTGCTTGAGCCCAGGAGTTTAAGACCAGCCTGGGCAACATGGTGAAAGCCCGTCTCTACAAAAAATACAAAAACTAGCCAGGCGTGGTGGTTCACACCTGTAGTCCCAGCTACTTGGGAGGCTGAAGTAGGAGGATTGCTTGAGCACAGGAGATTGAGGCTGCAGTGAGCCATGATTGAGCTACTGCACTCCAGCCAGGGTGACAGAGGGAGACACTGTCTTAAAAAAAAAAAACAAACTACAGCTAATATTGTATTTCATGCTATTAAATTAATAGACTGAGAGCTTTCCCTTTAAGATCAGGAAACAGACAAGATGTCCACTCTTACCACTTCTAGTCCATATTCTACTGGGAGTTTTAGCCCAGGCAATTAGGCAAGAAAAAGAAATAAAAGCCATCCACAAATAGAGATGTAAAACTGTCTCTATTTGCAGATGACATGAGATTGTATGTAGAAAATTCTTAGGAAACTCCAAGGGGCCTCAAATAGTGAAAACAAAATTTAAAACAAAGTAGCAGTACTTACATTTCCCAATATCAAAACTTACTACAAAGCTGCAGTAATCTAAACAGTGTGGTACTGGCATAAGGCTAGATAAACAGACCTATGGAAAAGAATTAAGAATCCAGAAATAAACCCAAACATTTATGGTCAACTGATACATACATTTTTTACATCCATGAAACACACTGGATGTCAATTTGATATTTGACAATGTTACCAAGACCATTCGATGGGGCAAATGATAATCTTTTCTAAAAAAATGATGTTGGAGGCCGGGTGCAGTGGCTCACACCTGTAATCCCAGCATGCTGGGAGGCCGAGGTGGGTGGATCGCAAGGTCAGGAGATCGAGACCATCCTGGCTAACATGGTGAAACCCCGTCTCTACTAAAAATACAAAAAATTAGCCAGGCATGGTGGTGGGCACCTGTAGTCCCAGCTACTCGGGAGGCTGAGGCAGGAGAATGGTGTGAACCCGGGAGATGGAGGTTAGTGAGCTGAGATTGCACCACTGCACTCCAGCCTGGGTGATAGAGCAAGACTCCATCTCAAAAAAAAAAAAAATTGGTGCTGGGACAACTGGATAACCACATGCACAAGAATGAAATTGGACCACTATCTCACTCTGTCTACAAAAATTAACTCAAAATAGATCATAGACTCTAAAATAAAATCTAAAACTCTTAGAAAAAAACATAAGGTAAATCTTCATGGCCTTGAATGTGACAATGGATTCTTAGATTTGGTACCAAAAGCATGAACAATGGAAGAAAAAACAGAAAAATTTAAAACTTCTGTATGTCACGAGACATCATCAAGAATGTGAGAAAAGACCAGGCCAGTGGCTTACACCTGTAATCCCAGCACTTTGGGAGGCTGAGGTAGGCGGATCCCTTGAGCCCGGGAGTTCGAGACCAGCCTGGCCAACATGGTGAAACCCCATCTCTACTAAAAATACAAAAATTAGCCGGGTGTGGTGGCAGGTCCTGTAATCCCAGCACTTTTGGACGCCGAGTTCAAGACCACCCTGGGAAATATAACAGGACCTCCTGTCTACCAAAAAATTTTTTTTCTCTTTTTTTTTTTTTTTTTTTTTTTGAGATGGAGTCTCACCCTGTTGCCTAGGCTGGAGTGCAGTGGCACAATCTCAGTTCCTTGCAACCTTCACTTCCTGGGCTAGAGTGATTCTCCTGCCCCAGCCTCCCGAGTAGCTGGATTACAGGTGCCCACCACCACGCCTTGCTAATTTTTGTACTTTTAGTAGAGATGGGGTTTCACCATGTTGGCCGGGCTGGTCTCAATCTCCTGACCTCAAGTGGTCTGCCCACCTCAGCCTCCCAAAGTGCTAGGATTATAGGCATGAGCCACCATGCACAGGCACAAAAAAAATTTTAATTAGTGAGGTATGGTGGTGTATGCCTGTAGTCCCAGCTACTTGGGAGGCTGAGGTGTGAGGATCTTCTAGCTGCAACACCAAAAGCACAAGCTATAAAAGAAAAAAATTGATAGATTGGACTTCATAAAAATTAGAAACTGTGTGTGTCAAAGGATACTATTAGGAAAGTGAAAAGACAACCAATCATTGGATGGAAGAAAAAAAGTGTGTGTGTGTGTGTGTGTGTGTGTGTGTGTGTGTGTGTGTTTACCTGAGCCAGGAACTCACTCTGTGGCTCCAGTTGGAATGCAGTGATATGATCATGGCTCACTGTAACCTCGACCTCCTGGGCTCAAGTGATCCTCCTGAGCTGGGATTATAGGCATGCACCACCACACCTGGTGGGAGAAAACATTTGCAAATCATACATTTGACAAGGGACTCATCTAGAATATATAAAGAACAATAAAAATTCAACAATAAAAAGACAACCCAATTTAAATAAAAATAAGAAAGGATCTGAAGACATTTATCAAAAGAAGATATGCCAATAGCTATTATATACATGAAAATTTTTTTTTTTTTTTGAGATGGAGTCTTGCTCTGTCACCCAGGCTGGAGTGCAGTGGTGCGATCTCGGTTCACTGCAAGCTCCACCTCCCGGGTTCATGCCATTCTCCTCCCTCAGCCTCCCGAGTAGCTGGGACTACAGGCACCTGCCACCATGCCCGGCTAATTTTTTTGTATTTTTGGTAGAGATGGGGTTTCATCGTTAGCCAGGATGGTCTTGATCTCCTGACCTCGTGATCCACCCACCTCAGCCTCCCAAAGTGCTGGGATTACAGGCATAAGCCACCGCTCCTGGCCAAGATTTTCAACATCAGTAGTCATCAGGGGAATACAAATCAAAACCATGAGCTACCTCTTCATACACATTAGGGTTGCTGCAGTAAAAAGACAGACAATAACAAGTGTTGACAAGAATGTGGAGAAATTAGAACGCTTATTACATGGCTGGTGGGGCAGCCACTTTGGAAAACAGTTTGGCAGTTCCTCAAAATGTTAAACCTAGAGTTATTGTAAAACCCAGCAATTCTATTCCTTAGGATATACTCAAGAGAGCTGAAACGTATGTCAACACACACAAAAAACTTGTACAAATGTTCATGTACTGACAACCTAAATATCCATCAACCGATGAATGGATAAGTAAAATATGATATATCCATACAAGAAAAAATTATTCAGTCTGGGCATGGTGACTCATGCCTGTAATCCCAGCACTTTGGAAGGCCAAAGTGGGTGGATCACTTGAGGTCAAAAGTTCAAGACCAGCCTGACCAACATGGTGAAACCCCCTCTCCACTAAAAATACAAAACTTAGCTGGGCATGCTGGCACACACTTGTAGTCCCAGCTACTTGGGAGGGTGAGATAGGAGACTCGCTTGAGCCTGGGAGGCAGAGGTTGCAGTGAGCCAAGATCACACCATTGCACTCCAGCCTAGGCAACAGAGAGAGACTCTTGTCTCAAAAAAAATAAAATAAAATAAGAAAAAAAAATTGAAATACTGAGGTAGGAGGTGAGACTCGACTCCAGAGTCAGCTCTTGGACACTGCACCAAATTGAGAACTAGCTAAAACAAAGATGGAGTGGAAGCAGTTCTCCATAAGACATGCCTACCAGTGCAGCATTTCAGTTTATCATTGCCATGGCAACAGCCAGAAATTACCACCCCTTTCCATGGCAAAGACCCAATGACCCAAAAGTTACCAAAATTTTCCTACAAATTTCTGCATAATCTACCCCTTAATCTGCATACAATTAAAAGTGGGTATGAGTGCAGACCCGCCTCTGAGCTGCTACTCTGAGCACACGGCCTGTGGGGTAGCCCCGCTCCACAAGGAACAGCACCTCTGCTGCTGTGCACTGTCGCTTCAATAAAAGCTCTGTCTAACACCACCGGCTCACCCTTGAATTATTTCCCAGACAAAACCAAGAATCCTCCTCTGCTAAACCCCAATTTGGGGGCTTGCCTGCCCTGCATCAGTACTGATACATGCTACAACATAGATGAATTTTGGAAACATGTAGAAAGAAGATTGTCACAAAAGATGACATGTTGTATAATTCCATTTGTGGGAAGGGTCTGCAATGGGAAATCCATACAGATAGAAAGTAAATTACTAATTCCCTAGGGCTGTGGGTCGGGGTGAGGAGGTAGGTGGCAGAGAGGAGGGTGCAGGAATGGGGAATGACTGTCAAGTGGTCAGGGTTCGGGGAGTTGAAATAATCTAGATTGTGGTGATGGTCGCAAATATCTGTGAATATGCTAAACATCACTGAACTGTAGACTTTAAAAGGGTGCATTTTGTGGTATGTGAAATAAATCTCAATAAAGCCGTAACAGGCCAAGCATGGTGACTCACGTCTATAATCCCAGTACTTTGGAAGGTGGAAGTGGGAGGATCACTTGAGCCCAGAAGTTTGAGACCAGCCTGGGCAATATACTGAGACCTTGGCTGTACAAAAAACTAAAATTGACCAGGAATGGTTGCACATACCTGTAGTCCTAGCTACTCTGGAGGCTGAAGTGGGAGGTCTGCTTGAATCCAGGAGGTCGAGGCTGCAGTGAGCTGAGATAGTACCACTGCATTCTAACCCTGGTGACAGAACAAGACCCTGTCTTGAAAAAATAAATTAAATAAATAATAAATAAATAATTTTAAAAAGCCATAACAGGTCGGTCGTGGTAGCTCATGCCTGTAATCCCAGCACTTTGGGAGGCTGAGGTGGGCAGATCACTTGAGGTCAGAAGTTCAAGACCAGCCTGGCCCACATGGTGAAACCTCGTCTCTACTAAAAATACAAAAATTAGCTGGGCGTGGTGGTACATGTCTCTAGTGCCAGCTACTCAGGAGGCTAAGGCGGGAAAATCGCTTGAATCCAGGAGGCGGAGGTTGCAGTGAGCTGAGATTGTGCCATTGCACTCCAGCCTGGGCAACAGAGTGAGACTCTGTTAAAAAAAAAAAAAAAGAAAAAGAAAAAAGAAAAAAAAAGCAGCCATACAAACAATAACAAACTATACTCTAAACTTGCTCTAGGCCAGGCTTGCTGGCTCACACCTGTAATCCTAACACTCTGCGAGACCAAGGCAGGAGGATCACTTGAGTCTAGGAGTTCAAAATAAGCCTTGGTAACTCTGCCTCTGCAAAAATTGAAAAATTAGCCAGGGGTTGTGACTTGCACCTGTAGTCCCAGCTACTCAAGAGGCTGAGGCCACAGGATCGCTTGTGCCCAGGAGTTTGAGGTTGCAGTGAGTTATGATGGCGCCACTGCACTCCAGTGTGGGTGACAGAGCAAGACCTTGTCTCAAACAAAGTAGGATAAATAAAATACAGTAAAACTTGCTCTGCCTATCCAGTGGGTTTTTTTTTTTTTTTGAGATGGAGTTTCGCTTTTGTTGCCCAGACTGGAGTGCAGTGGCACGATCTCAGCTCACTGCAACCTCCGCCTTCCAGTTTCAAGCGATTCTCCTGCCTCAGCCTCCCATGTAGCTGGTACTACAGGCATGCACCACCACACCCAGCTAATTTTTTGTATTTGTAGTAGAGACAGGGTTTCACCATGTTGGCCAGGATGGTCTCGATCTCTTGACTTCGTGATCCGCCTGCCTCGGCCTCCCGAAGTGCTGGGATTGCAGGCATGAGCCACTGCGCCCGGCCTCCAGTGGGGTTTGATATATTTCATAGGAAACATTTCTTTTTTTCAGACAGTCTTGCTCTGTCACCCAGGCTGGAGTGCAGTGGCGCCATCTCGGCTCACTGCAACCTCCGCCTCCCGGGTTCAAGCAATTCTCCTGCCTCAGCTTCCTGAGTAGCTGGGATTACAGACGACTGCCACCACACCCGGCTAATTTTTGTATTATTAGTAGAGACGGGGTTTCACCATGTTGGTCAGGCTGGTCTCGAACCCCTGACCTCGTGATCCACCCGCCTCGGCCTCCCAAAGTGCTGGGATTACAGGCGTGAGCCACTGCGCCCGGCAGGAAACATTTCTTTGGGAAAACTCCAAATCTATGAGGGCTTAGGTCAAAGGAATAGAGACTTTTTTCCTGCCCTTCTAGTATGGACATGGAGAGGCAGCATGATTGTCACCCTGAACTAAAGCACAGGCTGAGATTTTGAGTGAAGATTTCTGGAACGATGACAAAGGGGAGGGGATGGAGGGATCCCCCTGCCAGGTGTGCCATTATGAGTGGTATCAGCCAGTCAGCACCAGTGAGCTTTGAGGAAGCCTGTTCTCAGTTAAGGGGCACAGATGCCACTAGCCCCAGGTCCCCATCCTGTGGATGGTGCTCTGTCACTCTGAGCTCAGGGACCACCTAATCCACTCAATGATCAAACAGTCAGAAAATGCCCAGGGGGGCCCAGAGAGGATGTGCAGACAGTGAAGGAGAGAAGCCGAGGGCTTCCCCGACCACTACACGTCAAGTAGCACCTGCCTCCTCTCCATCAGGAACCTGAGCTCTGAAGGCAGTCAGATCGCGCTCAAATCTTGGCCAGAGTCAGCCTTCCCCACTGATAGCACAGAGGTAATAATATCTATTGTCTGGGTTATTAGAAGATTAATGGACTCTTCATAAATGGTAGCAATTAGTATTATAAAACATTAATAAAGCATGGCTATTGGGAGGGATAAGTTCCGGTTTTTCTTTTTTTTTTTTTGAGACGGAGTCTCTGTCACCCAGGCTGGAGTGCAGTGGCACGATCTCGGCTCACTGCAAGCTCCGCCTCCCGGGTTCACACGGTTCTCCTGCCTCAGCCTCTCAAGTAGCTGGGACTACAGGCGCCCGCCACCACGCCCAGCTAATCTTTTTGTATTTTCAGTAGAGACAGGGTTTCACTGTGTTAGCCAGGATGGTCTCGATCTCCTGACCTCGTGATCCACCCGCCTCTGCCTCCCAAAGTGCTGGGATTACAGGCGTGAGCCACCGTGCCAGGCCTATTTTTCATTTTTGACACAGGGCTGGGGACTGGCTTTCTGTAAGTCTCAAGGGTTGCTGGGCTTTGGTGGGTGGGTGACTCATGGAGGGGCATTCCCTGCAGACAGTAGGCAGTATTGTATTTGAGACAGGGTGTCCCTCAGTCACCCACACTGGAGTGCAGTGATGCCATCGTAGCTCACTGAAACTTCGAACTCCTGGCCTCAAGCAATCCTCCCACCTCAGCCTTCCCAGTAGCTGGAACTGCAGGTGCATGCCACTCTGATTAACTTCTTTTTTTTTTTTTTTTTTGAGACAGAGTCTCATTCTTGTCACCCAGGCTGCAGTGCAATGCCATGATCTTGGCTCACTGCAACCTCTGCCTCCCGGGTTCAAGTGATTCTCCTGCCTCAGCCTCCCCAGTAGCTGAGATTACAGATGCCTGCCACCATGCCCAGCTAATTTTTGTATTTTTAGTAGAGACCGGGTTTCACCATGTTGGCCAGGCTGGTCTCGAACTCCTGACCTTGTGATCTGCCCACCTCGGCCTCCCTAAGTGCTGGGATTACAGGCGTGAGCCACCACGCCCAGCCCACTCTGAGACGACTTCTGAAACAACATGTCAGTTCATGACACTTTCTTACTTTAAACCCTCCTATTGTTTTCCATGGCACCTTCCTTACCACAGCCCATAAGGCCTCACATGAGGGGTCTTCTGCCCACCACACTGCACTTTCCCCTCCTCACTCTTCTTGGATTTCCTTCATTTTCCAGAACCCACTGGTTACGTCCCACCCAGGGCCTTGTGCCTGGGACCTTCAGCCACCAGCGCCCCCAAAGCCCACTCCTCACCCACCCACAAGGCCTCCTCTCAAATGTGACCAACCCTGCTGCTCCCTGCCACGCCTGTCACTGGCCTCTTTCCTGTGTGCTCCCAGCACCTGCCTTGGTTGAGCTCGGGTGTCTGTGTTCTGTCTGCTGGCTGTCCTGGAAGCTCCCCTGCCAGACAGAGCCCCAGCCCCAAGGAGTGGACGAGCAGCGCCTCACAGGGAGTGCATCCTGGATAGGCACCTGGCGGGCGAATGAGTGCCGGCCTCCTTCCAGGTGTGCAGCGGATGGTTCCATTTGTTACTTGATCTTGAACTGTCATGAGTGCAGTGATTCTGGGAGAGGGGTTTTTTTGGCTCCTCTCCCAGTTTTTGGGGAATAGGATGGCAGAGAGAAGGCAAGATCTGCTGACATTCTAAAAAGGACATAGGGATGGGCTACGGGCAGGCTGGGGACTGGCTTTCTGTGAGTCTCAAGGGTTGCTGGGCTTTGGCGGGTGGGTGACTCATGGAGGGGCATTCCCTGCAGACAATAGGCAGGTTGCTGCCCTCTGTCTCCAAAGAGGTCTTTAGGAGAAGAAAGCACAACTGGGGCCCCTGTGATGACTGGAAGATTGTGGCTCCAGGACACAGTCACTACCTTCAGGGATGGAAGTGAAGTGATGCTGAGGGGGGAGAAGAGATTCGGTAACATGCCAGCCCTCAGTCACGCAGAACAGCTGGAAGGCAGCCTCGGGGACTCTTAGAACATGCTGGAACAGTGGCACAGCCTTCAGAATTCCAGGAAAGCCTGTAAAACCCAATCAGGACCCGTGGCATACACCATGGTGTTCTGTGTAGCAGGTGCTGCTTTGCTGTGGCTATTTGTGCATATGTAGTACATACCTAAAGCATAGAGGTGTCAAATGCATTTTGTATTGTTACCAATTTACGGGTTTGAAAGCTGCTGCATGTAGAAAAGATGGGTGTGGCCGGGCTTGGTGGTTCACGCCTGTAATCCCAGCACTTTGGAAGGCCGAGGTGGGCAGACCACTTGAGCTCAGGAGTTCGAGACCAGCCTGGGCAACATGGCGAAACCTCATCTCTACAAAAAATACAAAAAATGTAGCCAGGTGTGGTGGCAGGCACCTGTAGTCCCAGCTACTTGGGAGGCTGAGATGGGACGATTACCTGAGCCCAGGGAAGTTGAGGCTATAGTGAGCTGTAATCATGCACTCCAGCCTGGGTGACAGAGGGAGACCCCGTCTAAAAAAAAAGAAAAAAACGAAAAGAAAGAAAAGATGGGTGGACCCCCACCAAGGGTCATCTCATGCAAAGGGCAGGAGGCTGAGACCCAATTCAGGGGACTGCTGGAGGTCATCAGCCCTGCTTGGTTTTAGGGCTTTGGTGTCAGGCAGAGCTGGATTTAAACTTACTGGTTTGTCTACAACCTACCAATTGTATGACTCTGGGTAAGATGCCCAACATCTCTGAGCTTTGTCACTTGCCTGAGTAGGTAGTGCTGGTAGCTACCTCACCGATGGTTGTGAGGGTTAGGCAGGACACCTCCTGGAATGCCAAGCCGAGAACTGTTTTTTTTTGTTTTGTTTTGTTTTTTTGAGACAGGGTCTCGCTCTGTCACCCAGGCTGGAGCACAGTGGTGCAATCTCGGCTCACTGCAACCTCCACCTCCTGGGTTCAAGCGATTCTCATGCCTCAGCCACCCGAGTAGCTGGGATTACTGGTGTTACACAACCTCACCTGGCTAATCCCAGGGGCCCTGTTCTATCCTCCCCCTCATGCTCTGCCAGCTGAAGGCCAGTGGCTGCCAGGGATTCCCCACCTGCCACCCCACCCATCCCAGCACCTTCCAGATCCTCCAGAGTGAAGCAGAGAAATAATGAGACATCAGCCTATAGGAAGGAGATCCAGGAGAGGAAAAAGAAACAAGTTTTATTAAAGCCCCAAACACTTGGCTAGAAAAACTGAAAAGGAAAGAGAGCAGGGAGGTGGGGAGAAGAAAAAAGGACATTAAAAAAGAGAGACAGAGAAAACACAGCAACACTTTTCCATTTAGAAATTGTCAAGTTACACCGACAGAGGTCACAGAATATCCACAGAAGCCATCACCGCTACACCAACATGGGCCCTACAGGGTGGATGGGGCAGGTTGTGGAGCCGGGGCTCACCCCGGGGGGCCCCCTGGGGACCCACTCAGAGCCTCAGGCCTGAGGCTCCTGGGGAAACAGCATATTGTGGAAGGGGCAGGAAATCCCCCATGCGAGTAACACAGCACAGTGGGCGGGGGCTGAGAGGACCAGGTACAGGGGTCCCCCGAGACGTCTTAGTTTTCTCTTGGTCAAGCACACACTGATGGACAGAGCAGCGAGGCGCATGCAGCTGGGGGCACTGATGTGCTGCAGGCTGTGAGAGGGCCAGTGGGGACAGGGGCTCAGGAAGGGATCTGGAGCCAGTGGTGCAGGGATGATGGAACACACGCACACAGAGGCACACCCACACACCTGGGTCTGCACCAGCACACATACGTGCACACACACACTCGGAGACACAGATTACATGCACCTCCATGTATGCATCTCTGTCCACATGTACGTGGCCCACACACAAGTCTCTGGCGCTCGGCATGTCTGCACACACATTACACATGTTCTCACACACAAAGCTCCTCTCACGCTAACATGCAGGTAGGCACGTGCCAATGCCCAAACAGGTTACATGCACCTATGTGCCCACGCCTTCTCCCACACATGTGCTCGGCCATGCCTGTGGGTGCAGGCCCCATGCGTCTGCACACACAGTGCACGGGCTTGTGCCAGCACACACACAGGCTGCACGCAAGTCCACACGGATGCCTCCCAGCCCATAAATGTGCAGGAACCAAAGGGAAAGAAAGATGCAAATCCCACTGGGCTTCACCCGAGCGGGTGGGGCGGGGCACGTGGCTCCCTCCTTCTGCCCCTTCGTGGATGGACACTGCCCCCCCCACCTCCCCCACAAAGGGGCATTCAACTCAGGACAATGACGGTGGGGCACACATTCCTGTCACAGGGCTGAGGGTGGGAGCTGGGGGCAAGCAAAGTAGCAAGCAGAGAGTAATGGAGTGGAGGGAGGAGGGGGCACCACTCCCCCCTCCCCTCCCAAGTCAGGGGGTCTCTGTACTGCCGAATCAAACCAGATCATTTCACTGGGACCACAGAAGCCAAGCCGACGTGCCCGTCCCCCAGCCCCCCTCCCCCGCCAAAACAGCGGCCAGGGAGAGTGCCGTGGTTTTCTTTTTTTTTCTTTTTTAAATATTTATATATATTTATATTACGTATATTATATATATAATATGTAAATATATTTTTAAAACAATATAAAATGTTAAGACACTTCACTTAAATGTAAAGAGTTGCCTGCAATTAAAAATAATTGCATCATTTATGAGGTCCATTTTTTTTTCTATTTTCCAGGTGGTTTTTTTTTTTTTTTTTTTTCCAGGAGGGATTTTTTTTTCCTCTTTTGTTATTTTTCAAAAAGGCTTGCTCGCCTTGGTACAAAAATGATCCAAAGCTAGAAAACAAGGATGAACCAACAAAGGCAAAAACAAAGAAATGAAGAAACACAACCCGTTTCCCCTCCCCCCAAACCTTCAACAGCTCCCAGCTCTCCCCACATGCGGACCTTCCCCAGCCAGGCCCCAGGGGCTGGGGGGCTCTGCCTTCTGCCTTCTGCGCAGCTCCTCCTTTCTGTGCTTGCTGTGGGGGACTGATTCTAGTCCCCCTCCCCTGTGCTTGCTTCACTTTGTGCTCCAAGTGGGAATCCTGCTGCAGGGGACCCCGCTCCTCCTCCTCCTCTTCTCCTATCCTCTCCCTACTGGCTCCCCACTGTGCCCTCTGCGGGGCCAGGAGTGAGAACCAAAATTGGCCTCTCTCTGCCTCCCCAGGACCCGGCCAAAAGCCAGGTGGCACTGTCAACTGCCTCTGCAGGGCAGGCAGGGCGTCCACAGGCCAGGGGCGCTGGCTGGATGGTCAGGCCTCGGGGACCTTCAGACATCTCACCAGGGTCACCAGAGCCCCATTGAAAAACTACGTCTCCTCCTTTCCTGGGAAAACCCTCAAATCACCAGGAGGATGACTGAAGGTCAAGTCACCCCACCTGCGGGTCCCAGGTGTCTTCAGTGTGTTCGTTAATTTTTTTATTTTCAGATGTTACGTTTATCTTTCTTATTTCTGTGATTTTATTCTAGTAGATATAGCTGAATGCACATTAATAATTATTGTAACAATCACATTCTCATTTTGTATTTGAATTTTCATATTTATTTTATTAAGATTTTAATTTTAATATAAAATATTTTTCTACAATTGTCTATTTTCCATTTTTGTGACATAAAATTAGCATATACAAAATGCACAGATTTTCCAGGTACAGTTAGAGGGTTTCAGGCAAATGTACACATACTTGTCTACAGAAGCTAAGTGAGGGTGAGGAACAGGTCCATCTCCCCACAAAGTGTCCTCTTAGTGCTTCCAGTTAGTTCTCACATAAGGATTTTTTAATTTCAACTTTGTAATTTAGATACAGAGGGTTCATGTGTGGATTTGTTACATGGGATTATTGGGTGATGTTGAGGTCTGGAGTAAAGATTTCATCACCCCCTCCCTCCACTGTCTAGCAGTCCACAGTGTCTGTTTCTCCCATATTTATCCATGTGTGCTCAATGCTGAGGTCCCACTTAGGAGAATATATGGTGTTCAGTTTTCTTTTCCTGAATTAATTTGTTTAGGATTAAGAACTCCAGCTCCATTTGTTTTGCTGCAAAGGACATGATTTCATTCTTTTTCATGGCTGTGTAGTATTATACATTTTACATATACCACATTTTATATATCCACTCTACCATTGTTGTGCATCTGGGCTGATCTTTGTCTTTGCCACTGTGAATAACACGGCAATAAACATACACACGCATGTGTCTCTTTGGTAGAATTATTTGTTTACCTTGTAGTGTATACCCTGCAGTAGGATAGCTGGTTCATATAATATCTCTGTTTTAAGTTCTTTGAGAAATCTCCAGTCTGCTTTCCAAAGTGGGTGGACTAATTTATATTCCCATTAACAGTGTGTAAGTGTTTTCTTTCCACCACAGCCCCATCAGTATCCATTGGTTTTTGACTTTTTAGTGATAAAAATTTGAGTGGTGTGAGGCTGCACACCTACAACCATATGATCTTTGATAAGGCTGACAAAAAAACAAGAAATGAGAAAGGAATTCCCTGCTCCATAAATGGTACTGGGACAACTAGCTAGCCATATGACAAAGATTCAAACTGGATGTCTGCTTTCAACATATATAAAAATTAATCCAAATTTGATAAAAGATTTAAATGTAAGACATCCAACTACAAAAATCCTTGAAGACAACATGAAAATACTCTTCTCGACACCAGCTTTGACACATACTTTTTGGCTAAGTATCCAAAAGCAATTGCAACAAAAAAATAGATAAGGAGAGACTAATTTGCTAAAGAGTTACTATGCAGCAAACCAACCAGCTAACCAAACAAACAAACAAACAAAACTATCAGCATAGTAAGCAGACAACCTACAGAATGTGGGAAGTTATTCACAAACGTTGCATCCAACAATGCCCTAATATCCAGAATTGTATTAGTTGGTTTTCATGCTGCTAATAAAGACATACCCGATATTAGGCAATGTATCAAAAAAGAAGAAGAAGAAGAGGTTTGATCCACAGTTCCACAAGGCTGGAGAGGCCTCGCAGTCATGGTGGAATGTGAAAGGCACGTCTCATATGGCAGCAGACAAGAAAAGAGAACTTGTGCAGGAAAATCCCCCTTTATAAAACTATCAGATATTATGAGACATTCACTCTCAAGAGAATAGCATGGGAAAGACCCGCCCCCATGATTTAATTATCTCACAGGGGGTTTATTCCACAACATTAGGAAATTATTGAAGTTCCAGTTAAGATGAGAATTGGGTGGGGACACAGTCAAATCATATCATCCTGTCCCTGGCTCCTCCTAAATCTCACGTACTCACATTTCAAAATGGATCATGCCTTCCCAACAGTCCCAAATCCTTAACTTACTTCAGCATTAACTGAAATGTCCACATTCCAAGGCCTCATCTGAGACAAGGCAAGTCCCTTCTGCCTATGAGCCTGTAAAATCAAAAGTAAGTTAGTTACTTCCTAGACACAATGGGAGTACAGGTATTGGGTAAATAAAGCAATTCCAAATGGCAGAAACTGGCCAAAGCAAAGGGGCTAAAGGCCCTGTACAAGTCCAAAATCCAGTGGGACAGTCAAATCTTAAAACTCAAAAAAGATCTATTTTGACTCCATGTCTCACATCCAGGTCATGCCGATGTAAGTGTTGCGTTCCCATGGTCTTGGGCAGCTATGTGCCTCTGGATTTGCAGGGTACAGTCTTTCACCCAGCTGCTTTCACTGGCTTGCTCTGAGTGTCCATGGCTTTTCTAGGTGCATGGAGCAAGCTGTTGGTAGATCTACTATTCTGGGGTCTGAATAACTGCGGCCTTCTAATCATAGCTTCACTAGGCAATGCACCAGTGGGGACTCTGTGTGAAAGCACACATCCCACATTTTCTTCCCTCGCTGCGCCTAACAGAGGTTCCCATGTGGGCCCCTCCCTGCAGCCACCTTCTGTCTGGACATCCAGGCATTTACATACATCCTCCGAAATCTGGGCAGAGGTGATTTAACGTCAATTCTTGACTTCTGTGCACCTGCAGGCTCAACACCAAATGGAAGATGCTAAGGCTTGGGGCTTTCACCCCCTGAAGCCACAGCCTGAGTTGTATGTACCTTGGCCCCTTTTAATCATGGCTGGAGCAGCTCCGATGCAAGGACCCAAGTCCCTAGACTGCACACAGCAGAGGGACCCTGAGCCCAGCCCATGAAACCATTTTTTCCTCCTAGGTCTCTGGCTTACGATGGGAGAACCTTCCACAAAGGTCTCTGACATGCCCTGGAACATTTTCTGCATTGTCTTGGTGACCAACATTTGGGTCTTCGTTACTTATGTAGATGTATGTGGCTGGCTTGTATTTATCCTAAGAAAATGGGATTTTATTTTCTATTGCATTGTTGGGCTGCAAATTTTCTGAACTTTTATGTTCTACCTCCTTTTTAAAACTGAATGTGTTTAACAGCACCCAAGTCACACCTTGAATACTTTGTTGCTTAGAATTTTTTACTGCCAGATACCTGGTATCATCTCTCTCAAGCTCAAAGTTCCACAAGTCTCTAAGGCAGAGGCAAAATGCCACCAGTATCTTTGCTAAAGCCTAACTAGAGTCAACTTTGCTCCAGTTCCCAACAAGTTCCTCGTCTCCATCTGAGGCCACCTCAGCCTGGATTTTATTGTTCACATCATTATCAGCATTTTGGCCAAAGCCATTCAACAAATCTCTAGAGAGTTTCAAACTTTCACACTTTTTTTCTGTCTTCTTCTGAGCCCTCCAAACTGTTTCATCCTCAGCGTGTTTTCCAGTTCCAAATTCACTTTTATGTTTCTGAGTATCTTATCAGTATCACTTCACTCAACTGATACTAATTTACTGTATTAGTTGCTTTTCATGCTGCTGATAAAGACATACCTGAGACTGGGCATTTACAAGAGAAAGAGGTTTAATAGACTCACACTTCCACGTTGCTGGGGAGGCCTCAAAATCATGGTAGAATGTGAAAGGCACATATCACATGGTGGCATACAAGAGAAGAGAGGCATGCAGGGAAACTCCCCTTTATCAAATCACCAGATCTCATGAGACTAATTCACTATCATGAGAATAGCATGGGAAAGACCCCCCCCACCATGATTCAATTATCTCCCATGGGGCCCCTCCCACAACACATGGTAATTATGGGAGCAACAATTCATGATAAGATTTGTGTGGGGACACAATCAAACCATATCAAGAATGTACAGGAAACTTAAACAAATCAAGAATCAAAAGATAAATAACCCCATTAATAAATGGGCAAATAACAAGAACAGACACTTCTGAAAAGAAGACTTACAGGTGGCCAGCAATATTTTAAAAGATTCTCATCATCACTAACCATCAGAAAAATGCAAATAGAAAAATGTTCTAATTTTTGTCACTACAGATTAATTTTTTCTGTTTTGAACTTATTTTTGCTATTTTTTAGGTTTATTTATGTAATTTCATGTCTCAAGGTTTTGTCATCATATATATACATATGTATGTACTAATACACACATGAATATTTCATATCTGAATCAATCCATAACATCAGTAAATGACAGTTTATTAAGTAAATAAATCAGTTTATTATGTGAAATAATGACAATATGTATATTTGTTTTCCTGTTGATGAAATTTAAATTTGTTTCCAACATAAATATTATAAACAAACTGTTATAACTATTTTTGTACAAGTTTTTCTGTTTATATTCTCACATATTGATAAAATACGTAGAAATATAAGTATGCATTTTTTATTATAAGACTGAGTTACATTTTCAGCTTTATGGAGCTAAAGTTGACAAATAAAAGTGTACGTATTTAAGGTACACCAGTTGATGTATTGATATACATGGGAAAATGCTGGATGATAGATAAGTAAACAATGCTAAACAGCACTAATTATCAGGGAGAGGCAAATTAAAACTGCAATGATATTTCTTAAACCAGTCAGAATGGCTACTATTAAAGAGCCAAAAATAACAGGTATTGGTGAGGACTGAAGGCAAAACGAACGCTCGGACACTTGTGGTGAGGATGTAGATTAGCACAGCCTCTACGGAAAACAGTATGGAGATTTTTCAAAGAAGTAAAAGTAGAACTACTTTGATTCAATAACCACAAATAACTACCTGAAGGAAAAATAAATCATTATATCAGAATGATAAGCAGACTTTTGTTTTCCTGTGGAACTATTCATAATAGCACAGTCATCAAACTTAGGAATTAACCTATGCCTAACAACAGATAATTTTATAAAGAAAATGTTACATATATATACATTTAAATGCTATCCAGCCATATTAAGGAATGCAATCATATCTTTTGCAGCCACATGGATGGAATTCATCATTATTTTAAGTATAATAATTGAGAAACAGAACATCGCACACCACATGTTCTCACTTATAAATGAGAGCTAACTCTTATGTGCACAGGGACATAGAGAAAGGAATGATGGACACTGGAGACTCAGAAAGATGGGAGAGCAGAAGGTGGGAGAATGGTGAGAAATTACTTAATGAGTACAATGTACATTATTTGGATAATGGATACATTAAAGCCAAGACTACTATGCAATATATATATGTAACAAAATTGCAGTCACTCCCCACAAATTTATACATATAAAATAAAAACAAATACAGTTAAAATATGATTAACAGTTGATCAACAATACTGAAAATTAAAATTTGTGATCAATAAATGAAAATAATGTTAGTTGAACTTCAAATTTTAAAACATTTTCTACTCAAGTGACTATCAAGAAAATTAAGGACAAGCTGCAAAAGAGAAAATATTTGCAAGTCATATATCTACCAATGTAATTATAATATGAACCGGCAAACCTCGAAGATGTACAGATGACACATCAGCATATGAATGTGATTTTCCACTAGAGAACTGCAAATCAAGACCAAAAGGAGACACTACCATAGACTTTCTAGAAAGACAAAAAATAAAGAAGAAATACTGACAATATCAGCGTCGGTGAAGAAGTCAGGCACCCTAGAGACTAATATACTGCTAGTGGGAATGCAAAATGAAACAGTTTCTGGGAAAATCGTTTACAGTTTCCTATAAAATTAAACATGTCCTTAATCCATGACCTACAACTCTCACTCCTAAGTATGTCCTACAAAGGATTAAAATCATATGTTCACACACATGTATTCAGATGTTTAACACTGTGTGTGTGTGTGGTGTGTATATGTTAGAAACTTAAAACAACATGAACATCTTTGAAAATTTGACATAAAGCATTACAGGTGAACTCCAGACTTTCTTCTGAGTGACAGAAGGCCTGCCTGAAAGATCCCCAGAGACACAGTCGTGGATTTCACTGGCACCCTCGCATGTCATTGGTTTGGGCTGGGCTCTCTCTGTCTCTTCCCTGACCAGGACCAGATGTTGAGCTCCACTACTTGCAGTTCGAAGTTTATATTTTCAACAATGCCCTGAGGTCTAAGTTGCTCTACAGATGGAACCAAACAAACATGGGCGCCTTTGAACAAACAGTGCCTGACATTTGTACTGATCCCAGGAGAACTCTTCCCAGCTCTCTTTCTTCTTGGTTCTCTCCTGCAGGCCAGCAGCCCTGCAGTTTAGCCTGGATCTCCCATGCATCCACCCATCTCCTTCCAAGTGCATTTTACCACAGCCTCCACTGTTTTTGAAGCAACTCTTAGGCTAATTCTCCACACTCTGTTGTAAATGAAGTCAGGTCCTTCAAGACCAGATTCGGGACTCTATTTTATGACCAAATTTCAGCCTCACCCCCGCTCCTGAGACAGAGCTCCAAGATAAGATTCTGCAGGTGGAGATTAGGAGTGTTTTTCTTCTTCAATGTAGGAGCTGAGCGCTCAGTGCAGGGTTGGGGAGAAACTTTCCACTTTATCAGCATGCAGCTCCTGCTGGGGTAGACCTTCTTCCATAGAAGCAGGGTTGGGAACCAGGGGGCCAATGTCTTCAGTGCTGCTGCACCCAGGGCAGAGCCTTCATCCATCAGTGAGGCTGTGTGGAAGAAGTGAGTCTCTGGTTCTCAGTAGCTCTTGTCCAGAACTGAGCCTCAGCAGCATGTTCTGTCAGCCCCAGTGTCCTGGCCCCTAGGGAGCAGCATCCTAAAATGGGAGCTAGCATATTTGAGAATAACAACACCTACACATTCAGAAGCTCTTTGGTTTTCTTTCCAGCTAATATATTTTCCTCTTTTTTGTGTAGCAACCTGTACACATGCATATTGATGCATAGAGACCTATGACACTTTTTTCTCGATAAGTAAAAAATTGTTGGTCACTGTGATCTTTTCTCCAAGTTCACCATTTCCCTGAAGGTGAGCACAGGTCCTTCTGCATGTGTTCAAACAAAAGGCCCAGAGACTACCTGGTAAGTGAGGTGCTCACCTGGTTCTAGATGTTTGGTCTGTCTCCTCCCCTCTGTTGCCCCACACAAGGTCAGCCCACTCTTTCCAGGTCCGAAGAAGAGAGCACAGGTTTGTCCTGATTATATGACTCCCCCAGCTTCTGATGACTGTCCTGTTGCCAGCGTCCATGGAGGCAGATTATTTATTATGTAATTCACTAAATGAATATCAAATAACAAAGTTGCAATGCCCCACACCCAAAGGTATGTTCATGCAATTCAGTGGAGGAGAGGGCCTTTCAGAGATAGAAGGATCGAGCTAGATTGGTCAATATATGAATGAGGACACTAGACTTGCTTGTCGTTGTCCTGCCCCGTGTCACAGGTGTGATCTGTCAGGGCAGGAGCAGAGTTCCTTGTGTGCTCAGATGAGAGGGGTCACGGAGGTTCTCTCTGGTTCCCAGGAAAGGTAATTGCAGTAATCTTGGTGATGAGACTATTCTCCAGTGCTGACCTATTATAGAGTTTGCATATGAAATTGTCACTGCAATGTTCAAGTCACAGAGTTGAACATTCCGTTTCAAAGAGCAGGTTTGAAACACTGATTTTGTAGTCTCTGGAACTGGATATTTGGAGCGTTTTGTGGCCTATGGTGAAAAAGGTTATATCTTCCCATAAAAACTAGACAGAACCATTCTCAGAAACCAGTTTGTGATGTGTGTACTCAACTAACACAGTTGAACCTTTCTTTTGATAGAGCAGTTTTGAAACACTCTTTTTGTAGAATCTGCAAGTGGATATTTGGATAGCTTTGAGGGTTTCGTTGGAAATGTAAATATATTCATATGAAATGTAGACAGAAGCATTCTCAGAAACATCTATGAGATGTTTGCATTCAAGTCTCAGAGTGGAACATTCCCTTTCATAGAGCAGGTTTGAAATGCTCTTTTTGTAGTATCTGGAAGTGAACATCTGGATCGCTTTGAGGCCTATGGTGAAAAAGGAAATATCTTCCCATAAAAACTACACAGAAGCATTCTCATAAACTTGTTTGTGATATGTGTACTCAATTAAGAGAGTTGAACGTTTCTTTTGTTAGAGCAGTTTTGAAACACTCTTTTTGTAGAATCCGCATGTGGATATTTGGATAGCTTTGAGGATTTCGTTGGAAACGGGAACATCTTTATATAAAATCAAGACAGAAGCATTCTCAGAAACAGCTTTCGGATGTTAGCATTCAACTCAGAGTTGAACATTCCCTTTCATAGAGGAGGTTTGAAACACTCTTTTTGTAGAATCTGCAAGTGGATATTTGGATAGCTTTGAGGGTTTCGTTGGAAATGTAAATATATTCATATGAAATGTAGACAGAAGCATTCTCAGAAACATCTATGAGATGTTTGCATTCAAGTCTCAGAGTGGAACATTCCCTTTCACAGAGCAGGTTTGAAATGCTCTTTTTGTAGTATCTGGAAGTGAACATCTGGATCGCTTTGAGGCCTATGGTGAAAAAGGAAATATCTTCCCATAAAAACTACACAGAAGCATTCTCATAAACTTGTTTGTGATATGTGTACTCAATTAAGAGAGTTGAACGTTTCTTTTGTTAGAGCAGTTTTGAAACACTCTTTTTGTAGAATCCGCATGTGGATATTTGGATAGCTTTGAGGATTTCGTTGGAAACGGGAACATCTTTATATAAAATCAAGACAGAAGCATTCTCAGAAACAGCTTTCGGATGTTAGCATTCAACTCAGAGTTGAACATTCCCTTTCATAGAGGAGGTTTGAAACACTCTTTTTGTAGAATCTGGAAGTGGACATTTTGATCGCTTTGAGGCCTATGGTGAAAAAGGAAATATCTTCGCATAAAAACTAGACAGAAGCATTCTCATAAACTTGTTTGTGATGTGTGAAGTCAACTAACAGAGGTGAAACTTTCTTTTGATACAGCAGTTTTGAAATACTCTTTTTGTAGAATCTGCAAATGGATATTTGGATAGCTTTGAGGATTTCGTTGGAAACGGGAATATCTTCATATAAAATCTACAGAGAAGCATTCTCAGAAACAACTCTGTGATCTTTGCATTCAAGTCACAGAGTTGAACATTCCCTTTCATATAGCAGATTTGAAACAATGATTTCGTAGTATGTGGAACTAGACATTTGGAGGGCTTTGTGGCCTATGGTGAAAACGGAAATATCTTCCCATAAAAACTAGGCAGAAGCATTCTCAGAAACCAGTTTGTGATGTTTGTACTCAACTAACAGAGTTGAACATTTCTTTTGATAGGGCAGTTTTGAAACACTCTTTTTGTAGAATCTGCAAGTGGATATTTGGATAGCTTTGAGGATTTCGTTGGAAATGGGAATATTTTCATATAAAATGTAGACAGAAGCATTCTCAGAAACATCTTTGGGATGTTTGCTTTCAAGTCACAGAGTTAAACATTCGCTTTCATAGAGCAGGTTTGAAACACTCTTTTTGTGGAATCTGGAAGTGCACATTTGGATCGCTTTGAGGCCTATGGTGAATAAGGGAATATCTTCGCATAAAAAATAGAAGTATTCTCATAAACTAGTTTGTGATGTGTGAACTCAACTAACAGAGGTGAAACTTTCTTTTGGGACAGCAGTTTGGAAACACTGTTTTTGAAGAATCTGCAAGTGGATATCTGGATAGCTTGGGGATTTCATTGGAAACGGGAATATCTTCATATAAAATCTAGACAGAAGCATTCTCAGAAACATCTCTGTGATGTTTGCATTCAAGTCACAGAGTTGAACATTCCCTTTCATAGAGCAGGTTTGAAACACTCTTTTTGTAGTATCTGGAAGTGCACATTTGGAGCGCATTGAGGTGTATGGTGAAAAAGGAAATATCTTCCCGTAAAAACGAGACAGAAGCATTCTCAGAAACTTGTTTAGGATGTGTGTACTCAACTAACAGAGTTGAAACTTTCCTTTGATAGAGGAGAACACTAAATTGAAGTTTAAAATAATTGTAACAATTGCATCTTATATATCAGGTGAGATTTCATAGTTTGGTTCAAGTAGTTTTCAAGTGACAAATTTTCAAGGTTTTTAGTTTTCAAGAGTTGTGCAACTTCATCAACCAGAAATCAAGCAAAAGGCTAGATAAGTAGCAGCAGGTGCGGGATTCTTGATATTGAAACTTTTAGGACTTTTCTCCTTAGGGATTCCAATGTTGTACATTTTATTTCCAGTATAACCCCTATGCATAGGATAAAGTAGTTTCACATGTTTAATTTTTCTAATTAGTTATTTGGGTCTCAAAATGTCCAGTTTATCAAAAAATCTTGTGCTGTGTACTGGGGACCATCTACTATAGCCTGATCATTGAATTTTTCAAGAACTTAGAGGGTTCCCTAAGTCCAAGGAAGACAATCAGTGTCTACAAGTCAGGAGGAGAAGGGGAAAGGGCATTCTAATCATTGCTTTGTTTTCATTGATTCTGTTGCTGCTTTCTTGCCATTGAAAGTACTCTTGCAGTCTGGTAATGATTATCCTTTGCCACCAGGATGCCCTTTCTATTGGAGATCCCTCAATCTTCATGTTGATCCATAAAAAGGCTTCAAAGTTACAACTATTTTTTTTAGTTCCCAGACTAACAAAAATAATCTAGCTTTTTGTCTTGACTACCAACCACTCTGGATTTTTTTTTTTTTTTTTTTTTTGAGATGGAGTCTCGCCCTGTCGCCCAGGCTAGAGTGCAGTGGCGCGATCTTGGCTCACACAACCTCCACCTCCCAGGTTCAAGCAATTCTCCTATCTCAGCCTTCCAAGTATCTGGCACTATAGCCACACACCACCACGCCCGGCTAATTTTTGTATTTTCAGTAGAGATGGGGTTTCACCATGTTGGTCATGCTGCTCTTGAACTCCTGACCTCAGGTGATCCACCTGCCTTGGCCTCCCAAAGTGCTAGGATTACAGGCATGAGCCACCATGCCCGGCCCACTCTGGATTTAAGGACAGTTCTTCCTTCAATCAGCAGCCAAAGAGTCCTGATTCCTGATTCTAATTAAGAAGTTTAACTTGGTATTCTATTTCTGATGGAAGGATGGCTGAAAGAAGGGAGACTCAAACAACAGATGAAGGCAAAATACTCTGTACTGAATTTTCAATGTAATCTTAAATTCTATGTTTAATTGAGATGACCCAAATTCTTTTTTTTTTTTTTTTTTTTTGATACGGAGTCTTGCTCTGTTGCCCAGGCTAAAGTGCAGTGGCATGATCTCGGCTCACTGCAACCTCCGCCTCCCGGGTTCACACCATTCTCCTGCCTCAGCCTCCCAAGTAGCAGGGACTACAGGCGCCCGCTGCCACACTTGGCTAATTTTTTTGTATTTTTAGTGGAGACGGAGATGACCCAAATTCTTAACTGCCTCATAAATACTGTTAATATATTGAAAGTTTTGCCCTAGGCTTTTATTAAAGTCAACTATATAGAAAAAGTTTCTCCTATCTTGAAATGTATTATTAAAGACATCGTCCCCAATAATATTCCATATTCTCTGTTTAGGAAGCCCAATTGTTTTCAAATTCAAGAATTCAGAGAAATCTACTTGTTACAAAAGAGTAGAATGGATAATGGGCACCACATCCTGAAGTGTATTTTAATAAAAATTCATGTAAGATGGTTCAAAATTTCATTAACTACTTTATATAAAAAAAAATGCCTGGGAGAATTCTGTTTCTAGCAGAGTGGCAGACTGATGCCTTGAACAACCCTCTTATTACAAAACTGAATACTCCACATGAAAACAAATCTTTTCAAATGCACTGTTAAGCTGTGAAGAGAATAACGAAAGTTCTAAGAAACCAAAATCTAAATGAAAACACAAGTCCAGGCAGGCACTGAAAACCTAAAAAAAAAAAAAACTGAAGAGGCCAATTGTTGGCAAGCACGTGGAACAGCAGGAACTCTTTAAGCTGCTGCTGGTGGTGGAGGCCAAGCCACTGTGCTCCCAGAACACAACACAGAAGCCTCCACACTGAAGCAGAGCACAGGTGCCCTGGAGTCTCCACCCCACCCAGGGATCCTCCAGCAGAAGTGTGTGTGCCCCTGCATACCTGCAAGTCCCATATCCAGACCTAGTGTTCAGGGCCGTGGGATAACAGCCAAAAATAGGAAATCATTTTACTCATCAATGGAAAAATGGTGACACAGTCATATAATGGAACTCAACAATGATGATAAATCAATGTCTGCCATAGACAAGAACATGGATGTGTTCTGTAATACTGAACCAAAGAAGCCAGGCTAAATAGAATGTGCTGTATTTCATAGAAGTCAAAACCAGGCAGAACAAATCTACATCAGGAACTGGGAAAGTAGCTATTTTGTGGGTTGGGGCAGCAGTGCCTGGGAGAGGCCACAGGTCAAGGCTACTGCTTGGTCCAGGGCGTGGCAGCCTGGTGTGCTACAGTTCATCTAGATGCACACTTATGATTCGGGCACTCTTCTGTATGTACATTAACATTTCAATAAAAAGCTTATTAAAACATTAAAACTTTCAGAAAAATCCACATTGCTTCAGTAGAAATTAGCACATAAATGTTTAAAAAATACACGTATATGGTGGGGGAAAAAATAGTTCAAAAGAGTATCCAGTGAAAAGTTTAAGAGGGAGTGATGCCAGCAAGGGGCTGATCAAGAGCCCCTTGCACTCATCCCCTGACAAAGACAGCCAAAGCAGCAAACAGCTATATTTTGATGAAAGTCACTAAAGGAGAGCCCCAGAGTGCATCAAGGAGTAGCAGAAATCCAGTAGAGCCCGGAAAACAGAACAGCCACATAAAGCAGGGAAGGAAACATCTGGCCCCCACCACCCATTCCCCCAGAGGGATCAGCCTGAAGCAGAGCGGATGTCTCCCTGCAGGGATAAGGAAGCAAGAGGGGCCCAGTAGCCCCAGCACTCCCCTCAGAGAAGGAACTGACATTGTGCCCCAACCCCATGGACCAGCTGCTGCTGCAACGTGCCCTCCAGGACCTGGACCACTTCGGGAGCATGTCCCACCCAGGGTGAGCACCCACCGCACCCTTCTTCCATCCTCAGGCTTTGTTGCTCTATATCACACCCACCTAGTGGCCCACCACCCCCGAGCCGCTGTTACACTGTCTTAGGCCATTTAGTGTGGCTGTAACAGAATACTTGAGACTCGGGCTAACTTATTTTATAAAAAAGGTTTATTTGGCTCACCCTGCTTGTGTCTGAAAAGTCCGAGATCGGGCAGCACAACTGGCGAGGGTCTTGTGCTGCTTCATCTCATGGGGAAAGTGGAAGGTGAAACAGGTGTATGCAAGGGGCTCACAGGGCAAAAGAGGAAACACGAGAGTCTAGGAAGCTGAACTCACTCTGATAACTATCCACTCCTGGTAACTAATCCAGTCCCATGAAAAGGCATTAATCTATTCATAAAGGATCTGCCCTGTGACCCAAATAACTCCCACTAGGCCCCACCTCCCACACCACCACATTTGGAATCAAATTTCAAATGGATGAAATTTCAAATGGCTGGTGGGAACAAATGATGTCCACATCACAGCATACACCCCACCTGCGGGGCCACGCTGCTGTGCCCCTCCCCTCCCAGCTGCCATTGCGCCCTGCCCCTTGGAGCCTGAGCTGACTTGGTGCCCTGCTTTCCAGGGAGTCAGTGCCTTGGCCAGTCTGAGCAGTCACACCCCCCACTGCACGAGAGCTGAAGCACTGCCCTGCTTCACAGGGAATCAGTGACTTGGCTGAACTGAGCAGCCACACCTGCCAGGGATGAGCCAACATGGCACCCCTATATCCCAGGAAAACGGCATTAGCTGAACTGGGGTACCTTGCCCTTCAGGACAAACAACTGTAGAACCCTGCTTCCTTGGAACTGGACTAGCCCTGGAGAATGTGAGTTGCCCAGGCACCTGCCTCCCCAGGGAGAGAAGTAGTTGCTGCACTGGTTCCTGCCCCCGAGGGCCCAAGCCACAGTAGTGCTCCACCATTCTGGGGTCCTTGCTGATGCTGCGCCTGGCCTTACAGAGACTGAGATGCTGCTGTGTCCCACCACTGCAGGGTCCAGAGTCACTATCATGTCACTCCCACGTCCAGAGTCACTCCCATCCCCTGGGAGTTTACTTCTTAAACTCTTCGCAAAAACAGAGTGAGAGGAAGTAATTCCAAACACATTTTACCAGGCCAGTATCACCTTAATACCTAAGCCAAACCAAAACACACACACACACACACACACACACCCCAAACAAACAAAAACTACAGGTCAACTTCTCCAATAAATTAAATACTGATGCAAACATCCTAAAAAAATTTTAGCAAATAGAATTCAACAACACATCAAAAACATTATACATCGTGCTTAAGTGGGATTTATCCCTGGCATGCAAGGCTGGTTTAAAATATGTAAATCAATCAATGTGATATATCACATTAACAAAATGAAAGATAAAACGACATGGTCACCTCAATTGATGCAGTAAAAGCATTTAACAAAGTTTAGCAATCTTTCTTGATAAAACCTCTTAATAGTTTATGTATAGAAAGAAAGTTCCTCAACATAATAAAGACCATTTATGAAAAACCCACAGTCTAATCATAGTTAGTGGGAACAACTAAAGCTTTTCCACTAAGATTGAGTACAAGATAGGGATGGCCAGCCTCATCACTTTTATTCAGTAGAGTATTTGCAAGAGCAATCAGATGAGAAAAAAAAGGCAACTAAATTAAAGAAGTAAAATTATCTCCATTTGCAGATGACAAGATCCTTTACGTAAAAAACTCCAAAGATTCCACAAAAAACTGTGAGAACTACTAAATCAATTCAGTTAAGCTGCAAGGTATAAACTCAACATATAAAAATCAGTTGCATTTCTATGTACAAATAACCTAGCTGATGAAGCAATCAAGAAAATAATCTCATTTACGATAGCATCAAAGAAAAACAAAAACTTAGGAATACATTTAACCAAGAAGGTGAGAGATGTGTACACTTGAAAACCATAAAACATTGATGAAAGAAATTTAGACATGAACAAATGAAAAGACATCCTATGTTTATGGATCAGAAGAATTAATATTGTTAAAATGTTCACACTACCCAAAGCAACTATACAGATTTAACACAATCCTCATCAAAGTTCTGATGACATTCTTCACAGAACAGAATAAAACAATCCTGGCCAGGCACAGTGGCTCACGCCTGTAATTCCAGCACTTTGGGAGACCGCAGCGGGCGGATCACGAGGTCAGGAGTTGGAGACCAGCCCAGCCAACATAGTGAAACCCTGTCTCTACTAAAACTACAAAAATTGGCCGGGCATAGTGGCATGTGCCTGTAGTCCCAGCTACCTGGGAGGCTGAGGCAGAAGAATTGCTTGAATCCAGGAGGCAGAGGTTTTAGTGAGCTGAGATTATGCCACTGCACTCCAGCTTGGGTGACAGAGTGAGACTTCGCCTCAAAAAAAAAAAAAAAAAGAAAAGAAAAAACAATCCTGAAACTCATATGGAACCACAAAAAACCCCAAACAGCCAACAGATAACTGTGAAAGAAAAAGTTGGAGGCATCACACCTCTTGATTTAAAATTGTATTACAAAGCTATAGTAATCAAAACAGTATGGTGCTGGCATAAAAACAAAAAAATAGACCAATGGAACAGAACAGAGACCTTTGAAATAAATCCAAACATATACTGTCAACTAATTTTTGACAAGGGCAAACAAGACAACACAATGGTAAAAAAGATAGTTTCTTCAATAATACGATTTTCACATGCAAAAGAATAAAATTGGACCCTGATCATACACCATACACAAAAATCAACTCAAAACAGATACAAGACCAAAGACCCAAATAAGACCTGAAACCATAAAACTCCTAGAAGAAAACATAGGGGGAAAGCCTCTTGACATTGGCCTT
Organism: Gorilla gorilla gorilla; assembly: GCF_029281585.2. Taxonomy (NCBI): domain Eukaryota; kingdom Metazoa; phylum Chordata; class Mammalia; order Primates; family Hominidae; genus Gorilla; species Gorilla gorilla. Next base: position 31,871,880 of record NC_073238.2, on the reverse strand, counting down.
AGCAATAATTTTTTGGATATCGCACCACAAGCCAGGCTACAAATGTAAACATAAACAACGAGGACTGCATCAAACTAAAAAGCTTCTGCACAGCAAAGGAACAACCAACAAAATGAAAGGGGAACCTACAGACTGGAAGAAATATTTGCAAACCACATATCTGATAAAGTGTTAATATCCAAAAATCAGTAAAGAACTCTTACAACTTAATAGCAGAAAAACAACCCAGTTGAAAAATGGGCCAAATAGGAAATGACCAATAGGAAATGGGGAGATGTACATTAAAATAATACAAAGTAGCAGACATGTAGGATGAACAAGTTAGAGATCTAGTGTACATCATGAGGGCTATAGTTAATAAAAACATATTGTCTTTGGTATTTTTGTTAAATAAGTAGATTTTAGCTGTTCCTGTCACACAAACAAAAATCTAACTATGTGAGATGGTAGCTATGTTAATTTGCTTCACTATAGTAACCAGTTTACTATCTATATGTATCCTTTAAGATCATGTTGTCAACCTCAAATACATAAAATGAAATTTATTTTAAAAAAGAAAAGTTTGTCTTCAATCCAGAAAGAACCACTATTACCATTTTTTGGTGTTCCATTCCAAAATATCCCACAAATATACAATTGTTCAATCAAATTTAACATTAGACTTTATACCTGAACATTCAAAGTACGTAAGAAATTATAGAAAAGTGTCTGTGTGACTCCCTGTCTGTAGAGCACAGGCTTCATCTCCACTAACACACACACGACCAGTACCTTATACAGAGAGTCCTTGTTTGTCTTTAGTCTGACACCATGGGTGAGCCCGAGGTGGCCCGTGGTCCACAATCCTGACCAGGTGTCTTTCTCACCCACTGGTTTCAACAAAGATGTTACTGGGTTATAGAAGGCTGGGATGGAAACAGGATACCAAATTCGCATGAAGACAATATCTGAAAAGAGGTAATTTACTTTAACATTTTCAAAAGAAGATTCATATCCATATTGCGAAGAAACAAAGAACAAAACCTTCACTCCAAACTTCTCTACCTGGCTGCAAAGTATTTGAAGGGAAAGCTCGCTAAGGAAACTATTCTCATAGATCACAGAACTGTTACTGGGTGTGGCCAGGGGACTGCAGACACCAGGCGAATGGGCACACCGCATAAGACTGGGAGATCTAAGGCTGGAGCTGCTCAACTCTCTGGAGACCTGACTCCAGCCTCTCGTCACACTGGCTAGAAGTCAAGCATGAATGGTAACACCCTGCCCTGAACACTACTGAAGACACTCACCGCTCATCCGCAGCTTATCCTCAAAGCTAGCCTGGAAAGCTCCTTCTGGAGCTCAGAGTGCTCTCTTGATCTGCCCCCTTATCCCACTGACAGTTCGAATCACAGCATCTTCAAATTTGGCCACTTCCAAGGCAGAATTAAACATTCCCTACAGGTATAGCAAGATAAAAACACACACACACACAAAATCATATACTTTATGCTTTACTTCTTACTTCAAACATACATCCTTGATTAAAGAACAAAAACAACTCACTGAAGGGTGATAAAATAATCAAAATGTATTTGCCTCTGAAAGTGGAATTACTACCTCAAAAAGAATACAACTCTTTCATTTTCCCCAAAATAATCATGTGAGTTCATGGGCATGCTCATCACCGCTGTCTGTGTGGAAGAAAAGATCAAAGAGGGATTTACTGGACTGAATTGGCCTAGGAAGCCTTTGCTGGCATCTCTCAGACTGGACTGCAGCCCAGATCCTTTTACTCGGATGCATGCACTTAGAACATGAAAACATAAGATAAACACCGGTGGTATTATTACCTTATATTGTAAGAACATTTTATGACTTCCTAACTCTGTGTCTTCAATAGAAACATCCCTACTAATGAAATTGTCAATAAATGCTGCTCAAACCACCCTCCCCAAATACTGTAAAACAGTACATCCATTTCTCTGTACCCTTGCCAAGTTATCTGCAAATGCTTTGTCGATTTTTCTACTGAGTTAGACAAACTTGTGATTTTTTTCCCTTTCTTAACACCAATTTAAAAAGTAGGAAACAAAAACCTAGTGGATAAAATGACATGTTTTCAATATGAGTTCTGTGGCAGTCTCACATGGAAGTCAGGAGGAACAGCCTCAATTCCTAAATAGCTGTTTACCACTGCTTTTTTGAGCATATTTAAGTAATACAGAATATAAAGGAGCAAACAAAATATGAAGTTTATAAAAGATTCCAAACACTTTTCTAAAAATATGAGGCCCACATTTTAGAGGTATTTCATTCCTTTTCTCAAACAATATGGACATTTATAAATATGAGAATATATAGATATACAGACCTAAATAAATGAAGTGTTCTTGAAAATTTCATATGGAAAAACAGTTAGCTTTAATTTCTTCACAATTTTTATGGATTTATCCAGATCAAGGACAACTCCTGTGGCAGCTATCCGAAAATCAGGCTAACAGGAGCCCCAAAATTTGAAAATAGGAATAATATTAGCAAGAGAAAAACTTCAATTCTATGTGACACAATAAATTACCAAAGTGAATTTTACTTACAATTAGCTAAGAAAAACAAGAGAGACCATCTGAACTTGCAACCCAGTGGTTTGACAAAAGCAATCCAAAACCTTAAAGTTGGTAAGCCAAACTAACAAGGGTGACTTCAGGCCAGGCACAGTGGCTCATACCTGTAATCCCAGCACTTTGGGAGGCCAAGGCAGGTGGATCACCTGAGGTCAGAAGTTTGAAACCAGTCTGGCCAACATGGCGAAATTCCGTCTCTACTAAAAATACAAAAATTAGCTCGGCATGATGGTGCACACCTGTAATCCCAGCTACTCGGGAGGCTGAGGCAGGAGAACCGCTTAAACCCAGGAGGCAGAGGTTGCAGCGAGCCAAGATCGTGCCACTGCACTCCAGCCTGGATGACAGAGTGCGACTCTGTCTCAAAAAAAAAAAAAAAAAAAGAAAAAAAAAAGGCTACTTGAGTACTTTCCTGAGAGTGATTTCAGAGGAATGTAATTTTACTATAATGATTTATTTGGAACGAAATGGAAAAGAAAAATACAGTTGCAATGTTTAGGAAATTAAAATTTGGACTTCCAGGGAAGATTCCATCTGCTCATTATTCTGCTTTCTTCTCTGTTAAATGGGACCAGTAAACCCTGCCCTGCCTGACTGACTGGTCAAATGAAAATGGAGTGAACAGACTGCTACCCCAGCAGAGCTGCAGGGAGTCTTGTGTCTGGGTGGTCTCTGATGTCTCCTCATAACCTCATATAGTGCTTAGCACATGGTGAGCACTGCTTAAATACTTGCTTAGATAAATAAATGCAAAAGATGCACAAAAATAGGAAATGTACCATTATAATTCTTCCACCTCCCCTCCTCTAATCCCACACCCTACTGAAAAGGATGTACGAAGATTAAAAGCAAAGGGAAATTTACTTTATAATAATAAAAATGAGTAATTTTCAACTTAAAGTCTCATGTACATAATAACCCACATTCAGGATATATTTCTCAAACCAATCTGTAAAAGAAATCATCCAAGATAGTTACCATTATGCCACTGACAGACTGTATTGCCAAGAAACCAGTTCCCTGTGGAGTGATAGGGTCTTAAAGGAAAAGGAAAAAGAGAAATATAGCAAACCAGAAATTTTAGATTCTAGTTTAACATACTGGATATGGACATTTAGATTTGGATATAGATTTACATATATACTCCAAACCACCTCCCCGCTCCCAGAAAACAGAAACATCTTAGGAGTGGAATTTTATGAAAGGAAAAGCACAAAGCTAAAATAACGCAGCCTGTAAAGTTTAATCTCGGCAATAGGCAAGTTATTGTAATCATATTTTACCCCAAAAGGCTGCTCCACAATGCATGTGCTGTGGGGTATACTTTAGAAGCCTTTGTCTTCCATTGTGGTCTTCAATATAATAGAGCAGGATGGTCTGAAACCTCCTCCACCCTACAAAAAATATGACTGGATCTTGGGACTTGAGGATTTTCTTATACCAGCGATGTTTCTTCAGACGCATCTGAGGGGGATGAGAGGGTAAGATGATTGATGGAGGGGAAATCCACAGAGCCTCAGGCACCAAATATGCAGCAAAGGGACCCCCTGCACGTGTCCAACATTTCCCTCGCTGTTGCCCAAGCCACCCAGGATAATGGGGTAATGGGGGTCAAAGTTCTGCACAAATTCACAGGGAAGATTTTCAATCTCAACGCGGACGTACATCCCAGGTCAAAAACCATCATACTGAACTCTGGCTTCATCATCTTGATCTTCAAATTCTACGTGATTCAGCTGTACATGACGGGGTGGGGGGGAAAAACCTGTATGCTGTTATTTGTAATAAACATAGGATTAACATGAACAAATAAGCAATTTCTAAGTAAAGGAACTGTGGACAGAATTATGTAGGCTTTATCCTATTAAAAATACTACACATTTGCCGGGTACAGTGGCTCATGCCTGTAATCCCAGCACTTTGGGAGGCTGAGGCGGGCAGATCACGTGAGGTCAGGAGTTTGAAACCAGCCTCTCCAACATGGTGAAACCCCGTCTCTACTAAAAATACCAAAATCAGCTGGGCATGGTGGTGCGTGCCTGTAGTCCCAACTACTCAGGAGGCAGAGGTGAGAGAATCGCTTGAACTTGGGAGATGGAGGTTGCAGTGAGTCAAGATCCTGCCACTGCACTCCAGCCTGGGCAATAGAGCGAGATTCCATCTCAAAAAACAAAAAAACAAAAAAAACCCTACACATTTTACCTCTACAGTCTGTTCAGAATATGTCCCAACCATTTTCTTCTCTCCTGCTCCAAGGGACAGCAAATGTAGATAACTGTGGAGCCCTGCGTGCTCGAACATTGGAAACATCCCCAGTCCACACTTTCTTTCCTTCCTCTCCAAATAATTCTTTCACACTTTTCCCTTGTCTTCAAACACCCACCACCACCACCCTCACCTTCACTCAGCTGATGGCTGTTTCCTGATTCACTCCAAAACCAAAAGAACCTCTACGGTCAACCCTCTACCAGGGTTTCCTCCCATATCCAGCCTTATCAGAGCTCTGACCTGGCCCATAGAGGAGCTATGTGTGGCTATCTAAATGAAAATTAATTACAATTACATAATATTTAAAATGCACTTCCTCAATCACACTAGTCACACTGGAAGTGGTCCATATCAACTTGCAGCCAGTGTTACAATATTGGGAAGCACAGACGTGCATCTCCATGATCACAGAAAGTTCTACGGCCAGCTCAGGCACAGATGATTTGTCCATGCCTCTACTCAGGGCCACACATCACTTGCTCACTAGACACCATCCACTCTTCCTGGACTTTATTCCAACAGCTCTTCCCTCTGTTCTCTCTCTTATCTCAAAACCTTTTGATTCCACTTCTTCCACCAAAAACTGCTTCATTTCTCTGCTTCTCTCTGCAGCAAAACCCCACAAAAGTTTTCCACAGTTGCAGCCTCCAGTTCCTCTGCTCCCATTCTCCTACATCCATGAAAATTGGTGCTTGCCAAGATCGCTGAAGGCCTCCAGGCTGAAGGACTCCTCCAGTGGTCAACTCTGCCTTTACTGTAGTTAACACTGCAGCGGGATCTGAACAGTGCTTCGCCTCTGTGTACAACTGGACTCCTGCGTGCCTGCATGCTCACACTGCTTCTCCCTCTCCCTCCTAGGCACTGCTCAGGCCTCACGGCCGCAATCGCCCCATCTCGCCCATGCCAGTCTTGCTCCTCCCAGTCACTCTGCACTCACTCCCCGGCCACCTCACAGAGTTAAGTGGCATCTACGTGCTGAGGGCTGTACATCTAAGTCCCTGGCCAGACCTGGCTCTCCAGACTTGACACTCCATTTGTCTGCATGATACCCAGCCGAACCAAACATCATCTTCCCAAAACTGCATCTGCAGACAGTTTCCTATTTAACCTGCAATAACCCATCCTTCCAGGAACTTCCAGTCGCCATCCTCATTTCCTCTCACACACCCCACATTCAGTCCACCAGGAAATCCTACTGACCCAGCTTCCAAATAAACTCTATCCGGGTTTGACTCTTTGTCTCATCTCCACTGCCAGCCCTCTGGTTTGTGCCACCGGACTGATCTCTACCAGACTGATGTCTTGGCAGAGTGATCTGATTACCTGAATGTCTCTCCTCTGCTCAAAACCCTCCAAGGACTCCCATTTCAGAGTGAAACATTCAGTCTTTTCCAATGGCCCACAAGGCTCTAGGTAATTTTAAATTGTAAATGGTGTGAAGCAAAAACTTCAGAGTTAGCCTAGTCATGCCTTTCAAAGGTCAACACAGACTAGCAACCACTAAGCTAATGCCTAATCAGGAAACAGTCCTTTGACTAGATGAAGATCTAGGATGAAACTCTGTTTCACAAATCATATACCTAATCTGTTCCAGCTTACACAGGCACTCCTGGCCTCACTAACAAGACACAACTCAGATGCTCACCATCAACTGTACACACGTTTCTGTGTCTGTCTCCTTCAGAGTGACATCACCGCCTCCAGCAACCTGCTCAGCACCCCCAGGCAGGCGGGCCACACCATGTCCCTTTATCTCCGCATCTGACCTTATACTCCACATGTCCTTCTGAACTCTGACCAGGATGAGTTTTCAGAGCACTTCCCCTGGGAGCTCTGGTGTGTCCATAAGCCACACGGGCCACTGATCACCTGCCATTCAAATCAGGGTGCAGCGATCGGAATAGGCAGCATTGGCTTGCGCTGAAATGAACACACTGTCTCAGATCACTACATTGTAAAAGTCTCAAAAGTAGAGACCATGTCTCAGTCATTTCGGTTTCCTAATTCTTGTTACAAAATAGGTATGGATCTTTTTCTGGTGATCTTCTGACTGTAGAAACAATGAGCTCACTGCATGAATAAACACACTCACATGCATCTACCCAGGAGTCCAAATGAAAGGCACAGAAGCAGGGTAGGAAGCAGGGACCGAAAGAAAGTCAGGGATTCCTGCACTATGTGATAGTCTTGACAAGGGGCTGAGAGGAACTGAGGTTTCTCACCTGTGCTTCTTTCTGCATTTCTCCTTTAAGATCATCAAAATATGTGCTTTCTCCTTCATCATATTCCGCATCAAACATCTCCTTCAATTTTCTCTTCTTATCCAAATGCTTTTTCTTGGCACTTTCTTCTTCGTCGGGGTCAATTTCTTCCTTGTTTCTCTATATCTTCATACTTAAATTTCCAGAAGAAAAAATTTTGTGTATGTTTATGACGGTCTTTTCTTTAAACATTACATTTTTTAAAGTTCTATTTAAACAAAAATCTTAGCAAAAATCTGTTATCATTATCAATAAAACAAAACAAAACACAACATAACCTTTGTCTCTGAATAACATGGTACTGCTACAGGAAATTGTTACATCTGCATTACAATTAGCTGCTATTCCTTAAGCTGGCTGGGAACACAAGCTAGAATAAAAATAACAGACATGTCCCTCACCCAGATGCTCCCAGACCCTGTTCTAAAGAAATATTAGGGAGAACAGGGACTTCATTCTTTTAAATGACACTTAAATTTAAAAAGAGGAGAATGATGGCAATGGTTGAATGTAAGTCTGAGAAGCTAAGACTTCTGTGATTGAAAAATCACAGTGGTCTTGGCAAATGACTATGGCAAGAAACGGTAGTAACTGTCGTCCAAAACTTAAGTAAACAAGAAAGCTTCTCTTTGGTCCCCACATCCCCACCCTTTAGGAAGGAATCTATCCATCCAGTCTGCAATCTTCACACATCACAAGTAAGGTTTGCATTTCTCAATGTGGGCCTCTCTCAGAACACAATGACCAAGAACAGCCAGCTACGACAAAGTCATACCTGAGTGTCGGGGCCCGATTTTCCCTTGTGCACGTCCCGTTTCCAAGTCTTCAAAGTCACCGTAGAGCTCCTCTGGGAAAAGAACACCCAAAGGCTGCTCTGTGAGCCAGGCATGCATGTGCTGCTGGCCCCACCCATGACAGGCCCACAATGCGCTCCGCGTTCCAAGCCTCATTCTTACTGTTCCCGTCACTAGACACACAGGCAAAACTTTGCACTAGGGAATGCTTCATAAAACAGTTAGTATTTCATCATCTGATTAGGTAAACTAAATTGACCCAATCCACATTTCCGCACTTCATGTCAAAAATACCAATCTCAATTTTTCCAGTACAGATAATGGACACTCTTTCGTCTTTTTTTTTTTTTTTTTTTGGAGACGGAGTCTCACTCTGTCACTCAAGCTGGAGTGCAGTGGCACGATCTCAGCTCACTGCAACCTCTGCCTCCCAGGTTCAAGCAATTCTACCGCCTCAGTCTCCCGAGTAGCTGGGATTATAGGCACCCGCCACCAGGCCTGGCTAATTTTTGTATTTTTAGTAGAGATGGGATTTCACCATATTGGCCAGGCTGGTCTCGAACTCCTGACCTCGTGATCTGCCCTCCTCAGCCTCCCAAAGTCCTGGGATTACAGGCATGAGACACTGCAACCGGCCAATGGACACTCTTTATGAAAGACACAGAGGTCTATCCGTGTCCCCCAAATGAATAATTCAAAGAGTGAATGGAAAAGTCCCACGCTGATAACCAGCACATGTGAAAAGGAGTCTCAATGTAAGTTCAACACAACACAATCGTGTAACACACCTAGGGGAAATTTTAGATCATATAAAACATAGCATTTAGATTAAGAGTAGAGCCCCAAACCACACCAAACCCATGGGAAGAGCTTATTCACTCATTCATTCCTTCATTTGTTTTTGGAGCTCTGGGTTCAATTATAGTTCCCACTCTTAAAAGAAATAGACAAGTAAGGCTGGGTGCAGTGGCTCACACCTGTAAACCCAGCACTTTGGGGGCCCGGGAGGCAGAGGTTGCAGTGAGCCATAATTGCGTCACTGAACTCCAGCCTGGGTGACAAAGTGAGACCCTGTCTCAAAAAAAGGAAAACAAAAGAAAGAGGCAAGTTAAAACTCATTTGGGAGAGCAATGTTTAGAAGGCTATTAAAACATTTTCACATAAGGGCCAAAGAACCAGGTAGATGTTATAAAAGATAGGAAGCTCCTATTTGTAATAAAAGCAAAAAAGGATAAAATAGGAATAAACCTAACAAGAAGTGCACCAGAACTTTATTTATTTAAAAAAGAAGAAAAGCTTTAATATGCTACCAAAGGACAAAAGGAATAGCATCACTACCAACACTCGTTAAGTGCTCTCCACACCAGGCACTGTGTTAAGTACTTTCCTTGCCTTAACCACATTCTTCAACCCAAGGAAGTAGATGTTGTAAGTATTATATACTAAATAATGGTATGTCCTCATTTGAAAAGGAAGACCCGACATCACAAATACGCCAATTCTCCCTTTAGCACAGTTACAACCCGAAACCACCACTAAGGATTTCTGGTCTACAGAAGATAACACATTATACCCTCCTAAGAAATGTAACCCAAACTCTAGAAATAATAGACAGGAGATGATCAATGGAGAATTCCGAAACGTGGACAGAAAAAGGCTGCCGAGGGACTCTAGGACTAGGGAATGCATAGTGGCCAGGTGTCTCCCTGGACCTCATCCAATAGGACGGTGACCCAGGCCCAGAGTTTCCCAACTCCCAATGTAGCAATAGAAGGCAACCCAGGCAGACTCAGTCCCCGCAGATCAAAGGAGATCTTCCCCACAACAAGAAAACCAGCTCCACACACCAAGACAACCACCATTCCCCACCCACCTAGCTGCAGCAGGTGGCCCAGCCTGGGGAAGCTCCCCTGTTCCCTCAGGTGGGCAACAGCAGGGACTGGTGGGAGAATCCCAGCGATACATATTAGCCAAACAGACCAAAATAACACCATGAAGGCTCTGAAATTAAATTTCCATTGGAATCACAGCCCACAAAGTAGACCAAGACCTACAGACTAAACCTAAACAGGAGGACTGCCTGCAAAAGTAAAAAAATTACATAGGCAGATGTTGGAACCACCTGACTCATCACTTATAATGGTCAGTATAAAAATGCTTCAACAAGCAACTACAAATCCTATGGCAACAATCAAAGAACTGAAAACATCAGCAAAGAAACTGAAGAAGAATCAAATGGAAATTACAGAAATATAAAACACAGTAACAGAAATTAAAAAAAAAATCTAACTGGATGGGCTCTATTGAGTAAAAGTGGAGACGACAGAGGAGAGAATCAGAGAAGCTGAAACCTGATCAACAGAATTCACCCAGTCTAAACAATAGAGAGAAAATAACCTGAAAACAAATGAACAGAGCTGCACGGACCTGTGGGACGATAACAAAAGACCCCGCATTTATGTTATCTGAGTCCCACAGGAGACCAGAGCTGCGAAAGCATGCAAATAACTAATTCCTGAGGCTTCCCACATTTGGTGAAAGATATAAACTTACAGATTCAAGAAGCTGAGCAAACCTCAAAGTATACCAAAAGAAAGCAACACTGATTAAACTTTCAAAATGAAAAACAAAGAGCAAAAATGGCAGAATGCCTGTAGGGACACGCCAACTCAAATGCCATGGAGGCCAGAAGGAAGTGGCACAACATTTTCAAGTGCTTAAAAAAACCAACCAAACAAAAAAACCAACCAAACAAAAAAACTATTGGCTGCAAATTCTATATCCCATGAAACTACCCTTCAGAAATGAAGAAAGAAATAAAGACATTCTCAGAGGAAGAGAATATAGGAATTTGTCACTGATCAATTTAGAAATGCTAAAAAGTGGCTACAGAAATATGTTCTGTCATTTCCACAATACAAAAAATTAAAACACGAAATCAAAATAAAAAATGGCTACAGAAAGTTCTTATGCAGAAGGGATAAATATGGGACTATGGGAGGAGGGACAAAGGAAAGACCAGAAATGTGGATACATACACGAGACAATCCACAGTTCTTAAAATCACATTTGACGACTGAAACAAAAACTATACCACCACGTACTACTCAAGCCAGTGATTTATACAAGTGGAAAAGGTAAAGTGACATAAATGCAAGGCAGGTTTCCACACTTTGAAGTGGTAAATACTGGTACCAGTAGACTACTATATTACAATACACATATTGTAACATCCAGAGCAAACACTTTAAGACTATACAAAGAGATACACGCAACAACATTATACAGAAATAGATCAAGATGGAGGAAAAGAAAAAGGAAACAAAAAAGCAAATAATAAAAACATCAGACATAAGCAATTATGTAACAATAAGCACCTTAAATGTAAATGGTCTAAATAAACCAAAAGACAGATTGATGGAGAGCCTATAATAAACACATGGTCCAACTAAATACTGTTCATAAGAAACTTCAAACTCACTTAAGGACCTAAGTAGGTTGAAAGTAAAAGAATGGAGAAAGATATCCTGTGAAATCATTAATTTTTTAAGGAAGCAGGAGTGAATATATTAATATCTCATGAAGTAGACTTCAAGCAAAATAATTTCCCAGAGCTGGAGAGGGTCTTCACTGAATTTTAAGATCTAAAATTTCCTATGCTGCCTTGACATCTTTGAGCCTCACAGGGCCCCAAAGGCCTAGCCGTGGGTTTTCCTGTTTCTACCAGACACCCCCTACCCCGCCACCCAACAGGAAAGGCTCCCCACCTGGCTAGTTCTTTCATCAGCCAGAACAGTTGCACCTCAGCCTAACAAGTTTCACTTCACCTGTCTGCCAGCCCATGAATTTATTCAAGCAAGCCAATTGCACTCCCCCTCGGGAACCATCGGTCATTGTGTGCTCTTGTTACTACCAAGCCTGCCTGCTTCCTCAGCCCCCCAGCCCTCACTCCGCTACAGAGTGCGGTGCCCATCTGACCCTGTGTGGCATGCAGTGTCCTCCTCTGAGCTGTGGGTATATGTGACTAAAACACTGCTGTCAATCTCATCCATCCACGCCAGGTGTCGTGTTCAGCCATCTCCTACACTTTAGGGCAGGGACCCCTCCTTCACCAATGGGGTGAAAAGGAAGTGACCATAACAACTGCTTAATGACAAAAGGATTAACCCACCAAGAAGACATCTACTTCAACATCCTCCTCTTAGCAACTGTTAAAACTAGGCAGAGGCCGGGCACAGTGGCTCATGCCTGTAATCCCAGAACTCTGGGAGGCAAAGACAAAGGATAGCTTGAGGCCAGGAGTTCGAGCCTGGGCAACATAGCAAGGCCTCATCTCTCCGAAAAATTTTAAATTTATCCAGGTGTGCCGGCACACACCTACAGCACCAGCTACTCAGGAGGTTAAGCCAGGGGAAGTACTTGACCCTAGGAAGTCAAGGCTGCAGTGAGTCATGTTCGTGCCACCACACTCCAGTGTAAGTGACAGAGTGAAACTAGGCAGAAAAGGAGCAAGGATTTACAAAAGATCTGAACAGTCAACCAGCAAAATTTGACATCCGTATAACACCCCACTCCCCAACAGCAAAACACACACATTTTTAAAGCCAATAGAAATCTACCAAGATGAAGTACACTTGGGGCAATAAAAGAAATCACAGCAAATCTTGCTGTGCGCCCCTCTGCGCCGGCGCCGTGCCCCTCTCTGCGCCTTCTTTTCTCACCATGTTCCGGGAAGCGTTTGGGGGCCTCTTGAGGGACCCCCTAGATGCTTCTACTCAAGAGCCCCCAAAGCAGGGGAGCCGCCACAACTCTGTCTGCAGCCTCCCCTGTCGGTTCTCGCTACCCAGGGTTCAGTGGCCTGGGGGCTGATGGAGGTGGTCGCCTCTGCCAAGGCCCCTCCAGGCACCTCCCTGGCTCATCCAGCTCACCTTCCTCCCACGCTGGCTCACGCAAAGTGCTCTGGTCACCAGGAGCCCTTCCTGACCAGCCCCGGCCCCTACTTGGCCTTCGCCCACCTGGCCTCCCCTGGAGCCCTGACCTGGGTGCCGGGCCTGGTCCAGAGCCCACCCCGCCCTGAACAACCCCGAGTCTCAGCCACCCTCAGCTCTTACCCTTTCACAGCTGGGGAGTGGAGCCTGGGCCTGCGCCTCTCCGCGCCTGCGCCGCCGCTGTGCGCCTCTCCGCGCCTGCGCCGCCGCTGTGCGCCTCTCCACCACTGTGCGCCTCTCCACCACTGTCCGCCTCACCACCGCTGTCCGCCTCACCACCGCTGTCCGCCTCTCCGCCGCGCCGCCGCCGTCCGCCTCTCCGCCGCGCCGCCGCCGTCCGCCTCTCCGCCGCGCCGCCGCCGTCCGCCTCTCCGCCGCGCCGCCGCCGTCCGCCTCTCCGCCGCGCCGCCGCCGTCCGCCTCTCCGCCGCGCCGCCGCCGACCGCCTCTCCGCCGCGCCGCCGCCGACCGCCTCTCCGCCGCGCCGCCGCCGACCGCCTCTCCGCCGCGCCGCCGCCGTCCGCCTCTCCGCCGCGCCGCCGCCGACCGCCTCTCCGCCGCGCCGCCGCCGTCCGCCTCTCCGCCGCGCCGCCGCCGACCGCCTCTCCGCCGCGCCGCCGCCGACCGCCTCTCCGCCGCGCCGCCGCCGACCGCCTCTCCGCCGCGCCGCCGCCGTCCGCCTCTCCGCCGCGCCGCCGCCGACCGCCTCTCCGCCGCGCCGCCTATGACCGCCTCTCCGCCGCTGTCCGCCTCTCCGCCGCTGACCGGCTCTCTGCCGCGCCGCCTCTGTCCGCCTCTCCGCCGCGCCGCCGCCGACCGCCTCTCCGCCGCGCCGCCGCCGACCGCCTCTCCGCCGCTGTCCGCCTCTCCGCCGCTGACCGGCTCTCTGCCGCGCCGCCTCTGTCCGCCTCTCCGCCGCGCCGCCGCCGACCGCCTCTCCGCCGCGCCGCCGCCGACCGCCTCTCCGCCGCGCCGCCGCCGACCGGCTCTCCGCCACGCCGCCTATGACCGCCTCTCCGCCGCTGTCCGCCTCTCCGCCGCGCCGCCGCTGTCCGCCTCTCCGCCGCTGACCGGCTCTCCGCCGCGCCGCCGCTGTCCGCCTCTCCGCCGCGCCGCCGCTGACCGCCTCTCCGCCGCGCCGCCGCTGTCCGCCTCTCCGCCGCGCCGCCGCTGACCGCCTCTCCGCCGCGCCGCCGCTGTCCGCCTCTCCGCCGCGCCGCCGCTGACCGGCTCTCCGCCGCGCCGCCTATGACCGCCTCTCCGCCGCTGTCCGCCTCTCCGCCGCTGACCGGCTCTCTGCCGCGCCGCCTCTGTCCGCCTCTCCGCCGCGCCACCGCTGACCGGCTCTGCGCCGCGCCGCCTATGACCGCCTCTCCGCCGCTGTCCGCCTCTCCGCCGCTGTCCGCCTCTCCGCCTCTCCGCCGCTGTCCGCCTCTCCGCCGCGCCGCCGCTGTCCGCCTCTCCGCCGCTGACCGGCTCTCCGCCGCGCCGCCTCTGTACGCCTCTCCGCCGCGCCACCGCTGACCGCCTCTCCGCCGCGTCGCCGCTGTCCGCCTCTCTGCCGCGCCGCAGCTGACCGCCTCTCCGCCGCGCCGCCGCTGACCGCCTCTCCGCCGCTGTCCGCCTCTCTGCCGCGCCAACGCTGGCCGCCTCTCCGCCGCTGTCCGCCTCTCCGCCGCTGACCGGCTCTCTGCCACGCCGCCGCTGACCGGCTCTCCGCCGCGCCGCCTCTGTACGCCTCTCCGCCGCGCCACCGCTGACCGCCTCTCCGCCGCGCCACCGCTGACCGCCTCTCCGCCGCGTCGCCGCTGACCGCCTCTCCGCCGCGTCGCCGCTGTCCGCCTCTCCGCCGCGCCGCAGCTGACCGCTTCTCCGCCGCGCCGCCGCTGACCGCCTCTCCGCCGCTGTCCGCCTCTCCGCCGCGCCGCAGCTGACCGCCTCTCCGCCGCTGTCCGCCTCTCCGCCGCGCCGCAGCTGACCGCCTCTCCGCCGCGCCGCCGCTGACCGCCTCTCCGCCGCTGTCCGCCTCTCCGCCGCGCCGCAGCTGACCGCCTCTCCGCCGCGCCGCCGCTGACCGCCTCTCCGCCGCGCCGCAGCTGACCGCCTCTCCGCCGCGCCGCCGCTGACCGCCTCTCCGCCGCTGTCCGCCTCTCCGCCGCGCCGCAGCTGACCGCCTCTCCGCCGCGCCGCCGCTGACCGCCTCTCCGCCGCTGTCCGCCTCTCCGCCGCGCCAACGCTGGCCGCCTCTCCGCCGCTGTCCGCCTCTCCGCCACGCTGGCACTGGCGCTGTGTGCCTTTGCAAGGGCGGAGCTGCGTTCTCCTCGGCACAGACCCGGAGAGCATTGCGAGGGCGGAGCTGCGTTCTGCTCTGCACAGACCTTAGGGCACTGCCTCGCTTTGGGACAACTCGGGGCCGCATCGACGGTGAGTAAAATCCTTCCTGTTTGCAGCCATGTTTGTGGTTGGTGGCAGCGATGAACACTGCAGCCAGCCAGAGTGTAGAAAGGCATCGGGGTAAGTGCGCTATCCAGGCTGCACTGCTGGTGGCCTGGGACGGGTTGGGAGCCCTATCTCAGGCGTCACTGCCCGTCTTGGGTGGCTGGTTGGGTGTGCTATCTGGAGCTGTGCTGCCTGCACCGGGGGGGCGGTTTGGGGGCTCAAACCGGGGCTGCACTGCCTTTGGCGGGGAGCCGGTTGGGGGCACTATCCCAGACTGTATTGCTGGCAACAGTGAGGTGGGTTAAGTGTGCTATCTGGGGCTGCACTGTGCGGCTGTGGGGGGGGTGGCGGTTTTGAGTTGAGGGCGCTATGGGGTGCTGTAATGCCCCTGGTGTGGGGAGGCGGGGCAGTTAGGGTATGTTGGGTGTGCTATTGGGGGGGGCGACACTGCTGGTGGTAGGGGGCAGGGTGGGTTGGGGGCCATATCAGGGGCTGCACTGATTGCTTTAGCTAGGATTTCTGATACTATGTTAAACAACAGTGGTGACAGGGGGCATCCTTATGTTCCAGATCTTAGAGGAAAAGCTTTCCATTTTTCCCCCATTCCATATGATTCTAGCTGTGGGTGTCTTTTCTGTAGCTTTTATTATGTTGCGGTATGTTTCTTCTGTGCCCGTTTCTTTGAGGATTTATAGCATGAAGGGATGTTGAATTTCATCAAATGCTTTTTCGGTTTCAGTTGACGTGATCATACTGTTTTTGTCGTTTATTTGGTTGATATGATGTATCACATTGTATGTTGAGTGACTCTTGCATTCCAGGGATACATCCCACTTGATCATGATGAATTATCTTTTTAATGTATTACTGAATTTGATTCACTGGTATTTTGTTGAGGATTTTTGCATCAATATTAGAGATCCTGGCCTGTAGTTTTCTTCTTTGATGCTTTTATCTGATTTTCGTATCACAGTAATAATGGTCTCATAGAATAAGTTTGGAAGTATTCCCTCCTGTTTTTCAAAATAGTTTGAGCAGGATTCGTACTAGGTCTTTAAATTGTTTGGTGTGAAGCCATCAGCAGTGAAGACATCAGTTCCTGGGCTTTTCTTTATTGGGAGACTTTTTCTGATGGCTTCAATCTCATTACTTGTTACCAATCTGTTCTGGTCTTGGATGTTTTCATTGTTTAACCTAAGTAGGTTGTATGCATCTAGGAATTTGCCAATTTCTACTAGGCTTTCCAAATTATTGGCATACAATAGCCAGTTATGATGGTTTGAATTTCTGAAGTATTAGTTGTAATGTCTCCTTTTTTTAATCTGTTGATTTTATTTATTTGAATCTTGTCTCTTTTCTTAGGCTGG
Organism: Gorilla gorilla gorilla; assembly: GCF_029281585.2. Taxonomy (NCBI): domain Eukaryota; kingdom Metazoa; phylum Chordata; class Mammalia; order Primates; family Hominidae; genus Gorilla; species Gorilla gorilla. Next base: position 31,855,161 of record NC_073238.2, on the reverse strand, counting down.
TTAAAAGTTTGTCAGTTTTGTTTAGCTTTCCAGAAAACCAACTTTTCATTTAATCTTGTGTGTTTTTTCTTTCAATTTTGTTTGTGCTACGATCTTATTTATTTTCTTATTTTCGGTTTAATTTGTTCTTACTTTACTAGTTTTTTAAGATGTATTGTTTATTTGAAGTTTTTCTTTTGTTTGGATGGTAGGCACTTACAGCTGTAAATCTCTGCCTTTGTACTGCTTTCTGCGTAACAAGTTTTGGTATACTGTGATTTCATTACCCTTTGTTTCATGAAATTTTTGAATTTCTGTCTTAGTATCTTCATGGACCTGCTAGTCATTTATTCAGGAGGGTAGTGTTTAACTTCCATGTGATTGTATTGTTTCCAAAATTACTTTTCTTATTGATACCTAGTTTTGTTCCTTTGTAGTGAAAGAAGATGGCCACGGAGACAGACAGCAGCGTGGTCAGAGTGGTAGGAGCCGGCCATCAGCGAGAGCTGCTCCATGCCTGGCTGCTGGGAGCTAGAGCCTGCGGCCCACTGGCTTGCCTCACTGTAGTTGGTGGTGGCGGTGACAGAGAGTGCAGCATGACCAGAGCGGTAGGACAGGGGCTATCCAGGGCTGCACCTTTCGCAGTGTGGGGTGGGTTGGGGGCACTATCCAGGGTGTCATTGCCTGCATTAGGGGTACTGGTTGGTAGCACTGCACAGGGCTGCACTGCCCACGGCAGGGAGGGTGGGTTATGGGTGCTTTCTGGGGCTGCAATGCCCATGGAGGAGGACAGGTTAGGGCATATCGGGTATACGCTACTGGCGGCATTGGGGGACGGAGGTGAGGGGCGCTATTGAGGGCAGCACTAGCCGTGGAGCGGGGGCGAGTTCAGTGCTGTCAGGGGCTGCACTGCTGGTGGCAGTCAACAGAGTTGGCATCCAAGGAAGGAGTGGTTCTCCTCTCCCTGACTCCACACTCCAGAGGGTGAACCACTCTTGGTCATACTGGAGTGCGGCAGGGCACGCAGCGTTTGCATGGGAATCCTGAGCATGGCAGAGCCCCCACACCCACCGTGGTTCCTGGGCCTGTGCACTCTGGGTCTGTGCCTCAGAGGCTGCCAGGCACCCCTGGGGACACCATGGGGGACAGGGCCCTGTGTGTGGAGGCGTCCGGAACAGGAGTTGGCACCTGGGTGCGGAGGGCTGGCTGGGTCTGAATTTTTCTGCTTCTCCTGTTCCCCGAGGAGTGCAGCCCCAGTGGGCCCAATGGTTCCTGTGGAGTGGGGAGCTGGGTGCTGTGGTGTCTCCAGCACCCACCCCAGACCCCAGTTCCCGGCCAGCTTGGGCCAAAAGGAGAGGCTGGACTTTGGAGGGTGGGTGTGAGTGCCTTTGCTGAAACTGGCCCCTGCCACCCAGTGGCCGGCATGACGAGTTGAGGCTCTAACGTTTCCACTCCTCACAACTTCCTCTAGGCTTTTCTGGCTTTGCCCGCCCAGCTGCTCTGTGCCAGGAGGAGGAGGAGACACCTAGAGCCTGCAACACCACGGCTCACCTCGCTGCGGGTGGGTAGCAGTGACGCCAGAACGGTAGGAGAGCGGCCGCGCTAGGAGGGCAGGAGGCTGCAGGCAGGGTTGGGAGTCAGGCTTACAGCGATGGACGGGCTGCAGCAGTGGCCAGGTGGTAGGAGCCTTGTAGGGAGAGCTGGTGCATTGGCAATGGGCCTGGCTTTGCCCTGTGCCTGCCGTGGATCTGGCCCTGTACTGCCCTGCCTTGCCCTGTACCTGCCCTACTGTTACCTGGACTCTCGGCCCTGTCCTGCTCTGGTCCCATCCTGACCCTGTCTTGGCCCCGTGCTACCCTGTCCCTGCCCTGGTCTTGCCCTGGCACTGGCCCTGCCCCGAACCTGCACTGGCCTGACCTTGGCTCTGGCCCTGGCTCTGGCCCTGCCCCTTGTCCTGACCCTGGTCCTGTCATGGCACTGGCCCTGCCAATGGTCATGGTCCTGCTCCTGTTCTGGCCCTGACCTGGCCTTGGAAATGTCCTGGCCCTGCTTTGGCCCATCCCTGCCCTGGCCCCACCATGGGCCTGCCTGTTCTGCCCTCTCCTGGCACTGACCTTGCCCTGTGGTCAATGCCCAGTGGTGCCATTGCCCTGCCTTACCCTGCGCTGGTTGTGCCTTGGCCCCGCTTGGTGCTGGCTGCTCCCTGGACCTGCCCTGGACCTGCCCTGACCCTGCCTTGGCTTTTGCCCTGCCCTCACTATGGCCTGGCCCTGGCCCTAGCCCTGGTCCTGCCATATCCCTGGCCCTGCCCTTATCCAGGCCCTGGCCCTGGTCTGGAACCTGGTCCTGTCAAGGACCTGCCCTGACTCTGCCATGGCCTTGGCCCTGCTCTGCCTTGTTCCTGGCCCTGACCCAGACCCAGACCCTTTCCTGGCTCTGCACTGGCCTTTCCCTAGCCCTGAGCTGGCAGTGGTCTGCCCCTGGTCTTGCCATCACCCTGCCCTGCTGTGCTCTGGATGTGTCATCACCTTGCCCTGGCCCTACTCTGCCTTTGACCCTGCCCTGGCCTTACCTTGGCCCTCACCCTAGTCTTCGCTAGGCCTAGCACAGACCTGGCTCTGACCCTGGCCCTGGTCTTTGTCCTGCCATAGCCTTGGCCCTGAAGTGGACTTGGAGGTGTCCTGGCCCCGGTGTAACATGGCTCTGCATTGGTCTGTCTCTGCCCTGCCCCTACCATCGCCTTGCCCTGCTCTGCCCTGTCCCAGTACTGACCCGGCCACGCTATTTCCCTGCCCTACCCTGCCTTGGCTGTGCCCTGGCTCGGTTCTGGCCCTGGCCCCGGCCCTGCCCTGGACATGCTCTGACACTGCCTCAGCCTTGGCACTAGCCTGGCTCTTTCTTGGCATCAGCCCTGCTCTCTCTGTGGACCGGCTCTTGTCCTGTCCTGCACTGGCCATACCATGCCCTGCCCTGACTCAGCCCTGACGCAGCCTTGGCCTTGGCATTGCCCCTGGTCCTGCCATATTTCTTGCCCTGTCCCTACCCTCGCCTTGGCCCTGACCCTTACCTTGCTCTGGCCCTGCCCTTGCCCTAATGCAGCCCCTGGCCCTGTCATGGCCCTGCCCTGGACCTGTCCTGGCCCTGGCCCTTCCCTGCTTGAGACCTTGCCCTGGTTCTCCCGTGGCCCTGACCCTGAAATGCCTGGCCCTAGCCTTGCCTTGTGCTTCTCTGGCCCTTGCCCTGACTCTGGTCCTGTCACTGACCTAGCCCCAGCCCTGTTGCTGGTCTTACCATAGCCCAGACCCTGCCTTGGCCCTGCCCTGTCACTGTCCTGGACCCTGGCTGTGCCAAGAACCTGCACTGTCCTTGCCGTTGTTTTGCTCCTGCCCCAAACCTGGTCCTGCCCAGGCCGTTTCTATGGCCCTGGCCCTGGCCCTGGCCCTGCCCAGGTCTTGGCACTGGCCTGGCCCTGCCCTGCCCTGTCCCTATGCTTTCCTGGCCCTGCCTTGCCTGCCCTGGCCCTGCCTTGGCCCTAGCCTGGCTTTGACTCTGCCCTGGCCCTACCTTGGCCTTCACCCTAGCCTTACCTGGGCACTGTGTTGGACCTGGCCATAGCACAGACCTGGTTGTGGCCCTGGCCCTGCCGTGGCTCTGGCCCAGACCCTAGCCCTGCCAGGTACCTGTCCTGGCCCAGCTTTGGGCCTGGCTTTGTCCCTAATTCTTAGATGACCCTGGCCCTGCCCCTGCCGTTGCCCTTGCCCTGGCACTGGCCTTGGACATGTCTGTGGTCCTAACCCTGGCCCTGCCCTGGAGCTGCCACTGTCTTGGCCCTGCCCTGGCTCTGGCCCTGCCCCGGCCCTGGCCTTGCCCCGGCCCCAGCCATAGACCTGCCCTGGTTGGTCATGCCCTACCTTAACCCTGTGCTACCCTGGGCCTGCTCCACCCTGCCCTGGCCCTGCCCTCCCTTTAGCCCTGCCCTGACCCCACCTTGGCCCTCATACTGGCCCTAGCACAGACCTGGTCCTATCTGTGGCCTTGGCCTGGCATTGACCCCTGCTCCTGACCCTGGTCCTGCCATGTCCCTGGCCCTGCCAATGACCCTGGCAGCCCTTACCCTGGCCCTGTCTTGGCCCTGCCCTGACCCTGGCCCTGAAGTGGATTTGCAGGTGTCTTGTCCATGGTTTAACCTGGTCTTACCATGGCCCCGTCCCTCCCCTGGCTCTATCCTGGTCTTGTGCTGACCCTGACCCAGACCTTGGCCCTGCCCCAGCCTTGTCCTAGACCTGGCCATGGCCCTGCGTCTGCCCTGGACCGGCGCTGGCACTGGCATGGACCCTGGCCCTGGCCCTTTGCTACTTAAGACCATACCCTGGCCCAGCCCTGGTCCTGACCCTGTCCTGGCCCTAATTTGGCCTGGCTGTACCCTGGCATGCTATTCTGGCCCAGCCCTGACCCTGTCCCTGTCCCTGTCCTGGTCCTAGCCCCGTTGCTGGTCCTGCCATGGCCCTTGTCCTGAGATTGTCCTTTCTTGGTTCTGGCCCTGGCCCTGTCCCAGCCCTGCTCTGGCCCTGGTCTGAACCCTGGCCCTGCAATAGACCTGCCTTGGTCCTGCCCAGAGCCTGGCTCTGGCCCTACCTCTGCCCTGGCCATACCCTTGCCCTGGCCTGGACCCCGGTCCTGGTCCTTGTCCTGCCCCAGCCGTGGCCCTGGCCCTGCCCTGCCTGTGCCCTGTTCTATCCTGGGCTGGCCCTGCCATGGCCTGGTCTTGCCATTGCCCTGCCCTAGCCTGCCCTGCTTGTGCCCTAGATCTGCCTCGCTTGTGCCCTAGATCTGCCCCAGCCTTTGCCCCTGTCTTGGTTCTAGCCTTGACTCAGCCCTGGACCTTCCCTGACCTTGCCTCAGCCCTGGCACTACCCTGGCATTGCCTTGGCATTTGCCCTACTCTCTCTATGGTCTGGCTGTGGTCCTGCCCTGCTCTGCTCTTGTTCTGTCCTGGCACAGCCCTGGCCCTGGCCCTGGCCCTGCCGTATCACTGGCTCTGGTCCTGCCCTTATGCAGACCTGACCCTGCCACTGCCTTGGCTTTGGCCTGGACCTTGGCCATACAGTGACCATGCCATGACCCTTTCCTGGTCCTGGCCTGGAACCTGGCCCTGCCAAGGACTCGCCCTGGCTCTGTCATGGCCCTGGCCCTTTCCTGGATTTGGATGTGTCCTGTCCCTTATTTGCCCCGGCCCTTCCCTGGCTCTGCCATACCCCTTCTCTGGGGTAGGGCCAGGGTCAGGACCAGACCAGGGCAGGTTCAGGACCAGGGTTAGGGCCATGGTAAGGCCTGAAGATGGGAAGGGCCAGGGCAGCGGCTGGACCAGGGAAGGGTCAGGGCCAGGGATGTAGTAGGACTAGGGGCAGAGCCGGCACTAGGGCTGAGCCAGGGCAGAGCAGGAGAGATTACTTTAGGCTATTATGTAAAATTTTTATTTTAGATTTTTAAGATAACTATAGTAGTAGTAATGTCCATACTATGTTGTTTGTAGTAGTAATAGTATTTGCAGTAATCACTAAATTTTAATTAATACTATCTTTGCTTCCAGTAGTGTTCTATGAGTATACTTTTATCAACATGTAAATATGTGAGGCATTGATTCTCATAATAATTCTATATGCTAGATACTGAAAGCATCCCCATTTTCCAAATGTAGGAAACAGGCGTAAATAAGGTAAATACTTGGCCAGATTACTCCTGTAATCCCAGCATTTTGGGAGGCCAAGGCAGGCAGATGGCTTGAGCTCAGGAGTTTGGAATCAGCCTGGGCAACATTGTGAAACCCCATCTCTACTAAAAATGCACGAAAAGAACTAATTTAAGTTTCTTGTAGGATTCTGGTTATAAAACACTGGTCAAACACACAGGGCATGGATAGGGCAGGGCCAGGGACAAGGTCAGGCCAGGAAGGGGCCAGGGCCAAGGCAGGGCCAGAGCTGGACTTGGAGGTGTCCTGGTCTGATTTACCCTGCCCCAACATTGGCCCAGCCCTGCTCTGGCACGTCCTGTCATGCCCTGTCCCTGGCCTGAGCATTGGCCCTGGCCCTGTCCTGCTTCTGGCCCTGCCCCGGAGTTGACCAGGCACTGCCATGGCCCAGTCCTGCATTGCCCTGCCCTCCTCTGCCCTGGTGCTACCATGGCCCTGCTTGGGCCCTAGCTCTGCCTCGACTCTGGACCTGCCCTGACTCTGCTCAGCCCTGGATCTACCCTGACTCTGCCTTGGTGTTGCCCTCCCATCTCTATGGCCTGGCTCTGGCCATGTGTTGCACAGGCCATGCTCTGCCCTGCGTGCCCCAGCCTGGGCCCAGCCCTCATCCTACCATATTCCTGACCCCAGCCATACACTTGTTCTGGCCATGACCCTGCCGTGGCCCTCTCCTGGCCCTTCCTTGGTCCTGCCCTGCCATTCCATGCCCTGGCCTTGCCCTCACCCTGCATTGGCCCTGCACTGGTCCTGCCCTGCCCTGGCACTGCCTTGGCCACGGCCCTGCCTTCTCCCTGGCCTTGCCTTTGCCCTGCCCTGGCCTGACCCCAGGCCTACTGAGTCCACGAAATGGCCCTGGACCTGCCTTGCCATCCTCTGTCCTCGCCCTGTATTGTCCCCACCATGCTCTGGTCCAGCGCTTGCCCTAGCCCTGTTGCTAGTCCTGCCACTGCTATGGCCCTGCTCTGTTTTTGGCCATGCCCTGTGCTACCCTAGCCCTGCCCTGCCTTGGCCTTGGCCCTACCCTGGCCTTTTCTATCCTGGCCTTGCCCTTCCCTGATCTTGCCCTGCCTTGGCCTTGCCCTGCCCTGGCCTTCGCTTTGCCTTATCCTGGTCCTGGTTCTGCCCTGACCCTGGCCTTGCTCTGGATCCTCTATGGTTCTGCTTTCTCCTTGGCCCTGCCCTTGCTCTGGCCCTGTCCCTGGCCCAGCCTTGACCCTGACCCTGGCCCTGACAATCCCCAGGTCTGACACTGGCCATGCTTGGCCCTGGCCCCTCCTTTTGGCCCTGCCCTGGCCCTGCCTTAGCCCTGTGCTATCTTAGTCTTGCCCTGGCCCTGAACTCGCCCTGGCCCTACCCTCACTCTACACTGGCCCCGCCCTACCCTGGCCTTGCCCTGCCCTGGCCCTGCCTTTGGCCTACTCTGGCTCTGGTTCTGCCCTGGCCTTGCCCTTGCCCTGGACCCTCCCTGGCCATGTTTTGTCCATGGTCCTTCTCTGGCCTTGCCCTTGCCCTGTCCCCTTTCTGGTCCTGCCATGTTTCTGGCCCTGCCCTGTCCATGTCCTGGACCTGACTCTGGCCCTGGACCTCCCTGTCCCTGCCCTGCCATACCCTGGCCCATTCCTTGCTCTACACTGACCCTGCCCTGCCCTGGCCTTCTGCTGACCCTGATCCTGCCATGGCCCTGGCCCTGCCATGTCCCTGCCCTGGCCCTGGTTCTTCCCTGCTTCTGGCCCTGGCCTTGGTCCTCTCATGTCCCTGGCTGTGACCCTGCCCCTGGTTTTTCTCTGGCCACGACCCTGCCCCAGTTCTGTGCTATCTCTGGCCCTGTCTCAGTTCTGTCCTAGCCCTGGCCTTTCACAGTACTTTATGCTTAGTAAGGGCTCCATGGTGTCTGTGAGTTGAATGTTGTGTTCATAGTATCTGCCAAAACAGAAAGAAAAAAACAAAGTATTTTGATAAGAAGTTAAAGCTTTGTATATAATATGCCTTGAATTGTAAGTGCCTGTTATTAGTTGTATTACTTATGGGTCATGGTTTTGTACACATAACTCCAAACCATTGATACTGTTAAAAGGATATATGAATATATGAAAGAATGTATAAACGTAAGAATGTATCAGTATCTAATGACCTTTCCAAATTAATTTTTAATTTTAGCTCTATTAGATTTTTCTCAGTGTAACAAATGTTTATTCCTATGTAATTAAGGGCATATTTCCTGTACAGAATATTCATATTACCTAATTGAAAATTATATGATACAAAAATATAATACTATTTTTAGGCCAGGCATGGTGGCTCATACCTGTAATCCCAACATTTTGAGAGGCCAAGTTTGGAGAATGATTTGAGTCCAGGAGTTGACCAGCCTGGGCAACATAGTGAGACCTTGTCTTTATTAAATAAATAAATAAATAGGTTGGGCACTGTGGCTCATATCTGTCATCCCAGCATTTTGGGTTGCCAGTGCAGGAGGATTGCTTGAGCCCAGGAGTTTGAGACCAGCCTGGGCAGAATAGCAAGACTCCATCTCTGCAAAATAATAAAATATTAACCAGGTGTGGTGGTGCGCACCTGGGGTCCCAGCTACCTGGGAGGCTAAGGTGGGAGGTTTGCTCGAGGCTGCAGTGAACTGTGAATGCACCACTGCATTCCAGCCTAGGCCACAGAACAGGACCTTGTCTATAAATAAAGAAATAAGTAAAAATATAAATAAAAATAAGTAAAAATAAATATAAGTAAATATAAATATAAATACATATAAATATAAAAATGCATACATGAAAAGAAACAATTTTTAAATTTAACATCACTGAGGGCATCCTATCCATTTCATTTCATGATTCCATTACATCATTTCACTTAGATGAAATAAGATGACTTGAGATGAGATGAAATGATGAGATGAAATGACGAAATGATGAGATGAAATGGTGAGTAGAAATGATGAGATGAAATGATGAGACGAAATGACAAAATTGAAAAATTGAAAGGAGATGAGATGAGATAAAATGAGATGAAATGAGATGATGGATGAAATGAGATGAAACGAGATGAAATGATGAGATGAAATGAAATAATGAAATGATATGAAATAATGAAATTGAAGTGAGATGAGATGAGATGAAATAATGAGATAAAATGATGAGATGAAATGAGATGAACGATGAGATGAAATGACGAGATGAAATGAGATGAAAAATGAGATGAAAAATAAGATGAAATGAAATAATGAAATGAAATGAAATAAGGAAAGGAAATTATGAAATTTAATGATGAAATTGAAATTGAAATGAGTTGAAATGATGAGATGTAATGATGAAATGAAATGATGAAATGAAATGAGATGAAATGATATGAAATAATGAGATGAAATGAGATAATGAGATGAGATGAGATGAAATTATGAGATGAAATGAAATGATATGATGGATGAAATGATGAGATGAAATGAGATGAAATGAAATAATGAAATGAGATGAAACATAATGAAATGATGAAATAATGAAATGAAAATGAAATGGAAATGATGAGAAGAAATGATGAGATGAAATGATGAAATGATGAGATGAGATAAAATGAGATGAAATGATGAGATGAAATGATGAGATGAAGTATGAGATGAAATGACATAATGAATGAAATGATGAAATGGAATAATGAAACGGAAATGATGAGATGAGATGCAATGAGTTGAAATGAGATGAAATGGTGAAATGATATGAAACGATGAGATGAGATGTGATGGAATGATGACATGAAATGATGACATAAAATGAGATGAAATGAGATGTAATGATGGAATGAGATGAGATGAAATGAGATGAAATGATGAGATAAAATGATATGAAATGATGAGATGAATGATGAAATGATGAGATGAATGATGAAATGATGAGATGAGATGATGAAATGCTGAGATGAACTGATGAGATGAAATGAAATAATGAAATTGAAATAAAATTGAAATGAGATGAGATGAAATGATGAGATGATGAAATAAAATGATGAAATGAGATGTGATGAGATGAAATGATGAGATGAAATGATGAGATGACATGACATGAAATAAAATGAAATAATGAAATGAAATTGAAATGAGATGAGAAGATACGAGATGAGATGAAATGATGAGATGAAATGATGAAATGATGAGATAAGATGAAAAGAGTTGATGAGATGATGAGATGAAATGAGATGAAAAGATGAAATGATGAGATGAAATGATGAGATGAAACGAGGTGAAATGAAATTAGACGAAATGTAATGAGATGAAATGACATAATGAAATGAAAAACGAAATGAAATAATGAAAGGTGAAATTAAATGAGATGATGAAATTAAATGATGAAATGAAATAATGAAATGGAAATGAAATAGAAATGATGAGTTGAAATGAGATGAATGATGAGATGAAATGATGAGATGCAATGATGAGATGAAATGATGAGATGAGATGTAATGAGAGGAAATGATGAGATGTAATGAAATGAGATGAAATGAATGAGATGAAATGAAATAATGAAATTGAATTGAGATATGAGATGAAATGAGATAAAATGAGATGAAATAAATGATGAGATGAAATGATGAAATGCTGAGGTGAGATGAGATGAAAGGAGATGAAACGATGAGATGAAATGAAAGAAAGATGAAATGAGATGAAATGATGAGATGAGGTGAGATGAAATGAGATGAAACGAGATGAAATGATGAAATGAGATAAGAAGAAATGATTTGATAAAATGAGATGAGATAAAATGATGAGATGAAATGAAATGAAGTGAAATGAAATGAAATAATGAAATGAAATTGAAATGAGATGAAATGAGATAAAATGAGATGAAATGAGAAGAAATGAGATGAAATGAAATGATATGATGAGATGAAAAATGAGATGAAAAATGAGATGAAATGATGGGATGAAATGAAATAAGGAAATGAAATGATGAATTGATATTGAAATGAAATTGAAAGATGAGATGAAATGATGAGATGAAATGAAATGTTGAAATGAAATGAAATGAAGAGATGTGACATGAAATGAGCTGAAATGATGAGATGAAATGAGATTAAATGATGAGATGAAAAATGATGAGATGAAAAATGATGAGATGAAATGAGATGAGACGAATTGAGATGAGATGAGATGAAATAATGAAATTAGGTGAAATAATGAAATGAGATGAAATAATGAAATAAAATTGAAATGAGATGAGAAGAAATGAGATGAAATGTTGACAAGAAAGGAGGAAATGATGAGATGAGATGAAATGATGAGGTGAAATGAATTGAGATGATGAGGGAAAATGATATGAAAAATGATATCAAAAACATGACATGACATGAAATATATGAAATGACATAATGAAATAAATGAAATTAGATGAAATGAAATGAAATAGTGAAATGAAATGATGAAATGAAATAATGAAAATGAAATGGAAATGAGATGAGATTTGATGAAATGATGAGATGAAATGATGAGATGATGTGAAATGATGAGATGAGATGGGATAAGATGAAATGATGAGATAAAATGATGAGATGAAATGAAATGATGAGGTGAAGTGATGCACTGTCACGTGTGTGTCTTTTTCCCAACCAACAAAAATTATAATTCATTAATTTTAATTTTATTTAAGAATAGTCTTAAGAGTTGAAGGAAAAATAATATCTGTACATTATGGGTTACAATTAAGTATAAATAATACATAAATATATTAAAACTTACAAAGAATATGTTTCGGAATCGAATATACCATGATTCTGTGATGACAGTTATTTCATGCTGGTTGTCACAATTTTACATGAAAAACTAATGAAAAAATGTTTCTAACTGTTTCTGAAAATAAGTTTCCAAAACAGTTTTACATTCAAACTATGAAAAAGATGTCCTTGTGTTCCTTAATCTGATGAGATTTTCACAGTCTGCACATGATAATTGTTAGATTTTTATTGTGTTGATAAATTGTATATCAAATAAAAAATGTTATTACCTCTTAAATTAGGATTTTTAGGTGATATAGGCAGAAAGGAAGGCAAGTTTTTATAACTTTGTCTAAATGAACTTTCTAAATGTCTGAGTATTAGAAGATAGCATGTCTATAAATCACAATGTATATATTACTGTATGACCTAGGACCAATCAAAACCGTTACCTCTGATAACATTATATTGTGCCCAGTATAAAATAGATATAATAATACCTCAAACTTAAATCCAGGCATTGTCATTGAATATCTTAAGAATATGCAGCAAAGGTGCTTTTAAAAATACAAGCTAGTGATTGTTCTAAATTCGTAAATCACATAGGATAGTGGGTCATTTTAAGAATATTATTTCAATCTATAAACGTGGATGTCTTTCCTTTTTTATGTTTTCTTTAATTTCTTTAATTAATATTTGTCATTTTTGTTGTCGAAATCTTTTACTTCCTTGGTTAAATGTATTTCTAAGTACATTTTTGTAGCTATTGTAAAAGGAATTGCTTTCTTAATTTCTTGTTTCAGCTAGTTTACTATCAATATATAGAAATGCTACTGATTTTTCTATGTTGATTTATATCCTGCAACTTTATTAATTTCATGTATCACCCTAAGAAGCTTTTGGTAGAGTCTTATTTTTTTCCATGTATAAGATCACATTGTCTTTAAACAGGGACAGTTTGACTGTCTCCTTTCCAATTCAGATGTCCTTTATTTCTTTCTCTCACCTAATTGTCCTGGCTAAGACTTTCACTATGTGAAATATGATTGGTGAGAATAGGCATCCTTTTCTTGTTCCAGTAAAATCTTTTTCTTGTTCACAGTAAAATCTTTCACCTTTACACACTCAGTATGATCTTAGCTGTAGATTTGTCCTTTATGTCCTTTGTGTTAAGGCATATATTTTCTATGCTAAATTGTTGAGAAGTTTTTGGTCATGTAAGAATATTTAATTTTGCCAAACGCTTTTATTGTGTTTATTAATTTAATCATATGGTTTTCAGTATATATCCAAAGGAAAGAAAATCAGTATATCAAAGAGTTATCTGCACCCCCATGTTTATTACAGCACTATTCACAATAGCCAAGATATGGAATCAACAAAAGTGTCCATCAACAGATGAATGGATAAAGAAATGTGACATACATATATAATGGAATATTATTTAGTCATAATAAAGAACAAAATCCTGTTATTTGTGGCAACAAGAATGCAAGTGGGGGGCATTATGTTAGGTGAAATAAGCCTGGCATAGAAATATAAACACCACATAACTACGTGTTCTCACTTATGTATGGAAGCTAAAATTTTTAATCTCGTAGAAGTAGATAGTAGGGTTTTGGTTACCATATCCTGGAAAGAGTAGGAGAAAGAAGAGTATAAGAAAAATGTGGTTAATACATACAAAATTACAGCTGGAGAGAAGGAAGAAGTTCTAGTTCTCTACAGCACTGTTGGGTGACTGTAGTTAATGGGACTTTATTGTGTGTTTTCAAATAACTAAAATAAAAGATTTTGAATATTCTCACTGCAAAGAAATAATACATGATTTAGGTAATGGATATGATAATGACTCTGACTTGATCTTTACGCATTGCATAAATATATCAAAATATCACTCTGTACCCCATAAGATGTACATTTATTATATGTCAGTTAAAGTAAATTTAAAAGAGAAAAAATGAGGTAAAGGTAAATGTACAGAATTTAATTACTTTTTCTTCTATAAAACCCGAGTCAGTACCAAGAAGAGTCAATTTATTAGTTTTCTAAAATAAAAAAAATCAAAATCACCAAAAAAGAGCAATATCCAAGAAAACATTGAAAATGAAACACAACATTTAGTAAGAATAGAAAACTTGGGCACTGTATCACCCTGTTCCTAAATACCAATTTACTGATGGCCATTTAAATAGAATTTTACTCTATCTAATTCATTTATACTCCCAGAGTTTGAAATTACATTTTACCTACAATAAATGAGATAACACTTGTAAATTATATGGCACTCTGCCTAACACACGTTAATAGCTCAATACATGTTAGCAATAAACTTTTAGTATAGTAGTCAAAGTATTAATTTCTCACATTGCAGTTTCCTTCAAAGACATAAATACAACCTTTCTAATGACTCCTTGTTCATCAAGATACCTCTTCAAATTATTCTATTTGTTTCATTCAGTATATTATCTGTGTATACAGATATTACACTCTTTTCTTTTTTTGAGATGGAATCTCATTCTGTTACTGATGCTGGAGTGAGGTGGCATGATCTCGGTTCACTGCAACCTCCACCTCCCAGGTTCAAGCGATTCTCCTGTCTCAGCCCCCCAAGTAGCTAGGACTACAGGTGCACACCACCATGCCTGGCTAATTTTTGTATTTTTAGTATAGTCAGAGTTTCACCCTGTTGTCCAGGCTGGACTCGAACTCCTGACCTCAGGTGATCCACCCACCATGGCCTCCCAAAGTGCTGGGATTACAGGCATAAGCCACCGCACCCAGCATGATATTGCACTCTTGGATTTTGAACACTGAATATCTTTTTGAAAGATTACACCTCTTTACCTCTTCGTGCTTCAGAAATTATTTTCCTTCAAGTGTTCTAAGTGTCTAATGAAGAATGAAGTCATGTTTTATCACTTTTGTCCTTAAAGATTTCAGACATGCTGAAACTGATTGAAGTATCATTTGCTACCAGATAGATTAGTTATCTGTAGTTGTAGGAGTGGGTACATCTTTAATGGTATATTTTGGGTTATTGTCTTATTTTTGATGTAGTATTCTATCAATAATTTATTAAACCTGGCATCCTTGGGTGAGCATGTATTTTTCAACTTTGGTGTTATATTGTGTTTGCTTTTAAAAACTGCTTTTGAGGCCAGGTATGGTGGCTCTTGCCCATACCCAGCACTTTGGGAGGCCAAGGTGTGCGGATTACCTCAGGTCAGGAGTTCAAGACCAGCCTGGTCAACATGGCAAAACCATGTCTCTACTAAAAACACAAAATTAGCCAGGCATGGTGGTGCATGCTTGTAGTCCTAACCACTCGAGAGGCTGAGGCAAGAGAATCACCTGAACCTGGGAGGCAAAAGTTGCTAGGTTGCTGTGAGCCAAATTCGCACCATTGCACTCCAGCCTGGGTGAAAAGAGCAAAACTCTGTCTCAAAAAAAAAAAAAAAAAAAAAAACGACCAAAAACTGCTTTTGAATGGAGTTGTACATACAATTTTGATGAAAAAAATTATCAAATGCATAAGTTCATAATAGAAAAACCAATAATACTCCAGGCACAAGTTAGTACTAAAAAAATTATGTTGAATATGCTCTAATACAACATGCTTTTTCCCTTCTTGAACAATTTGTGTTTTACTGAGAAGAGTCATTGTTTATGGTAGACATTAGACTACAGATGAATATGCACTTTAAACACTCTTAGTTGCTTTCTTAATTTTATATCTGCTGCTTTATGCTTCTGTTTATTTTCATTCTTTCCAATGTCCACATTCTAGTAAATTTGAATATTTTAATCCAAGTTTATATACTATTTAATATTGCTTGCATAGTTTAGTATTGTTAAGACTCAAAAAGGTTTACAGAAAGAAGAAAAAGATCAACATGTTATTAATCATTTAAATATCATTTTGAAATCTTTGACCTTTATATTTTAATGAATAAAATATTAGTAGTTATTAGTATAAAATAATTTATGTCTTTTGGACTTAGCATCCAGTATTTCTTTTTTAATAAAGAAAATAATTATTCTCTTGCAATATACTATGTTTACCTGGGTTTTGAAAAGTGATGTTTCCTAATATGAGAAAGCCATTTACATTTTTAAATCTACAAAGGCAAATGGAATGGTACTAAATTATTTACATAATAATGTTTAGATGGTGGCCCTTATAACATTCTTTCTATACTTCCTACAGAGTTGGGGATAGGCAATCCTAGAATACTTCTGGAAGCTAATCCTTTAGCTTGATGAATGAAACAAGACTTTTAAATAAAATTAAACTTTCAAATTATCCAGGTAATGGGCCTGTCTTTTAATTCAATGGATATGGAGCATAATGAATTATCCCCTGTTCATCGGGTAATAAGTTCTCATTCTTAATTTATAATACTCAAAATGTCCTTTAATTTTTAATTTTTGATAGTCATATCATTATCCCTAGGTATTTTAGCTTCTATCTTAAATTCTAAAATAATTTTGAAACAGGAGAAAGTATTCTTTATTACTATATGTATTAAACATCATGGTTTTCAAATTTAACTGCAAATGTAACTTTTCATTGCTTCTTGGTGACGCCCTTCACCCTATCCATATTGTCACTACCAAGTGGTGATTACTTTTCAGGTTCACATACTTATTCTTTCGAAAAATCTTCCCTGTGCCTTATAAAGAATATGATTGTTGGCATTCAAAAGCCAGCGAAATATACATTATTAGCCTGTTGCCTAACTTATTTCTTTAAGAAACTACACTAATTACCCACATACTTATGTTTTTATTTCCTCATTATTTGTGGAGAAAACAAATACTGCTAACATGATATTTGTAAGAGAGAAAAAAGTCTTTTCTTGAAAAGTGCTGTCATTGTAGTACTAACTTATAGTATCAACTTCTTTATGAACTCCTTATACACTTTTTATTGTGAGAGAAATAAAAAAGCTAAAAGTGAAATGACTTTTTTTAACTCTCCATATTATAAGCACCCATCTTGGCAATTTAGGGTCTTTATAGTTAGGGTAAGTTGTGTCATACCGAGGTTACAAAATAAAAAGTATTTTGTCTCTTTGGGCCTTTCCTTATTCAGTAATACTGTCAGTTTGGCTTTTTTTTTGAAAGTCAACTTATTGAACTCAGTATTCTGAAATAATGTGTTTACTATCTTTTGATAAGCATTTAAAATATTAGATTTATTGTTACTCTTCTGCCTTCATTGGGCTGGAAGAATAATTGTTTCACTCCACAAAAGCCAAGTTGCAGAGAAAAACACATAGACATTCAACTGCAAAGCAGAGAAACTTGACTATTTTCTGCAATTTTAAAGTGTATATTGAATAGAACCATCTTTTTATTTTCTTTTTTGCTCACTGGCAAATATTAACAACATCAAGTGCGTTATTATAATGTTATCTAGTTAAAAATCTCAAAAAGTTTTCATAATTACCATTTAAAAATATATAAATAAGTGACCTAATGTTAATTTTTATTGTCTGAGACCATGTCTGTTATCTCACTCTTTAAAATCAGTTAGTAATGCAGAACCTAGCACTTAGTAGATACTCAAAAATTATTTGCTGAATAAAAAAAGGTTAAACATGTAATATACACAAAATGTACTGGAAAAAATGCACCAAACAATTTTGTTATAGCAGTTTAATGTAAATATTGCCTTTAAAAGATAATATAGTTTTCAGGTGTCTACAGTGATTTTGTAATATTTGTGCACATATAAAATAATATTTCCAAAAATGTAATCCAGTGGGGAAATATACTTTCTAACTTCTAGATTTATAATTTAGGGTTTAAATTATAAAATCATTAAATAAGACACAAGTGAAATATAGTCAAATATCCCCTTGGAAAAAAATTAAGTGGCCTCTAAAGTGAGGTATTCATATATGTAATTTTACAATCCTCTAGTGATAGAATTAAATATGCCACCAAATTGATTAATTCCTACAGTGTTAAAAGAGAAGCACTAACAATTCCAGTGACCATGTAACATGGATTTAAGCTACAAGTCATAGAAATGTGATGAGAAGCCTCAGCGCTGTAAAACCGAGGGTAGAGGAAAGCTTTTCCTCTCTCAAATGAGCCTTGCGAGGTATACTTCTTGAAGGATAGGAAGTTGAAGTGTTCAGGACTTTTGTGTCTATTCTACTTTGGCTTAGTTTACATGATTCTTAGTTTATTAGCCTAGAAATGGCCAAGAAAACTTAAGGCTCAATAATTAGTTACAAATATGAAATATCCCCAATTTTTAAGATAAAAACAACTTATAAATGTATTTGTCTGTAAAAATTGTGTATATTTTTACAGGACATCTATTTCTTTCTTTTTTTATTTTTTTATATATATTTTTTATACTTTAAATTCTAGGGTACACTTGAACAATGTGCAGGTTTGTTGCATATGTATACATGTGCCATGTTGGTGTGCTGTGCCCATTAACTCATCATTTATATTAGGCATATCTCCTAATGCTATCTCTCCCTCCTCCCCCCACCCCACAACAGGCCCTAGTGTGTGATGTTCCCCTTCCTGTGTCCAAGTGTTCTCATTGTTCAATTCCCACCTATGAGTGAGAACATGCGGTGTTTGGTTTTTTGTCCTTGCGATAGTTTGCTGAGAATGATGGTTTCCAGCTTCATCCATGTCCCTAGAAAGGACATGAACTCATCATTTTTTATGGACGCATAGTATTCCATGGTGTATATGTGCTAGGTTTTCTTGATCCAGTCTATCATTTTTGAACATTTGGGTTGGTTCCAAGTCTTTGCTACTGTGAATAGTGCCGCAATAAACATACGTGTGCATGTGTCTTTATAGCAGCATGATTTATAATCCTTTGGGTATATACCCAGTAGTGGGATGGCTGGGTCAAATGGTATTTCTAGTTCTAGATCCCTGAGGAATGGCCACACTGACTTCCACAATGGTTGAACTAGTTTACACTCCCACCAACAGTGTGAAAGGGTTCCTATTTCTCCACATCCTCTCCAGCACCTGTTGTTTCCTGACTTTTTAATGATCACCATTCTAACTGGTGTGAGATGGTATCTCATTGTGGTTTTGATTTGCATTTCTCTGATGGGTCTATTTCTTTAAAACAAAGGGAGGGGAGTCTCTCATTTACATTAGTTTTTTTCATAGCCTTTTGGACTTTGCAATTTCTATGTTTTGGAACCTATTTCTTACAGTTTTTCTATGCTAAACTCTGTCGTGGTCAGTTCCAGAGTGTATGAAGAACCAAATCATGTAATTGTATGTGACCTGGCTGTAGTGGAACAAATTTGACTCTTAAGTATGCAGGCTCTAATTTTCCTGTCTGGTTTTGGTAAGTATTCCTTACATAGGTTTTTTCTTTGAAAATCTGGGATTGAGAGGTTGATGAATGAAAATCCTTTCACTTTGTTGTATATAGGTTTGCAATATTTAGGTCAGAGTGGAGTTTTAAGGTCATGAAGGGGGCTGATGACTTACAAATAATGGGCTCTGATTGGACAACTACTCATCTGAGTTCCTTCCATTTGACCTAATTAAGCTTGTGAAATTTACACTAAGCCATGAGCTCATCTTTAAAAAGTTTTATTAAAAGATTTTCAGCTGTTCCAAATGGGACTTATTAGTGGAATGTGTTTTAAAGGATCATATCAGATGAATGAAAGGTATGTGATCCTTTCTTTCCTTAATAATAAAATGATAGTTTGGAAAAATAGGCTACAGTCTAACCACAGTGCTATTATTAGGCTTTCTTGTTAATCATCGGTCTAAGCCTAAGTATGTCAATACAACAAATACTTACTGTTTCATTTCTAGTAATAAAAAAAAAGTATTTCTGGCATAAGGATGATTTTAATCTGGTTATTTTGAAACATTTTTGTAAAATAAATTTACATCTGTAAAGAACATTTTTATTTGTAAGGAGGGGTATGTCTCTGTGCACTGGAAGAGAGGGAGGACTAAATCACTGGGAAGTCTTATGATAAAGAAGCCATTGGCTTAAATCAGCAAAGCAAGCCATCCCTTGGTTTAAGGTGTTTTTCCTGGCCACCCTGTCTTGACTAGAACTTTACCTACACCTTCCTTTTTGGTTTAGGCAAATTATAGTATCTAAACCTGAAGTCTCAGCTCTGTGTCTTTGAGATATAAATGTTCTACCACGTGTTCTCTGGAACCTGATAACTATCTATCTCTTTAAAATGCAAGTCTAGGGAGATGACTCATCAGAAAAAGAAGAAAAAAGAGGTATTTGGAAATTGTGCAAATTAAAGCAGCCCCTGATGCCAAAGTCTACACATTCCTGAGTGAGTCAGCTCTGGCCAGTTTTAGCTGGGTCAAGAGAGCTCTGCTGGTCAGGCCTGAAGAGCAGCTGGATGGCAGACACCTGAGGAGCCAGGTTCCTGAAACTTCCTCCACCTGCTTGAGGAGCACCAAAGCCCAGGTGCTGGCTGGACAACCCCTTCTGGCTGCCTAAGCCGGTGGTAGAGGAAGGAAAAAAGGTCAGAGGCAGAGTGTTGAACCCTGCCTCCCAGGTGGGTGGAAGATGCCTGTTGCCAAACTAGGGCCCAGCTTGCCGGGTGAGGTGGGTGAACTGGTGATCCCCCGAGAGAGCGGACGTCAGAGCTACATGGTCCCAGACTTCACCTCGGCCAGTGAAGGAGAGAGAGGGTTAATGTTAACTGCAGGAGGCCCACTCTAGCCTTAAATTCTGTAATTCAGACCCTTCCCTTGGAGACAAAACAAACATAGCAAGGAATTCTGAGGTCAGGGGACAAGAATCACAAGTTCCCTAGTGGGAGACTGAGGAGGCAGTGTCCTTTCTGCCCTTGGTCTACTGGCTAAGAACCTTCCTCAGCCTGACCTTTCCACATTGCACTTTCAGCTCTGTTTGCAATTTTCCTCCTTTGGTGCTGAGGGAATCCCAGTGTTCGATCCTGAAATCTATACGTTCCTAATGGGTGGTTAAAAAAAACCTCAGCAAGAGAAGCAGAAAATGTTTCCTCTTCCTGAAAAACTGTAGAAAGGCAGGCAACATTCTGGGTGGGACATGATCCTTGCAAAAGTCTTTATTTTTTTTTTTATTATTATTTTGAGATGAAGTTTTGCTCTTGTTGCCCCGGCTGGAGTGCAGTGGTGTGATCTCTGCTCACTGCAAGCTCTGCCTCCTGGGTTCAAGAAATTCTCCTACCTCAGCCTCCCGAGTAGCTGGAATTACAGGCACCTGCCACCATACCTGGCTAATTTTTTGTATTTTTAGTAGAGATGGAGTTTTGCCATGTTGGCCATGTTGGTCTCGAGCTTCTGACCTCAAGTGAGCCACCCGCTTCTGCTTCCCAAAGTACTGGGATTACAGGCGTGAGTCACTGCCCGGCCAAGATTCTGTTTTGATAGAACACTTGTGTCTCTCTCACCTTGTATTTAGAAAGGTTAGAAAGTAAAGGATAATGTATATAGAAAGCTTTTTGAAGACTCTTAAGAAGTTCATAAATATGGGGCACTATGACTATGCATATGAAAATATTTCCTATCAGTTGGCAGTTACCACCTCTTATAGTGGCATGGAACCTCTTGAGTTAAACCAAGGCTCAGTGAGATTTGGTGATTTAGGTAGTGTCATTTTATGAACAAGGGGGACCCTACTCAGGTCTTTTATTTTATTATACTTCTCTTTGACATTCACTCCAGTTAAAGAACTCTTTCAAAAGACCTCATGCCTGGTCTCACGGAGATTCAAAGGTGTTTGAGTCCTTCCTTATTATGCCCTTGGAAGATGCTTTGAGGACCCCAGTGATGAATCCCCAGAACTCTGTCTCCATTATCCCTGGTATAGGGCACCTCATCACTCTGGTGTTATCCCTGAAGGGCCTTCATAATAATGTGCTTAAAGAGTCCCCTGTTATGTCCTTCAGGATGGAGCTTGACTTGCCCAAATTGCTATGTACATGTTAAAGAGAGGCTGGAACTGAAGTTGGTCATTTCTCACTGGATCAGTCAACAAGATTTGAGTACTTTCTGTGTACTCTGCATCATTCTGAGTACTCTGGGGGACAGAATAACGCATGGCTCCTGCCTTCAAGGAGTATGGAATTTAATAGAAGATGACAACATACATGATTGTAAATCTATCTACATGAGAGTGCCTAATTGTGAGATTCCTAATAAACGGCAAGATATGTTCTGAAAATCTGAAACATAAATGAGGTTGAAGAAATTGTGAAAAGTTTAGCAGAGGAGGAATAATTCGTCAGGTTCTTTAAACACAAGTAAAGGAGAAAGGAAGGACCATTTTTAAGTTTAGATATTCCAAGCGTTAGTGGTGAGGTTGATTATGGTATGTCTTCTCGTTGATGAGGGAGGAGACTGGTGAATAGTGGAAAA
This sequence comes from Gorilla gorilla gorilla, assembly GCF_029281585.2. Classification (NCBI taxonomy): domain Eukaryota; kingdom Metazoa; phylum Chordata; class Mammalia; order Primates; family Hominidae; genus Gorilla; species Gorilla gorilla. The sequence continues at coordinate 31,833,332 of NC_073238.2, read as the reverse complement.
TAAAGTTAAATAGCTAGGGTGGGGCCAAATTCTGGGTTTTAATAAAAGCCAGGCATAGAAATTTAGATTGGGGTGGTAGAAAAAGGAAGGCTTTAAAAGTTTTTGAGCCAATGAATGACATCATACAAGTTCTATATAAAGAGCAGTGATTTCAGGATGGGAGAGAAAGGCATCAGGAAGACCCACTTGAATGCTGGTAAGTAATGTTACTAACAGTGCCATTAGTAACATTAATGTTACTAGGGCCTGGACTGATATGCTGATGGAAGTGAGAATGAAGAATAAGGTGGGATTTTGACAAGAGTTTTTTAATGAACCTGAAACGGGAAAGGGCGAGATTAACTAAGCCTGTTTGCCATGGACAGCAATGGGGTTGCTAGAAGATTAGCTGTGCGGAAAAATTATGCATTTACCTTTGGGCATAATAAAATGCGATTGACTCTCCATATTCATGGGTTCTGCATCCACTGATTCAAACAACTGTGGAACAAAATTGTCAGAAAAAACAATACAATGATAAAAAATGATACAAATAAAAAACAACATGGTATACCAACTATTTACATAGCATTTACATCGTATTAATTGTTATTAAGTAATCTAGAGATGATTTAAAGTATATAGGAGGATGTGTGTAGGTTATATGCAAATACTACACTATTTTATACCAGTAACTTGAGCATCCATGGATTTTGGTATACAAGGGGGATCCTGGAACCAATTCCCCATGCATATCAAAGGATGACTGTATGAGTTATCTGTAAAATGGTTTGGTTGAAATGTTTAGAAAACAGCTAGAAATACAAGACTGGCTGTTGGATGAAAAAAACATAGGACTAGGAAATTCAGGTATGCTAGTCTTTTTGAGTATTGCTTAAAGCCATGGGAAAAGAGCTCTCTGTGAGTTCCAAGACAGATGCAAGGACTGGCATTCATGCACAGCTTCTAACAGATAAATCTGAAGAGTTCTTAGTATGCATGTTGACTGAAATTACTTTAGAAGTAATATTTCTCCTGGTGATAAAAGGCATGTAAGGCTATTTTAGGAAATTGAAAAATGCCAAAGGGTATAAAGAAAAAGAAAAGATAATCATTAATAGTACATTAGTAAACAAGATTTGACTAAAGATATGACTTTCCTCCCGCTTGTTTTCTTATGCATATAAAGGGATAGGAAATATGTATGTATGTATGTGTGTGTATAGGATCATGCACTATATATAGCTTGCTTCTTTTTCCATTATGATAATTTTCCCATGTCATGAATTACGGCTTGCAAGTGCTTATTCTTAAAGGGCTGCATTATTTTTCATTATTTGGATTTATTATTTAATTGGAGCTCTATTATTGAACATTTAGATTGCTTCCAAAATTTTTTGCTCTTGTTAATATATTGTAATAAACTTCTGTGAAACACATACTCTTCACCTGCTACTTACATATGACTTCTGTAAGCAGAGACCTCTGTATCCCCAGGACCTAGAAGGTTACCTGGACATAGTAGTTGCTTAATTAAAAAAAAGTATTGATTGAATGAAAGAAGACTATTAAATGCTCAGTTCTTCTTTTTTTTATTCTGATTCCCTGTGTATCCAGGGGCCTCTTAGTTGGCTGCATGTATGAGTTTGGCTGTAATGAAAGTATTGGCCGTATATGACCGTAAACAGGCATTCCTATTTCTGTCACAGTTATATTTGTCATTCTGTATTAATACATCTATATCCTGATTTCTATGGAAGCATGGTTAATTTTGTTTGCTTCTAAGCAATGTAGCTACCCTACTGATGCTGATAAAAATAAATTTCTGAACCTATAAGACTGAGGATTGGGCCTAGGTTGTGGTAAATTGGCAAGATAATGAATGCTACCCTGTCAAGAGCCCTCTGAAGAGAAAAGTCTGCCACCCTTCACCAGGTAGAAACTCCTGGCAGTGCCACATTTTCCAGTTTGACGCCCTGTGATACCCTGAAAAGACAGATGTTTGACTCTTTTCAAATAATATTTTAACATATTTTAAGACGCAAAGGCATTGTGTCGGACCTTTTTCTTAAGAATATATTTCATTATCACTCAGAAGTTAGCTTCCAAAAGAAATAAGTGTGTGCAAAGGTTTATGATAGTGGTGTAGAGAAGTTTTTAAAATAAATGTGCATCTTTTATGGTAATAAAAGCACATTATGAAGAATTTTTTAGGTCCAGTTCACAGATTCCTTGTGCCTGGGGAAAACTTTATTAGAAAATTAGATAATTTCTAATTTGATTAGGGGAAGTCTAATGGGAAAACTTTTTAACTGAGCGGTCCAATTCGAAACATGAATATCTGTGCTGGAAGCTTCTATTGAACTTTACTTAAGTCACATCTAAGACCCTCTGGCTGTCAGTCCACCATTACCCTAACTGTGGTAGAAATTCCTTATATGACACCTAGATCTTTTTTTGTTGCACTTTTAAGCTGTGTAGGAAACACACTGCCCACATGTTCATACAACACAGAGTGATTATCCACTTAGTTCCTAAAAAGTTGTATTTGGTTATGGGGTTTGATCCCACTTGTCCAGGGTTTAGGTCAGCTACTGAAGATTAGGATATCTGGGTACCTCTTACTGGAGAATCCATTCCTGTTTTCATTTCATTCCTGGGGGCAATATTCAATCTGGTGTGGCCCTCTGTATTATAAAATATTTCCCAGATTGTGTTTATCTGAAATACAAATCCAAGGAGAAGCATGGTGTTAATTGCCGTGTAAAAAAGATTCCAGAGTCAAGAGCTTGAGAAGTTCTATTCCTTCCTTCATAGGTTCAGTTGTTTAACCCAGCATTTTTCAAACATATTTTACTCCTAGAACCTGCTTTTCCTCAGACATATTTAAGAAAAAAGCATTTTGTAGAACACATTTGGACAAATGATACTTTATATCATTGCTTTGTTTTTTAAACTTTAGTTTGACTCAATTTTACAGTTTCAGGATTTTGTTTCTGTTTCAGGTTTTAAGCTTTTCTTTTATAAATAGTTACTTTCCTAGTCTGAAATCTATACATTGTTTCAGTAATGAATTCATTATGTAAATTTGCCCATCATTCATCTAAAGGGAATAAACGTTAAATTGTTTTTTTTTTAATTTTGACTTGTGTCACATATGAGAATATAAAGTATATCTGTACAATAAAGGAAAATGGAACATCAAAGTATCTACCTCAGGTTAAGAAGCAGAACTTGGCTGGGCATGGTGGCTCACACCTGTAATCCCAGCACTTTGGGAGGCAGAAGTGGGAAGATCACTTGAAGCCAGGATTTGGAGACCAGCTTGTTCAATAAAGGAAGACCTCATCTCTAACAACAACCACAACAGCAAAAAATTAGCCAGGCACGGTGACACATGCTTATAGTCCCAGCTACTGGTGCAGCCTCGAACTCCTGGTCTCAAGCCATCTTCCCACCTCAGCCTCATGTTGTAGTGAACTTTGTTATGCAGTGTCTCCTATTCTACATGTGCAGGAGTATTTTTACAGTATGTACCTGGAGTGGAATTGCTTGGTCATTGGGCATGTGTGTGTTCAGCTCTATTGAGTGGCATCATACTGTTCTCCAAAGCAGTTGTACCAATCTACACCCTCACCAGCAGTGAATAGTCTTCCCATTGTTCTTCCTCAATGAAACTAGATATTCACAGCCTTTTAGGTTTTTCCTAGAGTATGAAGTGGTATCTCTTTGGGGTTTTAATGTTTATTTCCCTGATTAGAATTGTAGTTGAGCATCTTTTATTATGTTTATGGGCCATTTATGTTTTCTCTTCTGTGAAATTCCTATTGGAGTTTTTTGCTCATTTTAAATGTTGTTGTTTGTGTTTTTCTTATATAGGAATTCTTCACGCAATCAAGATGCACGTATGTTGTTCAGAATAGTACCTGAGACACAGAAACAACTTTGTAAGAATAGCTATCATTACATTACCATTGTATTTAATCCTTTGTTTTTATGTGTTACAATTATCTTCTGCTAATTTGTGGCTTATTTTTCATTCTGTGATGCTAATTTTTTAACCTAGTATTCTATTATTTTAAAAATACACAATCTTGAGTAGTCTACATGTTCATAACCATGACATATTCATGTTGCATATGTTCTGTGTCATAACCCAGAACTTTTTTTTTTTTTTTTGAGATGGAGTTTTGCTTTTGTCACCCAGGCTGCAGTGCAATGGCGTGATCTTGGCTCACTGCAACCTCTGCCTCCTGGGTTCAAGAGATTCTCCTGCGTCAGCCTCCCGAGTAGCTGGGATTACAGGCACCTGCCACCATGCCCAGCTAATTTTTGTATTTTTAGTAATGACGTTGTTTCGCCATGTTGGCCAGGCTGGTCTCGAAATCCTGACCTCAGGTTATCCGCCCACCTTGGCCTCCCAAAGTTTTGAGATTACAGGCCTGAGCAGCTGCACCCGGCCAACTTTCAATCTTAAGTACCATTTTTTGCTGCTGTTTCTTTTTTTGAACCCCAGGAAAAAATTAACTCATTTAATCCCCTATTCAAACTGCTACAATTTTATTTTCAGTGTTGTCGCCTGGTTGTAGATGCATTTGTCTCTCCAAATGCACTGTGATTATTTCGAAGACAAAACATTTTTGGCATTGTGATATATATATATATATATGTATATATATGTATATGATATATATATGTATATATGTATATAATATATATTGTATAAATATTAATTTATGTTTTATATATCATATAAAAATTATATATAAAAATTATATATATATATATAAATGCCACTTATCCCTAATATAGGGACTCGATTAGTTTCTGCTAGTGTGGAGACAAGTCATATCATGGCTAGGGGCCATGATGGTAGGAGCAGTCAGAGGATTTCTTGCATTGTGATGAGTGCATATAAGTTAAATGAGCCACTTATCAGTAGATTTGATAGCAGGATAATAGTTATATCACTGATACCTAGGCAGTACATGACACTCGGTAAAGAATAGAGTAATCCTCATGCTCTTCATCTTCCTCCTAATCTCTTTACCTGTGCTGCCCTCCAGCTTTCAAAGTGCTCTGAGTCATCACTTACACAGTGTTCCTTAGCTGCCCCTTCAGTGGGCCAGTGTTTCTGTGCCCCAGTGTTCCTGAGAGTTAGGACACAGAAAACAGAGCAGGCTCTTGCCCACATCACAGAACATCTTTGTCTCTCTGTGGATCCCACACATTTGTTCATTAGAGCTCAGGAATTGCCGGAGACTGGCTTTTCTGGCAATGGACACTAGATTCTTCAGAAGAATATTGGTTGAAATCTTCCTGCTGTGACAGTTCCCTGCATGCAGGGCAGGAGTGTGTGCTTCTTCCCAGCAAAGGCAGAGGCAGGGCCTACAGAAACTGTGCCCGCAGCCTATAGTGATGGGGTCTATGAGGTAATTCAGGCAGATGAGGCAGGTGAGTTCTTTCTGGAAGGCTTGGGGGAAGTCTAAGTCCATTTTTCTGAGGGAAGAAAACCAGAAGAATTTATTCTTATGCCATAGAGAGACAAAGAGCTACACAAAGTTTGAATCAGGTTTTGAGTAGGATCTGCTCACAGGTTTAAATCTATAGCAGGATACGATTTTATTTTGCACATAACAAAAATGAAAAACTGAGGCATAGAGTTCAAGCTTTGCAGAAAAATGTGTTGGCTCCCTAACCAACACACACACACACACACACCTACTTTCCCAAATTCTTTCCTCCTGTATGAAAAAAACTTAAGTCTGGGCACAGTGGCTCATGCTTGTAATCCAGCAATTTGGGAGGCTGAGGCAGCAGGATTGCTTGATCCAAGGAGTCCAAGAGCAGCCTGGGCAACATGATGAGACCCTGTCTCTACAAAAAGAAAAGGAGGAAAAAATTAGCTGAGCATGCCAATAGCTGAGCATGCCAATAGTCCCAGCTACTAAATTCCCAATTTCCAAATGAAAATATTTAGTTATCTTGTCTTGCTGAGATGAGAGGATTGCTTGAGCCCAGGAGGTCAAGGCGGCAGTGAGCCATAATCCAGCCACTACACTCTAGCCTGAATGACAGAGCAAGACTCTGTCTCAAAAATGAACAAAGAAAGAAAAGAAAGAGAGAGAGAGGGAGGGAAGGAGGAAGGAAGGAAGGAAGGAAGGAAGAAAAGGAAGGAAGGAAGTTTACAGAGTTTTTTGAGGTGTTAGTGTTCCCTAAATTGTATGGTCATCAGAGGTTTACCCTCCTATAGCTTCAAGGGTTGAGTCCTGACTGGTAGGAAAATCATTCACACTCTTACTTGCCAGTGATTCATTTAAGGAAGACAGCTAACTAAGCTCTTCCACTTTGATTATTTCATTTAATTGTAACAACCACCTTATTATGACTTCTTCAAAATTACCCTGCCAGTAAGTGTTGGAGGACTCCCCAGAAGAAGAAACCACCATGCTTCCTGTATAGCCTATGGAACCGTGAGCCAACTAAAGGTGTTTCTCAGGTATTTCTTTATATATTTGGCCAAAATTAAAGAGTTAGGCTTTACTCTCCGAGATACTGCAACAGACAAAAACAAGCCACCACTGTTTTCTAATGTTGTTTTATTGTTAATTCAATCAACAAGTATTTTCTGGTAAGTTTAGTGTTCCAGAGACTGTTAACCTGGTGATGCACCGGTTAATAAAACATCCTTAAGAGAAATAAAAGTTTAAAAATAAACCAGATGATAAAATGCAGTAGTGTACACAATGCCACTTATCCGCATGTCTTCTGTGTGTCACCCATGATCCAGAAAATGTCTTTAGTATAAGCCATTGATAAAGATGCCTGAAAAATTTACGTATAGAAGACATAGTCACAAAATTATTTTTTTCCTTTGATATCCCTTGTTACTTCAAACAGAATTTACCACTCCAATTCGATTTCTGAATACATGGGAGTTAATAGAATACTCCTAATCCATTTATAGGATCTACACTAGGTAAAAAAATTAAAGACATCTGAAAACTATTTTGTGAGTCCTTATAATCCATATCAACAATCATGGAATATATTAAGTAATAGACCAAAAATTAATCATCGTATTAACCAAAAACACATAGCAAGACAAGATAACTAAATATTTTCATTTGGAAATTGGGAAATTTAGTCAATTTTAAAACTCAGCAAATGAGATCATTTCACAGAAGCAACCTAGGTTTGCTGGTAAATTAAAATTATGACATTTTGTTTTGGTTTGGGAGGGTAGTTCCTCTTCTGTAAATTGTGTACTCACATAAGAAATATATCTATGTTCTCACGGACACTTGCTGTAGAGGTAATAATATGAAGTTAGCTCAGGGATCAGGGCCTCACAGTTCAGTGCTGGTAGCTTTTTTTTTTTTTTTTTTTTTTTTTTTTGCCCTGCACCTTGAGTAAAAGTTTCCTGAGGCCTCCCCGGAAGCAGAAACCACGATGCTTCCTGTATAGCCTATGGAACCGTGAGCCAACTAAAGGTATTTCTGATGTATTTCTTAATAACAATGCAAGAATGTACTAATACAGCTAAGCAGAGGCCATCAGGACCAGCAACAGTCTGAGCTGGATGAGAGACAAAGCTAAACTTTGAGCAGCAGCAGGATCTGCCAGGGATTACAGAAAGGAAGGACGGACTCCTAAATTCCAGGATGTCTCCTTTAAGTCTGTAAGAAGCTCAGCCACCGTCTCCTTACCTGACTCCTCTGGGAAAGAGTTTCCCTAGGTTAAGCCATACAGGGATAGGGTAGGAGATGCCATTTGGATCTAGGAGCAGAGGGCAGAGACTCAGCATGAAGAGTGTCTCCTTGAGAAGGAGACACAGTGGAGCAGGTGTGTAGGTTCACAGGGCCAGCTATGGGTAGAGTCGGGTGTACATTTTTAGAAGCCACAATTCCCAAAAATCTCCTGACTATAACATCAGTGCACAGAGCCAGTCAAATGGAGGAGGAGTGGGTCCAGGCAATTCAGGAAGAAGGAAAGTAACAAATGAGTGGTTGCAGGAGGACACTTTTTCTGTCGAGGTCACTAAACAAAACATTGCCTCCTCCCCTTAACTTCAGAAACAGTGGAGGGTAAAAGTGTTGCCTGGGCCCTGGGGGCAAAGGCAGTAGATAACTTCTCTGTCATGTTCTCCAGAAGGGCCCATTCCAGCCTCACAGGCCGAGAAGTCTGTTCGGTTCCCAAGTACTAGAGATGCTGCTATAAGGGACTCCCGAATTTCCTTCCTGAACCAGAGGCTGCCCAGCGTTTTCTTCCTGTTTTATTTTTTCCCAGGAAGAAACTTGCCTGTACAATTACAAGGTTCTACGGTTCTAAATTCCAATCTAGTCTTCCACATCATTTTGAAGGTATAATATTACTTGTCAAAGTGGGATGATAGAAGATATGTGTGGACATAAATTGTTGACAAGGAAAAAAACTAAAGAAAATAAGAGAGAAAAAATATATGTATGTACAGTGGTTAGCTAGAAATATGCCTTTTAAATATTTGGCATGTGGTATGTGGGCCTCAATGTGTACTATTGCACTAGCTTCCCAAATATTAAAGGATTTCTTTTAAAAGAAAAACCTCTTGCTAAAAGGTTAACAGTTAAAATAACCAGAGTGGCACAGATACCAGTCATTAAGTGAAACCTTTCATCTTCCCAGAATAGTACCTGTTCCCAAGCCAGTTTCTTTGAAAATCACTTTTCTCTCCTTTACTATTTAGTTTACAGATTGTATAGTAACAATACAGAAACCACAGTAGTAGCAAAAAAAATAAAGAATATTTTTAAATGAAAACTCATCCTAACTCTACCAAAACATGAAAATTAAACCTGAATGCCTCCCATTCCTGATATATTTTTCACCTAAATATTCAGCTCTGGGATTGCATTGTTTTTGGATTGAGTGGAAATTATTGCCTGGTCTTGAAATCTTTGATAATGTGTGTGCGTGTGTGCGTGTGTGCGTGTGTGTGTGTGTGTATGTATGTGTGGTGAATATATTTCTTTTTGTTCAGAGCAAAGATTTTTTCAATATGTATATTTATTTTAGGCAGATTATGCTAGTAATTTTCTACAAATGTGCTTTTTAAAAAACAACCTTTAATTAAAAAAAAATATTCTTACTCAGTGGCCCACAATTGTTAAAAACACTACTAATGGAGCTGGGTATGGTGACACACACATGTCATCCTAGCTACTTGGGAGACTGAGGCAGGGGTATTGCTTAAACTTGGGAATGTGAAACCAGCCTGGGCAACATAGTGAGATCCCAATTTCAAAAATCAATCAATCATTAAAAAATAAAATAAAATAAAACACTAGTAATAGCTTTTTAAAAAATAGTTCTTAACCAATTTTCCTAGCACCTTCCTTTCCTCGGTGAAGTATAGAAATATGTGGTCAGGCACTGTGGCTCACACCTATAATCCCAATAATTTGGGAAGCCAAGGCATGAGGATCAGTTGATTCCAGGAGTTCAAGACTAGCCAGGGTGACACAATGAGACTTGGTCTCTAACAAAATTTTTTTTTCTTTAATTACCAGGGCATGATGGTGCATGCCTGTAGCCCAGCTACTTGGAAGGCTGAGGTAGGAGAATCACTTGAGCCCAGGAGGTGAAGGCTGCAGCGAGCCATGGTTGCACCACTGCACTCCATACCTGGGTGACAGAGTGAGACACAGTAACAAAAACAAACAACAACAAAAAGTATTTGTTTTAGAAAAAACATTTGGTGAGGTTTGGGCTTAAAAATATATTATTCTAAAATATTCATAAATATTCTCTAGTAATGATAAGATTAAAGTGACAAAGACAAACTTTTTTCCTGTGCAGTTCCATCTCTCACCTTCCCGTAATTTGTCTGTCCCATCCAGCTTCCAAGGGAAATTATTTACAAAATAATGTCTGCATCCTGGGTCTATATATCTATTGCCTATGAGGAGAGCGTTTCAGATCTGAGCCATCTTCAAGTCTTATACTTTGTGTATAGCTCTCATGTTTTTTCAGGTTATGTAAGTTTGTATACCCTTTCTTTTATTAATCTGTGTATGGTCAGTTCATTTCGGGTAATCTGCAGAGGGTGAAAGGCGAAGCTTTTCACTTCACTCCTACTGTGACAACTAACTACCTTCTTATTCAATGTTTTAGTCTATATCAACACTTTTATATACATTTACTTTTAAACAAAATTTTGCATCATTACACTTAAAATTTTATTTACCTTTTAAAAAGGAAATTAAAAATAAAATTAAAAATTATAAAATTTTACATAATAACAATAAAATAATTTATATAAAAATTAATCTGACCTGTGAAAAACACTGTCCAGAGGCCAGGCGCAGTGGCTAACGCTTGTAATCCCAGCACTTTGGGAGGCCGAGGTGGGTGGATCACGAGGTCAGGCGATCTAGATCACGATGAAACCCCTCTCTACCAGAAATACAAAAAATTAGCTGGGCGTAGTGGTGGGCGCCTGTAGTCCCAGCCACTCAGGCTGAGGCAGGAGAATGGCGTGAACCCGGGAGGCGGAGCTTGCAGTGAGCCGAGATCGTGCCACCGCAATCCAGCCTGGGTGACAGAGCCAGACTCTGTCAAAAAAAAGAAAAAGAAAAACACTATCGAGAGAATAAAAAGACAAATCACAGACTGGGAGTAAAAATTTACAAAAGCTATATCTGGTGAAGATACATTTGTTATCCAAAATATACAAAGAACTCTCAGGACTCAATAATAGGAAAACAAATAGTCTAACACAAATGTAGAGATCTGAACAGACATTTCACCATAGAATACAGATGGATATGTAAGCACATTGAAAGATGTTCAGCATCATTCATCATTAGGGAAATGTAAATTAAAACCACAATGAGATACTGCTACATGCCTATTAGAATAGCTAAAATTTAAAAGACTGACCATACTAAACATTGGTGAGAACACAAAGGAACAGGAATGCTCATACACTGCTGCTGGAAATACAGCCACTTTGTCAGTTTCCTTATAAGTTAAACTGGCTGGGAGCGGTGGCTTATGCCTGTAATCCCAGCAGTTTGGGAGGCCAAGGCAGGCGGATCACAAGGTCGGGAAATCGAGACCATCCTAGCTAACACGGTGAAACCCCGTATCTACTAAAAATACAAAAAATTAGCCGGCCGTGGTGGCGTGGTGGCGAGCGACTGTAATCCCAGCTACTCCGGAGGCTGAGGCAGGAGAATGGCATGAACCCGGGAGGCGGAGCTTGCAGTGAGCGGCGATGCACCACTGCACTCCAGCCTGGGCAACAGAGCGAGACGCCGTCTCAAAAAAAAAAAAAAAAGTTAAACATATCACACCACCTAGTCATTCAAATCCTGCTTATTGCCCAAGACAAGTGAAAGTGTATGTCCAAACGACTGGACAAACATTCGTAGCAACTTTATTTGAAATAGCAAAAACAACCGGAAGCAAACCAAATGTCCATCAAGAGGTGAATAGATACACTAACTGTAGAATATCCATACAATAAAACTACTTTTTAAAAACTACGGGGCAAAAAACAAAAAACCAAAGATAGAATCTAACTTCTTGGTAAATACATTCACTATTAGGGTTTTTATAACAGAGAAGTCATTCTTTATTAACACTCTTTTGACTATGAAAATATTTTGACATCAAAAATCTGCAAAATATGAAGAAACAAAGGACACACAGCTTTTTCGATTTTCTATTTTTATTTTATTTTTATTTTTTTGAGAAGGAGTCTCTTTCTGTCACCCAGGCTGGAGTGCAGTGGCGCGATCTTAGCTCACTGCAAGCTGCGCCTCCCGGTTCACACCATTCTCCTGCCTCAGTCTCCCGAGTACTTGGGACTACAGGCGCCCGCCACCAAGCCCGGCTAATTTTTTGTATTTTTAGTAGAGACGGGGTTTCACCGTTAGCCAGGATGGTCTCAATCTCCTGACCTCGTGATCTGCCCGCCTAGGTCTCTCAAAGTGCTGGGATTACAGGCGTGAGCCACCGCCCCCGGCCCCAGGACACACAGCTTTAAAATTTCCCCTTGGTCTCACCCAGTGCCAACCACCTAAAACCTCTCATTTTCCCCCAGACATTTCTTCTGCCTCCAGGATGGAGGTAGAGAATCTTGGCCTTGGGCCACGCATTGGGGACCATGCTGGGCTGCCGTGGTCAGTGATGGACTCAGGTTCTCACCAGGATCCCCAAAATAGGCCCCTGAAAAACATGTTACCATCAGGTTGCGCTCCCTGATTCTTGTGTCTGCTGGAAGGAGGAAGTCAAGCCAGGAACATTGTCAGGATAGAGATGAAAATGGGGCTCACTTTTCTGTCTCTTGTGATGTCAGACAAGCCTTTCAGCTCTGTCTCCTCAGCCCTCGTGGAATTGTTTGGTGTGGACGCACCAAGATTCTGAACTGGGTCCCCTTTCCCTCTGCCGTTCTCTGGGGCCAGATTCTGAGCTCTCCATTCCAATTTTTCCCCCAATTTGCCCTTGCATTTATTTATCTGGATTACTGTCTACCTGTCCCAAAGAATAAATGCTTTATCACAGTGGGGACTTTGTTTAAAAAAATAATAATAGCAGCTATATTTTTAGGATCCATGACACTGACCAGCATATCGGTGGTATCTGATAAAAAATGTTTGTTGACTGAATGAACAAATATATTATTCACAATTCACATTATCCTGAACTGGCTAGAAAATTAAATACCTGATATCAGTATTGGCAACATTATGAAGTAAATATAATTCTGATACAGTGCTCGTGAAATTCTAATATGAAATGCTCATTTTAGAAAACATTTTCTTGTAGATTTGAAAATGTTTCATCTCCATGAACTAGTTGTATATCTGCAAGTTGTGTATCTTTGGGTTAGCCAGAATAATTGCCCCCCACCAAAGACAGCCACATCCCAGTCTTCAGATAAGGTGAACATGCTAACGTAAGTTAGCATGTCCAAAGGGACTTGGCAGATGTGATTACCATTAAGGGCATTGAAATGGGGAAATTACCTTGAATTACCTTGGTGAGCCAATCTAATCTCATAATTCCTTGAGAGCAGAGAATATTTTCTGGGTGCTGAGATTCAGACAGATGGCAGTATGAGAAAGATGTGGCCTGCTATTACTGGCTTTTAAAACAGTGGTAGGGGGCCACAAGCCAAGGAAAGCCAGTGACCTTTAGAAGCTGGGAATGACCCAAAGTTTACAACCAGGAAGAAACTGAGGATCTACAACGACAAGGAACTGAATTCTGCCAACAACCCAGATGCTCTTTTAGAGCCTTCAGAAAGAAATGCAGCCTGCCAACATCTTGATGTTATTTCAGTGAGAGCCATGCCAGATTTTCAACCAAAACAATTCTAAGACAATAAGTTTGTGTGTGTTTATTAAAACTGACTCAAATCTTACAAAAATGTGTTCTTTTAAGCCACTGAATTTGTGGTAAATTGTTACAGCAGGAATAGAAAACTGATACAACCCTAGAGAAAGTCTTGTACATGTGCCCTATAAACACACAACAGAATTTTTTTAACTTTTTATTGAGTTAAAAAAATATATAATTTACCATCTGTACATTTTTAGAGGACAGTTTAGTGGTGATAAATACATTTATATTTTCTTCTCTTAATCTCCTCTTCCCCCTCCCCTTGCTGGCCTCTAGCAACCACCAATTTACTTTCTATCTTCATGGGATCCACTTTTTTACTGCCCACATATGAGTGACAACATGTGGTATTTGCCTTTCTGTGCTTGGCTCATTCCACTTAACATAATGGCCTATGTTCATTACGTTAAGCCAAATGGCCAGCGCCACCTATGTTGCTGCGAATGACAGAATTTCATTCTTCTTTGTATCTGAGTAGTATTCCATTATGTATATATATGACTTTTAAAATCTATTCATTTGTTGATGAGCACTTACAATGATTCCATATTTTGTCTATTGTGAATAGTGCTGCAGTACACATCGGCATGTAGGTATGTCTTTGATACATTAATTTCCTTTATTTTGGATATATATCCAGTAAAGAAATTGCTGGACCACATGGTAGTTCTATTTTTACTTTTTTGAGGAACCTCCATACTGTTCTCCATAGTGGCTTTATTAATGTTGATTCCCACCAACAGTGTACTAGTATTTCCCTTTCTCCACATCTTTGCCAGCATCTGTTATTGCCTGTCTTTTTGAGACAAGTCATTTCAACCAACGTGAGATGATATTGCACTGTGATTTTGATTTGCATTTCTTTGACGATTAGTGATATTCAACATTTTTTCATCTTCCTATTGGCCATTTGTATGTCTTCTTTTGAGAAAATATCTGTTCAGATCTTTTGCCCATTTTTAAATTGTATTTATTTATATTTTTTAACTATTATTTTTTTAGAAGCAAGGTCTTGCTTTGTCACCCAAGCTAAAGGGCAGTAGCATAATCATAGCTCACTGTAACCTCAAACTCCAGGGATTAAGAAATCCTCCTGACCGGGCACGGTGGCTCACGCCTGTATTCCCAGCACTTTGGGAGGCTGAGGCGGGTGGATCACGAAGTCAGGAGATCGAGACCATCCTGGCTAACACGGTGAAACCCCGTCTCTACTAAAAATACAAAAAATTAGCCAGGCTTGGTGCCGGGCGCCTGTAGTCCCAGCTGCTCAGGAGGCTGAGGCAGGAGAATGGCGTGAACCCCGGGGGAGCAGAGCCTGCAGTGAGCCGAGATCGCGCCACTGCACTCCAACCTGGGCGACAGCGAGACTCCATCTCAAAAAAAAAAAAAAAGAAAAAGAAATCCTCCTACCTCAGCCTCTTCAGTAGCCCATTTTTCAATCAGATTTTTTGTTTGTTTATTATTGAGTTGCTTGAGCTCCTTATATATTCTACTTGTTAATCCTTTATCAGATAGATAGTTTGAAAATATTTTGTCCCATTCTGTGGTTGGCTCTTCACTTTATTGATTGTTTCCTTTGCTTGAGGCTTTTTAGTTTGATATAATCCCATTGTCTATTTTTGCCTTTGTTGCCTGTGCTTCCGAGGTCTTACGCAAAAAAATCTTTGCCCAGACTAATGTCCTGGAGCATTTCTCCTATGCTTTCTTTTATTCTTTCTCTTTTTTTTTTTTCACGCCATTCTCCTGCCTCAGCCTCCCGAGTAGCTGGGACTACGGGCGCCCACCATCATGCCCCGCTATTTTGTTGTTGTTGTTGTATTTTTAGTAGAGACGGAGTTTCACCGAGTTAGCCAGGGTGGTCTCGATCTCCTGACCTTGTGATCCGCCCGCCTTGGCCTCCCAAAGTGCTGAGATTACAGACGTGAGCCACCGCGCCCAGCCTTTCCTATGCTTTTTTTTTTTTTTTTTACTAGCTTCATAGTTTCAGGTCTCAGATTCAAGTCTTTAATCCATTTTTATTTGATTTGATTTTTGTGTATGGTGAGATGGGTTTAATTTTATCCTTCTGCATATGGTTATTCAGTTTTCCCAGGATCATTTATTGAAAAGACTGTTGTTTTCCCAGTGTATGTTCTTGATGCCTTTGTCAGAGATGAGTTGTTTGTAAATGTGTAGATTTGTCTGCGATCTCTGTTCTGTTCCACTGTCCTATGTGTCTGTTTTTATGCCAGTAGAAATATATTGGCAATAATTAGTACAGAAAAGCTGAAACAATGACATGACAAAAGTGAATTATACTGATATAATTCATTATGCTCACTAAATGCAATAGCATACAGCTAGGAAAACAATGTAGTGCACACGGTATTAAAATACAACACAATTTAATATACACAGTGCTCACAGTGGTCATCGTTAGAATGTTGAAGAAGGGGATGTAGTCAGCAAAAGTTGTACAGGTGACTTCAAAAGTAAGCATAAGCACTTATGATTACTTTTGGCTTAATTTCTTAAACCAAGACTGGAGACACAGGTGTTCATTATGTGCTAATTATATATATAAAATAAATATTTTATAAATATATTGTTTCTGTTCAGTATTTAATAAAGTAAATCAATAGAAAAGGTTAAAAAGCAATGCACACATATTTCAAATATTTTTTGCTCCAAATTATATAAACATTGCATATTTATTGCCCCGGGCCTGGCAAGGTGACTCACACCTCTCATCCTAGCACTTTAGGAGACTGAGGCAGGAGGATAGCTTCAGCCCCAGAGGTCAAGGCTGCAGTGAGCCTTAATTGCACTACTGCACTCCAGCCTAGGTGACAGAGCAAGATGCTGTCTGAAGATAAAAATAAAAATAAGTTAATAAATAAATATATGTTTATATATTAACTGATTTTATTAACTATATATATATATAGTTGTTGTCTTGGTCTATAGGCAATCTTACAGTGCTTAAGACTTTGATACTGAGAACAGATCTCCTAGGTGTATGCTGTGTTTCTGGGGTGACATGATGCTCTCATCTGGCCTCTGTGAGCCTAATTCTATCTTACATTTACCCCACTCTTCAACAACAACTTGGGGAGGTGTCCCTAAACATTCCCAGGTGAACCCAAACCTGTGGCTCTCAACACATTTCTAGGTAAAGCAAGCTCCTGACATATCTGTGGATATCCTCTCATTGGAAGAAGGGGGAAGAGACCATCTCAAATTAATTCATTTAATATAGCTTTTCAGCATTAATTTTATTTTGATAAAGAGACACACAGTAAATAAAATTTCTAAAGAAGTATAAACTTTCAAGCATTCTCACGCTAAATCTAGCCCTGCTCACATGCCAGGGAAATATAAAGGTAATCTGTTTCTCAACCTGACCAGGATGCTACAGTAATTAAAAATAAACTCAATCCCTGGATCCCTACCAAAGGGTCATTTCATATGGATCAAAGTTCTGGAAAAATTATTTGTCTGGAAATAGACTAATTCTCCAAAATGTAATTGAAATAACAGCCTCTGGAAAGAGCCAAATACGACTCTTAATGATACAACAGCTAAATATAGGTCTGATGCTCATTCCATGTGGACAACAATAGCAGCCATTCCCACAAATGGCTGATTTGTGGGAAGTAAACACTACTTTTGCAGAATCTTACATGATTTCAGTAGAAGGGCAAGGACATTTCAGTTGGGAACAGATTGCTCCACGGTAACGTGATCACTATGTACCCAACAATGGCTCTTTCTTCCTAGCGTCAATGCAGATGTTATTTTCACCTTAACTGTTATCATTCCTGTTTCTAACCACATAAAAGTGTATCCTTTATATATCTGAAGTAAATTCATACTAGTGGTGTAACATCTCCAGCCATTTAAGTGTAAAAACAGAAAACGTATGATGTGTTTACGTACTGTTTTATACTCCTAACGCATGAAGAGAAGATCCTTTTATTCATTGCCTATACTTTTATTTCTAAACTTTCTGTAACACTTTATCTTATACCCAGCATAGAATTGAGATTTGCTATTTGATTTAATCTGACAATATTTTTCCTCTAATAAGAGTCAAGTCCACTTACTTTTAATGAGAAATTGTGTTTGGTTATATTTCGATTACAGTATATTATGCTATGATTTAAATGCACATATCTGTCTTTTGCTGTCTTGTTTGTTTTTATTGCTTTTGTTTTGATGTTGTGATATTTGGAAGAGTGAAACTTTTATTCTGATGGCTACCTTATGTAATTTCATAAAATCATCTCTTTCTTTAGACAGTAGCTAATGTCTCTAAACTAAGAACAATGGTATTAGCTGTATTCTCTTTCTTGTCCTCCCTATGTGATTTTTCATCCCACAATTTGATTTAATCATATTAACTTTGTTTCCCCTGGTGTCATTAAGTATGCTTACATTTCTATAAACAATATCCTTTGACTCCCAGGCATTACAGATGAGCAGTCAGTAAAATCATTCTGAGGAATACTTTCTCTTTCCTTTTCTTCCATTTTTCTTAGTTGTATCATTTCTATATTGCCAGAGCACCTACAGTTGCATTTCTTTCTGTCAGCTTTATCCAGCATTTGTTTTTGTCTTTTATTTGAAGTTAAATATATTCCTTGCTCACTACAACACTGGGGGAAGGAAGGTTTCTGTTGTTATTGTTGTGCTTGTACAGTTGTTTATTTAAAAACATTGGCGAAAACAAAAACTGTATGTCGATGGAATGGAGATAAGACAGAAAATGAGAGAGACTGATGATGAGTGTGCCTATTCTAGAGTGGGAGGCGTGCTGCACTGAGCAGTGTCTCCAAGGCTGCAGGAAAGGATGGTTGATTGTGAGCAGGTGGACTTTCCACTGGAGGAGAGAAGTCCTGCGCTCAACAACCTGTGCAGAACCAGAAACGGGTAATGGTTCAAATCAACTTACAGACCTGGAGGTAGAAATTTAAGAAAACTCATTTAGCACCTAGGTTCCTAGAAAATATTAGCTACTATTTGCTGAGCATCTGTCAGTCTGTCTGTAGCATGGAAGATCTGAGTACAGGGGAAACTGGATTAGTAACAGTGGGTCAGAAAATTATATAATATTCAACCAAAATTCCTGCTTTACATACACAGCACCTGGTATTTCCAGAACTAGAAGGTAAAGAAATTATTTGTGCTTGAACTTGCAGAAAACTGCCTTTTCCCTTCTTCTCTTGCATCTTAACCTGGAGCTTCCCTTTTCTTGAGCCTCAGTGTGCTTCCCAACTCAACTTATAATTGACTTCCTGCAGTTTCTCCTTAGGACAGGGCTTTGTTTTGGGGGTGGTCAATTTGTAGGGTTCATAGGAAACAGACCACTCACAGCACCTGCTTTCTGCCATCCTCACTCTCAGCTATGAGTTGAGGCCCAGGAAGCCTTCTGCCAGCCTCAGCTGCTGTTCTCAGATTAATCTGCTGAGTTCTTTTTGCCTAGTAAGAATCTCTGAATTTAGGAACATAGATGTTAGCACTTGTATTTCTAGATTTTCCAGTTCCCAGGGCCATTAAACATTTTTTTCCTTTCCTTTCCTTCTTCCAAAAAAATTGGTGATTCCCCTGGGTCCCTGTGGTTTAACCTCACAAAAGGTCCATGATGACACCCTGTTACATTGCTTTGTCGTAGTTAATACCTTGTTATCCCAGTTGCTCAGTCCGTTTTTGTGAGAGATTCAGGGATATTAATAAAACTGTGCTGCTACTGCTACTGACATCTTGCATAAAAGCCCTATTAATTAAAATGTTTATTTTGCATGTGATTTGAACTTGTAATTTTTATTCAAAGTTTTTCAACAGAGATCCAGAAAAGACCCTCCTTATATTTTTAGTTTTGTGCATTGCAACACTTTTTAGTGAAAAAAAAAAAAACATGAGAACAACACAAGTGATTTTAAAAGAATAAACCTACAATCCATTAATTACAAGATGAAATACTATGCAGGTGTTAAGAATGAGGGAATCAATAAGAACTTGTGTGGGGTAACTATAAACTTTTAAAAAATAAATGTAATGCTCATGTGACCATATTATCGTTAAAAAAATACAAGCATACTTGCACACACCTTCAAGCAAAATGGGTACACGCATTTAAAAATATTTAAATTAAGTAAATGGCCCAATAATTTAACTTTGTACAATTCTATGTTCTCTGATTATTTTATATGCTAGAAACAGGCATTACTGTTTTGTTTATTTCATTTGAAATAACTGTAGTCACAGGAGGTTTAAGTTATAATACAGAGAGGTCGCATATGCCTATTTTCTAATTGGATACCTTATTTATTACTATTGAGTTTTGAGAATTTTTTACATATGCTAGATGTAAGTTCTTTGTCAGATATATGATATGCAAATTATTTCTCCCACTCATTCATTTTTTCAACCTCTTTACAGGGTCTTTCTAACTAAAAAAATAAAAATAAAAAAATAAAAAGTGTTTATTTATTTTAATGAAGTCCAGTTTTATCACTTTTTCCTTTTGTAGATTTTGTTTTTGATATCAAGCCTAAAAATTATTTGCCTAGCCCAAGGTCTCAAGAGTTTTCTATTTTAAAAAGTTTAATGAATTTATTTATTAATTAATTATTTTTGAGACGAGGTTTCACCCAAGCTGTAGTGCAGTGGTGCCATCATTGCTCACTGCAGCCACTAACTGCTGGATTGAAGTGATCCTTCCACCTCAGCCACTTGAGTAGTAGCTGGGATTACAGGCACGAGCTACCATACACAACTTTAAGTTTTATAATATTACATTTTACATTTAAGCCTGTGATTTATGTGAGCTAAATTTTGTATAAAGTATAAATTTAGGTCAGTCTTAGTTTTTGTACCTGTGAATGTCCAATTGCTCTAGCACCATTTGTTGAAAAAGATATCCTTCCTTTAAACTGATTTTGCATCCTTGTTAAAAAAAAAAATCAGTTGAATATAGTGTGGTCTGTCACCTTTTAATAAGATAAAAACATTGGCACTCACCAGATATCGAAGTTTAGAAATTTTTTTAAAGCTAAACTTCTTAAAATTGAATAAAAACACCTCCACATGTCAAATTAATCAATTTGTATAGGAATAATTCATTTAAATATATTAAAATACAAAATAATTCAAACCACTAAAGTGATAATACAAGACTATAAATTTAAAGGCTAATTATTAAGTCAAATTGCTGCATTCTACGTGTTAGCGTGAGTTCAAAAGATCCATTGTATTACTGAATAGGCAAAAGTTTTAATTTCAGAGGATGAAAGTGATCTATTACTGCCACCTTGTGGATATTCTGTTATTATAGGCTATTATAAAAAGCAATGAGGATATGTAATCTGTCCTAACAAGAAGCATTTCCTTTTTTTTTGTCGTTTTTATTATTGTTATTATTACATTTTAAGTTCTGAGACACATGTACAGAACGTGGAGGTTTGTTACATAGGTATACATATGCCATGGTGGTTTACTGCACCCATCAACCCATCATCTACATTAGGTATTTCTCCTAATGCTATCACTTCCCAAGCCTCCCACCCCCCTGACAGGCCCCGGTATGTGATGTTCCCCTCCCTGTGTCCATGTGTTCTCATTGTTCAACTCAAAAGAAAAACAGAAGCATTTTCTGCTTTCCCAATTTCTTAAATACAATGCAACTTTATGTTTAATTTAACTAACTTAATATTTGGAGACAAGGTCTAGCTCTGTTGCCCAGGCTGGAGTGGAGTGGCGTGAATATGGTTCAGTGAAACCTCCACCTCCCTGGCTCAAGTGATCCTCCTTCCTCAGCCTCTCGAGTAGCTAGGACCACAGGCACGCACCACCATGGCCTGCTAATTTCTTTTTTATTTTTTGTAGAGATGCGGTCTCACTTTGTTGTCCACGCTGGTCTCAAACTCCTGGGCTCAAAGGATCCTCTTGCCATGGCCTCCCACAGCGCTGGGATTTATAGGTGTGTGCCATGGCACCGGGCCTAAGCAACTGTAGAGAAGCCTTTTTTTCTTTCATAAAAACAGTTGTAGATATTTTCCTTATGGAGTTTATTTGTGGTGAAATATTTTAATAGTTTAATTTGTTAAATAATTTGTCTCAGATAATTGATTAATATTAAAATTACAAAACAAGTAGTGTCTTCTTTTTCTATGAAAAATGAAAGTTGATTCTGACATTTATGTAAACATTTTAAATATTCAAAGTATATAAATGTGAAGTCCTATCAAGAGTAATTAGACAAGAGAAAGAAAGGGCATTCAAATCGGAAAGGAAGACATCAAATTGTTCCTATTTGCAGATGACATGATCTTATATATAGGAAAACCTGAAGACTCTACCAGAAAACTTTTAGAACAAACAAATTCAGTGAAGTTGCAAAACACAAAACTAATACACAAAGATTGGTTGCATTTATATATATGAACAACAAACTCACTGAAAAAGAAATTAAGAAGGCAAACCCATTTACAATAGTTACCAAAAAAAAAACCCAGACATAAATGTAACCAAGGAGGTAAAATGAAAACTACAAAACACTAATGAAAGAAATTGAAGAGGACACAAACAAATGAAAAGACATTCACACTCATGGATCAGAAATATGAATGTTGTTAAAGTGACAGTACTACTCGGGGCAGCGGGGGTGCAAAAAGCCGCGGCGGGCAAAAAGCCGCAGCAGCAGGGAGCGAAAAGCCTCAGCGGGCAAAAAGGCGCGGCGGGCAAAAACCCGCGGCTGCAAAAAGCCAAGGCGGCAGGGGTGCAAAAAGCTGCGGCGGCGTCGGGGTCAAAAAGCCAGGTCGGGCAAAAAGCCGCGGCGGCAGGGATGAAAAAGCCGCGTCGGGCATAAACCCGAGGCGGCGGGGGGGCAAAAAACCACGGGGGGGAAAAAGCCGCGGCCGGCAAAAAGCCGCGGCGACAGGGGGCAAAAAGCCGCGATGTCAGGGGGCAAAAAGCCGCGGCAGCGGGGCTGCAAAAAGCCGCGGCAGCGGGGCTGCAAAAAGCCGCGGCAGCGGGGCTGCAAAAAGCCGCGGCAGCGGGGCTGCAAAAAGCCGCGGCAGCGGGGCTGCAAAAAGCCGCAGCCGGCAAAAAGTCGAGGCGGTGGGGGGGCAAAAAGCCGCGGCGGGCGAAAAGCCGCGGCAGCGGGGGGCGAAAAGCCGCGGCGGGTAAAAAGCCACGGCGGTGGGGGTGCAAAAAGCCGAGGCGGCGGGGGGGCAAAAAGTTGCGGAGGCAAAAAGCCGCGGCGGCGGGGGTGCAAAAAGCCGCAGCGGGCAAATAACCGCGGCACCGGGGGAGGGGCGGCAAAAAGCCGCGGCGGTGGGGGGGCAAAAAGCCGCGGCGGCGGGGGTGCAAAAAGCCGCGGCGGGCAAATAACCGCGGCACGGGGGAGGGGGGGCAAAAAGCCGCGTCAGCGGGGGGAAAAAGCCGCGGCGGGGAGCAAAAAGCCGCAGGGGCAGGAGGGCAAAAAGCCGCGGCGGGCAAAAACCGCGGCGGCGCGGGGTGCAAAAAGCCGGGTCAGGCAAAAAGCTGCGGAGGCAAAAAGCCGCGGCGGCAGGGGGCAAAAAGTCGCGGCGGGCAGAAAGCCGCGGCGGCGGGAGGCGAAAAGCCGCGGCGGGCATAAACCCGAGGAGGCGGGGTGGCAACCGCGGCGTGGAAAAAGCCGCGGCAGCGGGGGGCAAAAAGCCGCGGCGGGCATAAACCCGAGGCCGCGGGGAGGCAAAAAACCGCCATGGGGAAGAAGCCGCGGTGGCCGGGGGCAAAAAGCCGCGGCGGCAAAAAGCCACCGCGGCAGGGCTGCAAAACGCTGAGGCGCGCAAAAAGCCGCAGTGGTGGGGGGCAAAAAGCCGCTGCGGCGGAGGGCAAACAGCCGCGGCAATGGGGGGGCAAAACGCCGCGGCGGGCAAAAACCCGCGGCGGGCAAAAAGCCGCGGGGGCGGGGGGGCAAAAAGCCGCGGGGGCGGGGGGGCAAAAAGCCGCGACCGGCAAAAAGCCACCGGGGCGGGAAGCAAAAAGCCGCAGGGGCGGCGGGGGGCAAAAACCGCGGCGACAGTGGGGCGCCAAAAAGCCGGGTCGGGGAAAAAGCCGCGGCGGCAGGGGGCAAAAAGCCACGGCGGGCATAAACCCGAGGCGGCGGGGGGGCAAAAAACCGCGGTGGGGAAAAAGCCCCGGCGGCGGGGGGCAAAGAACCGCGGAGGCAAAAAGTCGCGACGGCGGGGGGCAAAAAGCCGCGGCGGCGGGGGGCAAAACGCTGAGGCGCGCAAAAAGC
The DNA here is from genome assembly GCF_029281585.2 of Gorilla gorilla gorilla. Lineage (NCBI taxonomy): Eukaryota > Metazoa > Chordata > Mammalia > Primates > Hominidae > Gorilla > Gorilla gorilla. Next base: position 31,809,700 of record NC_073238.2, on the reverse strand, counting down.
CGCAATGATGGGGGGCAAAAAGCCGCGGCGATGGGGGGCAAAACGCCGCGGCGGGCAAAAACCTGCGGCGGCGGGGGGCATAAACCCGCGGCGGCGGGGGAGCAAAAAGCCGCGTCGGCGGGGGGGGGGGGGGGGGAAGCCGCTGCGGGCAAAAAGCCGCGGTGGCGAGGGGGCAAAAAGCCGCGACCGGCAAAAAGCCGTGGCGGCGGGAAGCAAAAAGCTGCAGGGGCGGCGGGGGGCAAAAACCGCGGCGGCGGAGGGGGAGCAAAAAGCCGCGGCGGGCATAAACCCGAGGCGGCAGGGAGGCAAAAAACCGCGGTGGGGAAAAAGCCCCGGCGGCGGGGGGCAAAAAGCCGCAGCGGCGGGAAGCAAAAAGCCGCAGGGGCGGCGGGGGACAAAAACCGCGGTGGCGGTGGGAGGCAAAAAGCCGGGTCGGGCAAAAAGCCGCGGCGGCAGGGGGCAGAAAGCCGCGGCGGGCATAAACCCGAGGCGGCGGGGGGGCGGGGCAAAAAACCGCGGTGGGGGAAAGGCCCCGGCGGCGGGGGGCAAAAAGCCGCGGAGGCAAAAAGTCGCGGCGGCGGGGGGCAAAAAGCCGTGGCGGGCGGAAACCCGAGGCGGTGGGGGGGGCAAAAAACGGCGGTGGGGAAAAAACCGCGGAAGGAAAAGGCCGGGGCGGCAAAAGGCAAAAAGCCGCGGCGGCGGGGGGCAAAACGCTGAGGCACGCAAAAAGCCGCGGTGGTGGGGGGGCAAAAAAGCGGTGCGGCGGAGGGCAAAAAGCCCCGGCGGCGGGGGGGCAAAAAGCCGCGGCGGCGGGCGGGCAAAAAGCCGCGGCGGCGGGCGGGCAAAAAGCCGCGGCGGCGGGCGGGCAAAAAGCCGCGGCGGCGGGCGGGCAAAAAGCCGCGGCGGCGGGCGGGCAAAAAGCCGCGGCGGCGGGCGGGCAAAAAGCCGCGGCGGCGGGCGGGCAAAAAGCCGCGGCGGCGGGCGGGCAAAAAGCCGCGGCGGCGGGCGGGCAAAAAGCCGCGGCGGCGGGCGGGCAAAAAGCCGCGGCGGCGGGCGGGCAAAAAGCCGCGGCGGCGGGCGGGCAAAAAGCCGCGGCGGCGGGCGGGCAAAAAGCCGCGGCGGCGGGCGGGCAAAAAGCCGCGGCGGCGGGCGGGCAAAAAGCCGCGGCGGCGGGCGGGCAAAAAGCCGCGGCGGCGGGCGGGCAAAAAGCCGCGGCGGCGGGCGGGCAAAAAGTCGAGGCGGTGAGGGGGAAAAAAGTCGAGGCGGTGAGGGGGAAAAAAGTCGAGGCGGTGAGGGGGAAAAAAGCCACGGCGGGCAAAAAGCCACGGCGGTGGGGGTGCAAAAAGCCGAGTCGGCGGGGGGGGCAAAAAGCCGCAGCGGGCAAATAACCGCAGCACCGGGGGAGGGGGGGCAAAAAGCCGCGTCGGCGGGGGGGAAAAGCCGCAGCGGGGAAAAGCCGCGGCGGCGGGGAGGAAAAAGCCGCAGGGGCGGGAGGGCAAAAAGCCGGAGCGGGCAAAAAGCCGCGGCGGCGGGGGACAAAAAGCCGCGGGGGGCAAAAACCGCGGCGGCGAGGGGGGCAAAAAGCCGGGTCAGGCAAAAAGCTGCGGAGGTAAAAAGCCGCTGCAGCAAGGGACAAAAAGTCGCGGCAGGCAGAAAGCCGCGGCGGCGGGGGGCGAAAAGCCGCGGCGGGCATAAACCCGAGGCGGCGGGGTGGCAAAAAACCGCGGCGGGGAAAAAGCCGCGGCGGGCTTAAACCCGAGGCTGCGGGGAGGCAAAAAATCGCCATGGGGAAAAAGCCGCGGCGGCGGGGGGGCAAAAAGCCGCAGCGGGCAAATAACCGCGGCACCGGGGGAGGGGGGGCAAAAAGCCACGTCGGCGGGGGGGAAAAGCCGCAGCGGGGAAAAGCCTCGGCGGCGGGGAGGAAAAAGCCGCAGGGGCGGGAGGGCAAAAAGCCGGAGCGGGCAAAAAGCCGCGGGGATGGGGTCAAAAAGCCGCGGGGGGCAAAAACCGCGGCACCGGGGGAGGGGGGGCAAAAAGCCACGTCGGCGGGGGGGAAAAGCCGCAGCGGGGAAAAGTCTCGGCGGCGGGGAGGAAAAAGCCGCAGGGGCGGGAGGGCAAAAAGCCGGAGCGGGCAAAAAGCCGCGGGGCCGGGGTCAAAAAGCCGCGGGGGGCAAAAACCGCGGCGGTGCGAGGGGCAAAAAGCCGGGTCAGGCAAAAAGCTGCAGAGGCAAAAAGCCGCGGCAGCAAGGGACAGAAAGTCGCGGCGGGCATAAACCCGAGGCGGCGGGGTGGTAAAAAGCCGCGGCGGGCATAAACCCGAGGCTGCGGGGAGGCAAAAAATCGCCATGGGGAAGAAGCCGCGGTGGCAGGGGGCGAAAAGCCGCGGCGGCGGGGGGGCAAAAAGCCGCGGCGGGCATAAACCCGAGGCGGCGAGCGGGCAAAAAACCGCGGTGGGGAAAAAGCCGCGGCGGCGGGGGGGCAAAAAGCCGCGGCGGCGGGGGGGCAAAAAGCCGCGGCCGGTAAAAAGCCGTGGCGACGGGGGGCAAAAAGCCGCGACGTCGGGGGGCAAAAAGGCACGGCCGGCAAAAAGTCGCGGCGGCGGGGGGGCAAAAAGCCGTGGGGGGCAAAAACCGCGGCGGTGGGGGGGGGCAAAAACAGCGGCGGTGGAGGGGGGGGTAAAAAGCCGGGTCGAGCAAAAAGCCGCGCCGGGCAGAAAGACGTGGCGGCGTGGGGCAAAAAGCCGCGGCGGGCATAAACCCGAGGCGGCGAGCGGGCAAAAAACCGCGGTGGGGAAAAAGCCGCGGCGGCGGGGGGGCAAAAAGCCGCGGCGGCGGGGGGGCAAAAAGCCGCGGCCGGTAAAAAGCCGTGGCGACGGGGGGCAAAAAGCCGCGACGTCGGGGGGCAAAAAGGCACGGCCGGCAAAAAGTCGCGGCGGCGGGGGGGCAAAAAGCCGCGGGGGGCAAAAACCGCGGCGGTGGGGGGGGGCAAAAACAGCGGCGGTGGGGGGGGGGCAAAAAGCCGGGTCGAGCAAAAAGCCGCGCCGGGCAGAAAGGCGTGGCGGCGTGGGGCAAAAAGCCGCGGCGGGCATAAACCCGAGGCGGCGAGCGGGCAAAAAACCGCGGTGGGGAAAAAGCCGCGGCGGCGGGGGGCAAAAAGCCGGATCGGGCAAAAAGCCGCAGAGGCAAAAAGTCACAGCGGCGGGGGACGAAAAGCCGCGGCGGGCAGAAACCCGAGGCGGCGGGGGCGAAAAGCCGCGGCGGGCAGAAACCCGAGGCGGCGGGGGCGGCAAAAAACCGCGGTGGGGAAAAAGCCGCGGCGGGCAAAAAGCCGCGTCGGCGAGGGGGGAAAGCCGCGGCGGGCAAAAAGCCGCGGTGGCGGGGGGGCAAAAAGCCGCGACCGGCAAAAAGCCGCGGCGGCGGGAAGCAAAAAGCCGCAGGGGCGGTGGGGGGCAAAAACCGCGGCGGCGAGGGGGGGCAAAAAGCCGGGTCGGGCAAAAAGCCGGGTCGGGCAAAACGCCGCGGCGGCAGGGGGCAAAAAGCCGCGGCTGTAGGGGGCAAAAAGCCGCGGCGGGCATAAACCCGAGGCGGCAGGGGGGCAAAAAACCGCGGTGGGGAAAAAGCCCCGGCGGCGGGGGGCAAAAAGCCGGGTGGGGCAAAAAGCCGTGGAGGCAGAAAGTCGCGGCGGCGGGGGGCAAAAAGCCCTGGCGGGCAGAATCCCGAGGCGGCGGGCAGAAACCCGAGGCGGCGGGCAGAAACCCGAGGCGGCGGGGGGGCAAAAAACGGCGGTGGGGAAAAAACCGCGGAAGGAAAAGACCGGGGCGGCAAGAGGCAAAAAGCCGCGGCGGCGGGGGGGCAAAAAGCCGCGGTGGCCGAGGGGGTCAAAAAGCCGCGGCGGCGGGGGTGCAAAAAGCCATGGCGGGCAAAAAGCCGCCGTGGCGGGGGGGCAAAAAGCCAAGGCGGGCAAAAAGCCTGGTTGGTGGGGGGGCAAAAAGCCGCGGGAGCTGAGGGCGAAAAGCCGCGGCGATGAGGGTCAAAAAGCCGCGGTGGCGGGCGGCAAAAAGCCACGGCGGTTGGCAAAAAGCCGCGGTGGCGGGGGGTGGGGCATAAAGCCGTGGCGACGCGGGGCAAAATAGTGGAGATGGGGTAGAAGGCCGGGACAGCTTGGCTTTGCTGGAGTGTGATGTGATAGGAAATGTGCAGCCAAAGACAAAAAAAGATGTGAGTAGGCTTGACTCATTGCAGCTAAGAACTCAGATGTTATCTTGAGGGTTTTAACTAATAAGCAGTTTAAATCAGAATGGCACATTCTGATTTGTTTTTTGTATGGTCACATTTGGCAGGCTTAGATACCCTTTGAAGAGAGAAAAGTCAGTAGATACAGGTAACAAACTTAAATATGTGCCTAGTCTAGGAACAGGAGACTAGGGGGATAAGGACCTTTCGAAATAAAATGCAAGATTTGAAAACTGATTGGCTGGGGGATGGGGAAAAGGCAGGTCTTTAAGGTCAATCCCTGTTTTGCTTTAAGTTGTTAGGGGGTGGTTTTATCACATATTGTAGAATACGTCATTTCAGTTTTGAACATCTTGAGTTAAATCGTCCTGACATATCTTATGAATTTGATTTTCTTCTCTGGGAAGCTAATATTTCAAAAACTGAAAGAGTATATAGATTTCCAACTTGTATCCAATTTATAAAACTATCTGTAGGCTGCTGATTTCAGGAGGAGGCTCATGAATATTCTATTTGCAGAGAATATATCAGGAGTTAACATCAGCCTCAATATTTGTGGACCACCAGTTAACTAAGCCACCTCTTAGTGTATTTAGATGGGAAATCTTAGCTGAAGATATTCAATAATGAACCAACAGTGACTAAAAATTTCAATATTTAAGTATATTTCACTGTAATTAATTTGAATTGAAGTACCCATATACAGCTAGTATTTACTACATTGAACAATGCAAGTAAGAGGAAAAAATTAATAACCATCTCTAATACCACATGCCAAAATCCTCATCAATTTATTCTAGCTAAAGGAGTTGATCAGAAGCAGCAGTTGAAAGCACCAACTAAACCAGCTGGGGTTAGTTCACTGTCATTCTCTCAGAACCATCTCTTCTCTGAACAAAACAAGTACAAGAGTTCATTGTGAATCTGCATTCTCCTTGCCTATTTTAAGGTTTTGATGTTGACACTAATTTGTGAAATCCCTCCTGTGGTGTGATATTTTGTTGTCCTTGCTTTTTGTTAGGACAAGAATGCTTCAGCTCTTAATTTAAAATTATGTTTCTCCCTCCTAGGTTGAGTGAACTTAGAATGCATTCTCTGACATATCCAAGTTTTTGTTAATATGAATTTTGGGGAAAAAGCATACTTAATTAGCTAAGACTTCTTATTCTAGGCTTGACCCTGTGTTCACATCTATTGAATTTGTAGTTGCATGGCCTGCTCTCTGACACTGGTTACTGACCTGGAAGCTATATTAACGTTAGGGGAGGTGGTGTATGAGCATTAGAGGTATCCTTGCAAGGAAAGACTTGTCTTATCTCAATACGTCTTTTTTGTGCACACAAGAAAGTCAGTGTTTGAGTCTTCTAAAATCTTCCTATTTCCAAGTTGCAGAGTACCATTGATTCCTAAACAAAGACCTAATTTTTGACTCAGAGACGTGGCAAGGTAGTGAATCACCATTATAATTTAACAATCTTCAAGATAAAATTATCTCTCTGATATTTAGATTTTGCCCAATTATTAAGATATTTGGGTGTTTCGTTAAGAATGGAAGACTCTAGTCTCTTGAGCAGAGACTATGAAGGCCTCAGATGATCATTTTTACTTTTATGCTCTTTTCTTTAACACCTTCAACACAGTTGGAAGCAGCCGATATTCCCGAGTTGTTGTGTTTTTTAAACCAAATGCATGGTTCAGTGGTAGAAAACTGGGCTGATCCAAGCTGTTTTCAGTAAACACTTCATTTCAGGTGACCTATTTCATATTAAATAATCTCTAGATCCTGTCTTTGAAACTAACTAGATCAGATAACCTACCCTGGATTTTCTCCTTTTAGGGTCTGTGAGCTGCAGTCACTTTTGTGAAAATGATTGCAATGACGAGATAGAGTTGTAGATGGGGAAAATGTTTTGACTGATTTAAGCATAGTGGTATTTCATATGAGAATTTAAGTTACACACATTTGAAAATTATAATGGAGTCTCTTGGCTGAGCTTTGAAAAAAATAGCATTTAGGCTAAAAAGGGAACTGCTACCTCTCCTAAAGTCAGAAAGATGTTACAATAATTCTCCATTCTCTAGAATTATCAAGAAGCACCTTTGTGATGATTTACTTTTGCTCTTGGGAATGTGAGCCCGTGTAGTCGTGGAACCATCAATTAGAATGGTGGCTTTCTGATCCCAAAGTCATTCGTTCTGAAAACAATATTTTTCATAAATTTGAAAGTGAGAAGTTTTGATCTTGCCATTCCCAAGTAACTCTCTTAATAAGAGGCATCAGCATGCTTCAGTGATAGCTGTCACCTTCCAGTGCTGAGAGTCATCTTTGAGTTCTCCATTTCACTCCCTACACTCCAATTTAGCTGCAGTTCTCTTGGCCAGTCCTATGAAATACATCCATGGCCTAACGACTTCTCACCACTACTACCACTCATCCTGACAGCACTGTCACCTAAATCACTACCTTTTTCCTCTGGATTAGAGTAGCCTCCCAATTTATTTGCTCACATAACCTATTTATTCTACACAGTGCACCAGATACACCCCTTTGAAATGCAAACACAATCATGTTATTCTCTGGTGAAATTATCTCATATATTCCTATCGCATTTAAAATTAATTCAGAATCATCCCATGATTATCAAAACCCTACATGCTCTTCCATAACATGGTTTACTTCCAAGATATCTCTTCAACTTTTTTTTCACTGTACTGAATTGGTGACTAATAGTCATATTTTTGTTTTTGCTCAAAAAGTCTTGACTTGTAAATTTTTCAGTTTCTCCTTTATCCACAGGTAACTCTTTCCTCATGAGGCGAATTGCTTGCTTCCTTGAGTTCTGCTCTCAAAGATACCCTTCATTTTCTACCTAATATTAATAACTTTAATCATTCATTATTCCATTACTATGCTCTATAGTGTATACAATTTCTGTTCTTTGTCATGTTATGAACTAAATTATTTATTTGGTCCAGTAACACATTCCATAAATATTGTACATACAAATTGTGTTATTTTTATTCCTGTATGCTCAGCTGCCCAATAACAGTCTGAGGATTAACATATTTGTTAAATGCACAAATACATTCTTTCACAAATATTAGTTTAATAATTTTATATTAAACTCCCTCTATACTTACAAGATGAATTAGATAATTCAGAATAAACATTCCATTGGAAAAAACTACACAATTTGTTATAAAACATCCTTAAAAGCATCAGAAAGTTAATACAGCAATGAAGAATTACAGGACCAAATTAAGGATGGTATGAAAGCCTGTTTGTGACGCTTATGATTGGGTTATCTCTTTACTTAGAGTGACTATAAATCTCAAAAGAGAACTAAAGGGAGAAATAACGGTATCTACTAACATGGTAAGAGTACTTAAACATCTCTTAGTAATTGAGAAAATTGAAAGAAAAGAAAAAAGAGAAAGGGAGAAAGAGAAACAGCAGAAGGGATAATGAAGGAGAGAAGAAGAGAAAGGAAGAGGAAGAAAATTAGGAGGAGGAGGGGGAAGGAGGAAGGAAGAAAGGTGAAAAGAAAGAATGGTTAACTTTTTAACAACATAATTTATCCTTCTAGAATATGAATGTTGGTCTATTTGATGATGTCCCACAGATTCATTAGTCTCTGCTCATTGTTTATTTTTTATTCTTTCTGTTTCTCAGAGTCAGTATTTTCCATTTTCTTCTCTTCAAGTTCATGGCTTCTTCTGTGTGTGCAAATATACTCTTAAATCCCTCTGGTGATTTTTAAATTTTTATCATTGTAGTTTTACACTCCAGAACTTCTGTTATCTCTTTGCTGATCTTCCTACTTTTTAATATTTTTTCTGATTCCTTTATTTCTTTATGTTTTCCTTTTGACATTTGAGTATAATGAACAGAGTTGTTTTAAAGTCTTTGTCTGGTAAGTTTGATGTCTGGGTTTCCTTAGGGATATTTTCAGTCCATCTATTTTGTTCCTTTGAATGAGCCACACTTTCCCATTCTTTGTATGCCTTGTAATGTTTTTTGAAAACTGGACATTCTAATAATTATAATTACTATGTGGTTACTCTGTAAATCAGACCCCCCCCTACAAACACAGTAATGTTTTGTGGTTTTAAATTTTACTTATTATATTGTTAAGGATTTTTTTTTTTAGTGAAATTTTCCAAAGTGATTTACAGAACTGTTTGCTTCATAAGGTGTGGTCACCGAAGTCTTTTTGTTTCCTTAACAAATGTTAAGCTAATGTTTTGACAGTGATTTTCTTGTATGTCAGGAACCAATCAAACAGGCAAATACAAGAAAAACAAAAAGAAAAACAAGTAATCATTGTCCAGCAAAATATGTCTCTAGGTCATGCAGACTGGCTTTGTGCTGGGTTCTTTAAAGCCGGCACAAAGTGTGTGTTCACTCTTGCACTGAGTGAAGTTCAAGTTCACTCTTGCACAGAGCTTGCACTGAGGGGAGGGATCGGCCAAGGTAAAAGTGTAGGGTCTTCTTATGACATTTGTCAGCATGTGGCTTAACCTATGAATACATGTGACTTTCTGGACTCTCCCATGTATGTGAATGATTTTGTATGTCTTAGTTTTTGAAATCCTCTTCTCCAACTTTTCTTGCTGTGCTGAAGGTGATCTACTATATGTGTAAACTTTAATTTTTGCCCTAAGCATCTGTGGTTTGTTAGGTCTCCTTGCAGAGTTTCTTAATAATGTCCATTCCTTATCTGTTCTGTATTCTAGCAACACAGAAAAACAAAAGCCTTTCATGAGTCCTTTAGGTATCCCCCAGACCAGTCAGAACAGACACATAATAATTTGCGGGTAAGATCTTCTCTTGTTCCTTTGGACCATGGACCAGGCTTCCTCACTGGGAACGTGGGCTTCTGACACTTCAAAATTGCCAATTTGCTGGGGCAAAGGCAAGTTAAAAATGTCGTAAAGTTTTCCAGTTGTCTTTTTCTTGAGTCTGCTTTCACTTGGTTGTAATCTTTTGACCATTTTCCAGAGTTTTGGCAAAGTTTATTCGGACAGTTTCTCTTAGCTGTGTGATGTTTCTGTGGGGAAATGAAAGATTGCAGCTGTCTCCACTGCCATTTTGCTGATGCTCCTCTTTTGTCAATTTTTGCTTCATGTTATTATGCTTTGTTATTAGTTCATGTATTTGTTTTCTAGGGCTGCCATAACCAAGTAACACAAACTGGGTGCCTTGAACAACATACATTTATAGTCTTATAGTCTTATAGTCCTGGAAGCTAAAAGTCTGAGATTGAGGTGTCACCAGGGATGGTCCCTTCAAGGGCTATGAGAGAAAGCCTGTTCTGTGCCTTGTTTCTCCCTTCTGGTGGTTTAGTGGCAGTCTTTGGCATTCCTTGGCTAATCTCTGCCCTCATAATCACATGGTACTCTCCCTGTGTGTATGTCTCCCTCTACTCAAATTTCTTCTTTTAATAAGGACATCAGTCATATTGAATTCAGGCTCATCTGATTGTATCTTAACTTGATCAGCTGCAAAGAGCCTATTTCCTAATGAGGTCATATTCAGTGGTTAGAATTTCAGCATCTATATAGAGGAAACAATTTAGCTCATATCTGTGCATACATGATTGTAATAGCTATGTCTTCCTAAAGCGTTGACCCCCTTTTTACTACAATATAAATTTTTAAAATCCTGTTCACATTTTTAATAGTCTCTATTGTGTGTTATGAGTATAATGAGTTCAGTGTTCTTATGATTGCTCTTTGCATGATATTTTGTGTCTTCTTTTTACTTTCAATCCATTAGTATCCTTGCATCTCAGTGTATATTGGGATCACTTGTTTTAATCCAGTCTGACAGTCTCTGCCTCTGGAATGGATTTTAATCTGCTCACATTTAAGATTATAATTGGTATAATTCTATTTATGTCTGCCATTTTACCGTTTGTTTTATATATTTCTCAAATATTTTTCTTCATTGCTTTATTTTGCAATGAAAGAATATTTTCTAAAATAGGGAACTTTAGATTACTAATGAATTATTTTATTATATATTTTTGAGAATTTTTTTGCAAGTTTACCATATAGGTACATGGAAAATTAATTATTCAAATCATCTTCCAATTTATACTAGTAAACTTTTAGTAATACATAGAAACATCATTCTTATACAAATCTCTTTTATTTCCTCTATTTTAAAGTATTATCCCTTTACACATTACATCTATTAAAGTTACAAAGCCAACAATACATTTTAGTAATTATTACTTCACCATCTAGAGTTATTACCTTATCACAATACATTTTTCTTCCAACTACCTCCTTTTTTATGTTACTGGAAAATATGTTATAGACGTATTACATTTCTACGTGTCAAATAGTCAGCAATACATTATACACATATTATTATTATTATCATTGAGACGGAGTCTCCCTCTGTCACCCGGGCTGGAGTGCAGTGGCACAATCTCCGCTCACTGAAAGCTGCATCTCCCGGCTTCATGCCATTTTTCTGCTTCAGCCTCCCGAGTAGCTGGGACTACAGGCTCCCGCCGTCACGCCCGGCTTATTTTTTGTATTTTTAGTAGAAACGGGGTTTCACTGTGTTAGCCAGGATGGTCTCGATCTCCTGGCCTCGTAATACACCTGCCTTGGCCTCCCAAAGTGCTGAGATTACAGGTGTGAGCCATCGTGCCCGGCCATTATCCACATGTTATTTAATAAACAATTTATGATAAAGAGAAAAAATGCATTTTTACTGTCTTTTATAATGTCAATATTACCTATACCAGTGCTTTTTAAAAAATGTGGATTCAAGTGACTGTCTTCTGTAACTTGCTTTTAGCCTTAGGAATTTATTTTAGAGTTTTTTTTTATATGGTAGGTCTGCCAGCAACAACTTCAGTTAATATTTCTGTTTATCTGGGTAAGTCTTTGTGTTATCTTCATTTTTGAAAAATAATTGCTGGATAAGGAATTCGTGTCTGAGAGTTTTTTTTCCTTTGCATCTTTTGAATATATTATTCTACTGCCTCTTGACTTCCATTGTTTTTCTTAAGTCAGCTGTAAATCTTACAAAACATAGGTGTTCAAAAAATAAACATGTGCATGAATATTTACAGCAGTAATATTCATACAGTCAAAAAGTGGAAACAATCCATATGCTTGTTGACTCATAAATGCACACCCAATTTTCAGCTATAACAAAGAATCAAGTACTTATATATGGTATAATATTGGTGAAATTTGAAAGCATTATGTTAAGTGCACAAAAGGACAAATATTACTTGATTTTATTCACGTGAAACATCAGGAATTGGCAAATCAATTGGGATATAAATCAGATTAGTGGTCATTAGGGCTCAGGGAAGCAGAATAGGGTGTAACAACTTTATGCATAATGGGTTTTTGGAAGGGACATGATGAAATTGCCCTGGAACATTGTGAATATACTAAAAGCAAGTGGATTGTATGCTTTAAAATGGTTGTTATTAATTTTATATTATGTGATTTTTACCTTACAAAACAAAAAAGAAAATAGCCTTACTCTATACATAATAAACACAAGATATGTTACAAATTTACATGTGAAATCCACAATACTATAATATTTAAGGAATAGCTAAGTAGAATAACACTGAAATTTAACATAATGAAACATTTCCTTAAGAAAAAAGCACAGTAATTAAAAAGGGAAATATATTTAATATTTTTTCTCTCCATTAAGCATGCTGAGTAAAAAATCAAGTAAAAAATCAAGCTGCAAAAAACTGAGTAAAAAATCAAGCTGCAATTATGTAAACTACATTTTCTAAAACCATAAAGAAAAGAAGAAATAAAAAGGTATTTGGGAAAAAAATCCAAAGGTACAGTCAACTACACAAAAAAAGCTTAGTCTCATTAATCATTATGAAAATGCAAATGGTAACTGAAAGAAGATAAAACTACAATTCAAAGAGAAAGCCTAAAATTTCAACCCCCCAAAAAGTCTGGGTTTTGGAGATCTGGGATGGAATAGGGTTCCTAACCTGACAACAATGAAAGAACCAAACTAACTTCAAAGTCCTGACTTTATTTTTATAGCAACGAGGTTGCCAAGAACTGAGTCAAAATGTGAGGGAAAACAAGCACCTGCAAGGAGAAAGAGGACAGATGCACTTACATAGGACAGATGCAAATAGACACCACTATGACAAGTAAAGCTGGAATAATCAATAAATTCCTAAAGACAAAGTGGGGCTGGTGAGATTGGGAGACCGCTGACAGCTGCAGAAGTTGGGAAAGATCCATCATCTTGAAAACGTTTTCCCCACAAACCCACTGCGATCTCTCAAGCAATTGATAAGGAATCCAAGAGAGTCTGTATATGACACAGATCAGGGAGAGCAGAACACTTGGGAGGTGATCAGGTTTTGGGGGCCGAGCCCTTATGAATGGGATTCGTGCCTTTATAAAAGAAGCTCAATGGAGTTCTTGTGTGCCTTCCACTATGTGAGGACATAGAAAGAAGGCACCATCTATGAACCGTGAAATGGGCTCTCATCAACACTGAATTTGTGAGCACCTTGACCTGAGACCTTACAGCCACAAGAAGTGTGAAAAAAGAAATATCTGTTGTTTTTTAGTCACCCGGTTTATGTTATTTTGTTATAAGAGTCCAAATAGACCAAGATATTCCACTTAATATGCAGGGGAAGGCAACAAAAACTGCCACACTTAGAGTACTCCTGATGCTGAGAGTATGGAAACAGGAAAAACAAAACAAAACTGCTCTTGAAGGTGAAGGAGGAATATCACTGAGCTCACCAACACAGCCAGGAAAAGAACAGAAGTGTGAGAAGGCTACATTCCTGAGACCCTGAGAAAAAGTACCTGCATAAGACTGAGATGAAATTATCTACTCTAGTTATGATTGAAATCCTAAAAAGAAAAGAGGAAAAATAATGGAGCAAAAGAAATATTTTTCAAAATAACCACCAAAAATATTCTAAAAGAAGTGACAGAAAATCAAACTTCAGATATAGGAAACTGAGAGAATGTCAAATAGAACAAAAAGAAATAAGAATTCCATCTTGAAAAATCTTTAAAAAATCAAGTCTAAATTTTATATCTTGCTCCAAATATAGAGAGATATAAATAGGTTATCATCAAGATATGGAGAAAGCCGTATCATGGAAACACTAAAATAAGGCTGTGGAAGGACTACATTGATATTAGACACAACAGAGTTCGGAACAAGAAATAGTATCAGAGATGAGAGATAATAGATAATAGAATAATCAAATCTCAAGAAGATGTAAACATCCTACAAATTAGGGTATGCAGCTAACAACAGAACCTCCAAATACATGAGGTAAAACAGGAAAGAAATCAAAGGTGAACTAGAAAAATCCAAAATTATATTTGCAGACTTCAACACTTTTGTCTTAGTAATGGAAAGACTAGGCACAAACTCAGTAATCATGTGGAAGATAAGAACAACAATATCACCAACAAGACATCCAGTCTTCAACGGCAGATACTCTTTCCTTTCAAGTGAAAAAAATACAGTATGGCATATTCTCTAACAAACCCAGAATTTCTAATATTTGCGTTCTTCCTTCCTTCTTTCCATCTTCCTTTCTCTTCTCTTCCCTTCCCTTGCCTTCTTCCTTCCTTTCTTCTTTTCCTCTTCCTTTTCTTTTCATTTTTCTTTTCCTTTATTTTCTTTTTTTCTCCTTCCTTCTTTCCTTCTTTCTTTCTTTCCTCTTATTCTTCCTTCCCTCCTCCCTCCCTTCCTTTCTCCCTCCCTTTTCTTCCTCCCTTTTCTTCCTTCTTTTCTCATATTCTTTCTTTCTTTCTCACGTTCTTGCTTTCTTTCCTTTTTTCTCCCTTCCTCCCGCCCTCCTTTTCTTCCTTCCTCCCTCCCTTCCTTTCCTTTTTTTCCTTCCTTCCTTTGCCTCTTTTTTCTTTGTTTCTTTGCCTTCCTCCCTTTTACCATTCTCTCTTCCACCTTTCCTTCCTCTCTTCCTCCCTCCCTTCTTTCTTTCTTTCTCTTTCTCTCTCTTTCTTTCTTTCTTTCTTTCCTTCTTTCTTTCTTGTGTTCATGCTTTCTTTTTTCTCCCTTCCTGCCTTTCTCCCTTCCTCCCTCCCTCCCTTCCTTCCCTCATTTCCTCCTTCTTTTCTTTCTTCTTTCTTTCTTTATTTCCTTCCTTCCTTCTTTCCTTCCTTCTTTTTCTTTCTTTGTTTTCTTTTCTTTCTTTCTCTTTACTACAATTCATATTATTTTTAAAAAATTAAGAGAGGGAGACAGAAAAATAAAGAACGCTTTAATCTGCAGGTAAACAGATTATGTCTGCTGTAGGCCAAAGAATGGCCTCCCAAAAATTTCCATGTCCTAATTCCCAGAGTCTAACATACAAATATGTTAGGTTGCACGGCAGTGTGAAATTAGATTTCAAGTGAAATTAAGGTTTTGGAAAAATGATAGAGAGATTGTCTTAAATGTGTGGGATCAATGAAATCACAAACTTCCTTATAAGTGAAAGAAGAAGGCAGAAGAAAGGCAACCTTGGAGGTGGTGGCATGAGAAATTACTCAACATCACTGACTTTTAAGATACAAGAATGAGGACCCAGCGCGGTGGCTCACGCCTAATCCCAGCACTTTGGGAGGCTGGGGTGGGTTTATCATGAGGTCAGGAGATCGAGACCATCCTGGCTAACATGGTGAAACCCCATCCCTACTAAAAATACAAAAAATTAACTGGGCGTGGTGGCAAGTGTCTATAGTCCAAGCTACTCAGGAGGCTGAGGCAGAAGAATCACTTGAACCCGGGAGGCAGAGGTTGCAATGAGCTGAGATCATGCCACTGCACTCCAGCCTGGGTGACAGAAGGAGACTCCATCTCAAAAAAAAAAAAAAAAAGAAAAATAGGATATAAGAATGAGGTCATGTTCCAAGGAATAAAGGTGGCCTCTGGATGCTGAAAAAAATCAAGTAATAGATTCTGCCACATAGCCCTCAGAAAGACTGCAGCCCTGCCCAAAACTTGATGTTAACCCTGTGAGTTTCATTTAAGGCTTCTGAACTACAGAACTGTAGGATTAACCGTCACTTTATTGTAAGATATGAAGTTTGTGGTAATTGGTTACAGCAGCAAGAGGAAGTTTATATTGTAATTGTATCATGAAAATGAGAACCATAATTTACAACTGCTTTTAATACTGCACTTGGATGTTTGAAATCACGTACACGGAAATGATCTCTATGTGCATGAGGGAGGATAGCAAATTGATGCCAAAATAATGCAAATGCACATCTTACACTCATTTCTATGTAGGTTTCATTTAATCTTTGAAATTAAAAGATTGTGATCTTTTGATGAAATTAGACTAAAATGAACAATAACAAAATAAGAACTTATATTCTTTATATGGTCAATAAAGAAATGATAGTGGAAAAAAACAAGATCAAATGAAGGTGATGATTTAGGAAGTTGGAAAGATAGCTGAAACTACAAAATGGCATATAACCAGTGAACACTTAGATACACTGATTGATGAACTTCAGCTTTTGGCTTGGTGAGAACATAAAATGAGAGCAGCTGAGGTTTGCAAATTTGTAATCTCCTTGTGGAAAAACAGGGGAAAACACATCTCAGCCTAATAAGATTTATCTACTAAAGAGTCTACACTTGATCCATTTGTCCTTGTAATTCAAAAGCTAATTCAAATACTGATTTGATGTATTGTGTGAACAACCATTGCTGATTATCATCGCATACCTGGCATTCTCTTTTATCTGGTATCTAAAATATTTGGTAATTCCTGGACTTTCTCTTTTCAAACCCAGTACGGTTTAATTTGAGTCTTAGAACAGTTGTCTTTGAGAAATTCTTCCCTCTACTGCATCTGTGAATGGGCATAGCATGGTTACATACATACTGTCACTCCATAGAACATTTGTTAAATTAAAGCCAAAGTTTAAAGCAAGAGCTTTAACTTACTGGTTTTACTAATGTTTTCCTCCCCAGTAGCCACAACAATAATGATACACTCACACCTTTTAACATAAGGCTTGGTGTTGTCTATTTTTCAGGTGCTGTCATCTATATGATCTCAGTATTGTAAAAATCAGCTTCCAGCCCATATGGTTGTTCATGCTTGTAATACCAGCAGTTGAAGAGGCTGAAAAGAGAGGATTCCTTGAGCCCAGGAGTTCACAAGCAACCTGGGCAACATAGCAAGACCTAGTCTCTATCAAAAGTTAAAAAAAAAAAGTGTTCCTATTTCTCTACATCCTCTCCAGCACCTGTTGTTTCCTGACTTTTTAATGATTGCCATTCTAACTGGTGTGAGATGGTATCTCATTGTGGTTTTTACTTTGCATTTCTCTGATGGCCAGTGATGATGAGCATTTTTTCATGTGTTTTTTGGCTGCATAAATGTCTTCTTTTGAGAAGTGACTGTTCATGTCCTTTGCCCACTTTTTGATGGGGTTGTTTGTTTTTTTCTTGTAAATTTGCTTGAGTTCATTGTAGACTCTGGATATTAGCCCTTTGTCACATGAGTAGGTTGCGAAAATTTTCTCCCATTTTGTAGGTTGCCTGTTCACTCTGGTGGTAGTTTCTTTTGCTGTGCAGAAGCTCTTTAGTTTAATTAGATCCCATTTGTTAATTTTGGCTTTTGTTGCCATTGCTTTTGGTGTTTTAGACATGAAGTCCTTGTCCATGCCTATGTCCTGAATGGTAATGCCTCGGTTTTCTTCTAGGGTTTTTATGGTTTTAGGTCTAACGTTTAAGTCTTTAATCCATCTTGAATTGATTTTTGTATAAGGTGTAAGGAAGGGATCCAGTTTCAGCTTTCTACATATGGCTAGTCAGTTTTCCCAGCACAATTTATTAAATAGGGAATCCTTTCCCCATTGCTTGTTTTTCTCACTGTTCATTGGACTGTAAACTAGTTCAACCATTGTGGAAGTCAGTGTGGCGATTCCTCAGGGATCTAGAACTGGAAATACAATTTGACCCAGCCATCCCATTACCGGGTATATACCCAAAGGACTATAAATCATGCTGCTATAAAACATATGCACACGTATGTTTATTGTGGCATTATTCACAATAGCGAAGACTTGGAACCAACCCAAATGTCCAACAATGATAGACTGGATTAAGAAAATGTGGAACATATACACCATGGAATACTATGCAGCCATAAAAAATGATGGGTTCATGTCTTTTGCAGGGGCATGGATGAAATTGGAAATCATCATTCTCAGTAATATATCACAAGAGCAAAAAACCAAACACCGCATATTCTCACTCATAGGTGGGAATTGAACAACGAGATCACATGAACACAGGAAGGGGAATATCACACTCTGGGGACAGTTGTGGGGTGGGAGGAGGGTGGAGGGATAGCATTGGGAGATATACCTAATGCTAGACGACGAGTTAGTGGGTGCAGTGCACCAGCATGGCGCATGTATACATATGTAACTAACCTGCACTATGTGTACATGTACCCTAAAACTTAAAGTATAATAAAAAGAAAAGTGGTCATGGTGATGTGCACCTGTTGTCTTAGCTATTTGGGAGGCCAAGGTGGAAGGATTGCTTGAGCTTGGGAGCCTGAGGCTGCAGTGAGCAGTGATTGCACCACTGCGCTCCAGCCTGGGCAACAAAGCAAGACCCTATCTCAAAAAATATATATAATAAAATTAAAAATCAGCTCTCATTGATTTCTATGTAAATATGCACAGGTGATGTCCATATAGACATAAATAATAATATTTCTGACAATGGGTCCATATGATCTTCAAAATGTAAAATGCCTATCTGTGTAATTGACTGGTTAGCCTCATTAATGAATATAGATTCAATTCTACTTTCTTGTTCTAGATAAATTATGTAATCTAGCTTTTCATTTCACATATTTACTGATAACAGGAAGAATGACAAGATATCTATTTTGGAAAATTACTCTGGTAGGATTAAAGATGAAACAATGATAGAATTGCATGGAAAACTAGAAAAAAGTATGGTCTTCTGATATTCTATCACATCACATACAAAAGGCCTCATAAAACTCAGATATTTTATCTAAAAATGTTATTTTCATCATAGGAATGAGCAAAGCATGAGACTACAATTGTATTAAAATGTGCTTGTATCACAAGCACAGGTGCTAAAAAGGAGGGGAAAACATCATTACTGATATTTTCAATGTATGTTTTACTTTTCATCAACATGAACCTCAACTTGATATGATGCAGATTGAAGGAAATCACCCATAATTCCATATGAAGAAGGCCTGTGATATTTTATGGGAAAATAAATAGAGAAAATGCTAACAGAAACCCTATTAGGCATGAAGCTTTATGGAGCAAACACAAATCCAGTGGTGAAAGATACACACTCGAGTTCTGTTTGTTGTCTTGGAACAATACGGTTTAGAGGTGACTGGCGGGTGAGGAGAACATATGCGAGTTCACCAAAGTGAAAAGCTGAATGAGGCAATGCCTCTTCCTGACCATATCTCTTACTCAGATAACTATATAATTTATTGTCCAGTAAAGGGTATATTAAAAAATCATATTAAAAGTCATGCAGTGAAGTTGTCCAGGGAAATCAAGACTTAACAGTCTCACTCTGACAATAATGAACAGGGGGATTCCCTCAAGATAGACTAGGACATGACCCCACACTGGCAGGTAGTAGTACCAGAAAAGAACCCATGGAAAATCTTTACCTTATGCTTGAGGTAGAGACCAGGCTAAAGTGAAAGCCAGACCTACAATTCTATCTAAAATAAATCCACAATCGAAGAAAATATGTGGTGTACAGGCATAGAATGTCTTTACTGGATCATTGAAATAGTAAGATAAATTCAACTTTTACATTGTTTTCTTTTCCTCCAGTTAGGGCTTGAGGTTTGTCTCCGGAGAGTGACCGTCAATTGGAGCCCTGCCTTTCTGGGGTTCTGGTCAGGGGGTTGTGGATGCTTAACATGTGCCTTTCACAGGACACTTCCTTACCCCAGCAGTGGCCTGGTGTGCATCCCACGACCAGGCCTCCCTCTCACAGAACATCTGTTGAGACTAGGAGATGCCTGGTGACTGTTGCCTGACCTGTGTCCTGTGTATTTCTGACAAGAGCCACTCTCAGAGACCCTGGCCAGGAGGAGAGTTAGGTTCCAGTGTAGGTCAGCTCAGACACATGGAGGCCACAGAACCAAACATGGGAAATCACAGAAGTAGGTTTATTACTCACAGATCCAGAGAGAAGAGGGTAGCTAAGAAGAGGGTTTAGCTGTGTCCCCAGCAAAATCTCATCTTGAATTCCCACATGTTGTGGGAGGGAACAGGTGGGAGGTAATTGAATCATAGGGGCAGGTCTTTCCCATGCTGTTCTTCTGATAGTGAATAAGTCTCACAAGATCTGATGGTTTTATAAAGAGGAGTTTCCCTGCACAATATCTCTTGTCTTGTCTGCTGCCATGTGAGACGTGCCTTTCACCTTGCACCATGATTGTGAGGCCTACCCAGCCATGTGGAACTGTGCATGTATTAAACCTCTTTCTTCTGGAAATTACCCAGTCTTGGGCATGTCTTTACCGGCGGTGTGAAAATGGACAAATACAGTAGCACACCTCATACGGCTGAACAAAATGCGGAAGATGAGTGGGGAGCAGGAGAGAGAAAAGGGGTCTGTGGGACTCTAGCTTTTATTGGGCCCAGAACATTACCCAAATAAGTTTTCCACGGGGCACTAGTCGGTGGGGTGAGTGCCAGAAGGCACATTTCTTGACTCCCGCTGCAACCGAGCGGGCCACTCTGGCGTGTGGGGGCTGTCCATGTGCGCTGTGAGGTCTGTGGGGTGAGTCAGGTAGGTTGTATCCAACGGTTCCATAGCTGGTAGTCACCAGGAGGAGGCAACTGTGTAGGGTCAATATCTGGGCCAGCCACACTGAGGAACTGTGAGGGTTAGAACTGGAAATTGTCAAGGGAATCTGAACCCAGCTACCATATGAGAGAGTTCAACTTATGTTCAATGTGAATGCCATGGCAATATTACAAGGTAAGAATTCGCTCCATACGTGCTTGAGGTAAACAGGAGAAACCTAGAATTTATGTAAACAGTGAGAAGATTGGATGCGTTCTCTGTTTCATATTTTAATACTAGCAGCATATTATATATGTCAATCCATCAGGCATTCAGAAATACATGCTTATGAAAATTTTTTGCACCATCAGACAAAAGACAAGGGTAGAAGATATTTGTAACCCTATAAACACTAGTAAATTAAAAACAGAAGGACCTTTATGTCCTAATATATCTGCGTTGTGAAAGGCTGCCCTGTGAAATACGGGATTTCTTAAACATATTTTAAAAATCATAGGTGTCAATATTTTTTAGAAATCCACTTAAATTTTCTCTTGCTATTTTACAATGCCTATTTATTTATTTAGTGGCTCTGCTGATTTTGATGTATATCTTAAACTTTATATTTTCTTTAAAGGATGTTTTATACAACTTTATGTAAAATGTTTCAGTATCTTCACATTCTCTCCCTGTCCTTTTGTTTTGCTCCTATATGGTGGTCTTGAGTCTTTTCTCTGGCTTTTCAAACCTAGTAAGACTAAGACACTAAAGTAACTTTGCCGGTGGTTTGGTAATGCCTTCTAAAGCACATCCTAAACTCTCGTGCATACAGGGGTCTCCTTTGAGCTCTGTGCTTTTGAGATCCCATATACCTAAATTCCAGTACTCCAAATCAGTACTGCTCAGTTTTAGTTACTAAGTTTAAAAATGTATTTTAATAGCAAGTTAGTTTAGTGCACTCTTGCTTCTTTCTTGACTGCTTGTATACATGTATATTCCTTTAAATGAATCTTGGAAATTATTTAAAAATTTTAAATTATACTAATGAAACTGTATATTGTTGTGAATTCATAAGTGAATTTGGAAAGAATTTGTCTTTATGATACTAAATCCTTTTTATCCAAGACTCATATGTGTCTTTATATTTATTCCAGTCTATATTTATATCACTGAGTAAATATATAGAAATGTAGATACATACAGCTGTAGTTATAGATACAAATATAGATATAATATGTTAAGTCTATATCTATCCCATATAACATATATACATGTTATATGTGTGTGTCTATATATATATATATATGTTTATGTTATTAAAGAGCTCCCTTAAAATTTTTATTTCCTATATAATTTTAGGTCGAGCTTGAATTTTCCTTGTATAAACAAGCAAATATTTATGCTAGTTTTAATACTGATGTTTAGACATTGTATCTTATTTTAGCATTGAATATTTTCACAATTATTATAAATATTATCTAATATTAATGTACCTGTTAAAAATATTTAAAATTTTACCTTTGAATTATTTTATTGTTGAATTAAAATTCCTTTAATATGATAGTAAATTTCTATTTTATGCTTTCTCTATGCATATGCAAATTAATCTATCCACTTCTCTATCTCTATGTAGTAACAAATGAAAATCAGGCCTCTATTCCTCTAATGGACATACCATGTTTGCATATAGAATATCAGATTCTTTATAGCATTTAAAATCTTTAAAGACATGAATATTGCCTTTTAACAAATATATTTTAGCATGTACTGAGAATCCCCTATTTATTTTTAATTTGGGCTAATCAATATGATTGTTAATATTATTGGATTACCAAATTTGGAAACACACTTTCATCCCCAAGGTGGATATTTGTTTTATTTTTTTTTGCCAATTTCTTGTCTTACTGTTTCAAATATTGTTGGATATTATTTTTATTTTATTTGGCATTTTAGTATCAACATTTGTAATTGAGGTACTCTACATATTTTTTCTTCAATATCTGGTGGGTTTTATAATTACTGCTATATTGGATTTGTAGTAGACGTTGACAAAAATTATTCCTGTATGTTTTATAGCTGTATGAAGGAAACTAATATATTTTACCCCTAAATATATTTCCTTGATATATTTCAAAATGGCTATTGAGAAGGGCTGGAAATGCAAACTTAGCTGCAAAGCTGTCTTGGGGAGATTTGCATCGGTAGAGAATCTGCCTTGATGCAGCCAGGCTTTCTCTGAGGTCTGCCCCCTTGTCTGGATCTAGGAAAGGTTAACTGAGAGTCTGAGGTCTCCAAAGGTCTGAAAGAAACATTTTCTGTCTATTCTCTCTGAGGACTGCTCCCAGTGAGGTTCCACCTATGTAATAAGCCCACTGTTGCTAGCCAGGGTCGTTTTCTTACATAACCTTTTTTTTTTTTCCCCTGTGATCCAAGACCCCATTCTTTCTGTAAACTTCATGTGGTAGATAAGCTTCTGCATGCATCGTGTGTCTGGGTCTTCGTTCTAAGGGCTCCAGTGTACACACATTGCAGAAAACTGTATGCCTTTTCTACTACTTATCTGCCTCCTATTAGTGATTTTCAGGGAAACTTCAGAAGGCAAAAGGGACATTCTCCTTTAGCCCATTCTCAGACAAAATCCCCCAACATTTAACTGATTCCTAATAGCTTAAAATCACTTTGAAAAATCCATATATTTATAACCTTTTCTTCCCTTTATGATTTCTGGTCAGCTTGGGTTTTGTTTTTCATTCCATTTACTTCATCCTCGAAAAGATCTATTTTACGTCTATTTATTCTCATTTATGGACATTGAGAAAAGAAAATAACTTTTATTTGAGAAATGCAAGTCCTTTTAAATAATCAGGCCCATAGAGATATTCAAATGAGACAGCAGTTCTGTCCTGCTCCTCTTTGAGCTGAGTGTTCTTCTAGGCTGCTTGCTGTTGCCACAGTAGCTATAAATTAACCAATAACGCCACACCAGACACTATAATCCACACCCAATAATAGTGTAACAGTGTATAGCCAGTCACTAATAAATGTGATTTCCATAAGCCAATGAGAATTTGTGACAAACCTCTTTGCATCATCCCACTTCTGGACCCTTTTTTGCCTTTAAGAAACTACTTGTTGCAAAGCTCCAAAGGGAGTTCATATCCAAGAATACTTGGGTCTGTTTCTTCCAGGCAGCTGTCCTCATTTTGGCTCAGGTAAACTCTTTGAATTACGTTTTGTGCTTCAGCCCCTTCCACTTAGATTAACAACATGGATTTGTGTCACCATGTACGGCAATTAAAACGTTCACACTTTTCCCCTCGAGGGCACTGATGTGTTTTCCTGAGCACTTGGAATAGCTACGTAGTGTTTACTGTCTAGATTATGGTTTCTCAACCTTGGTGCTACTTACCTTTAGGACCAGAGGATTCTTTGTTGTGGGAGGCTGCCCTAGCAATGCTAGGTGTTTCGTTTGCCCTCTAAATTTCACACCTCCACCAGTCTTGACATCCCCACAATAACCCTAGACATTGACAAATGTCTCCTGGGGAAAACTCTCCACCAGTTGACAGGCAAAGTTCTGGAAATATTGGAATTGTCAATTGAGATTTTATGTTATCTAAAACAAATATTTTTCTTTGTTTTTAAACATCTACTTCCATCTACTTATCTACTTATTTTTACTTTTATTGGTAACTTAATTCTATCAAGGATAGAGAGTGCATTTTCTGTTATGCTAAATTTTTGAAGAATGTATTGATTTTTTATGACCTGATATATGGATGATACGTAGATATTACATGTTTGTATTATCAAATTTCAGGGCGATAATAAAATAAATACTTATAATATTTATATTATCACTGTATATTAGTTATTTTCTTTCTTCACTACAGGAGTTTTTCAACCTATAGGCTATTTCTCAATTCTAGGTTATCCAGTAGATTTTGAAATGTTATGATTAAATATCTACTTCTCAAGCATTCATCTTTGCAAATAAAACAATCCCAAGCTCTTATAATGCATATCATATAAAGGGCAGATTAGTCAACATATGGTTCAGAAATAATTATGTAATATTTATAAGAAAATTAAAAATTTAGATCCTTAACTCAGATAACAATAATCCAAATTCAAATTTGATTTCATTACATAATTTAAAATGACACCAGAATACTAGTAAAAATGTAGATAAGTTTATATAATCTTTTTTAGCTGTAGGACTTTATTAGCATAAATTCAAATACAGGAACCAAAGTAAGATTGAGACCTATATTCAAAGGTTAAAATGTACACATAGGGGCATGATTAAACTAATTTAAAGCATAATAACATGGAGAAATATTGCAAAACATACATTTTACTGAATTAATTGTTAATATCTAATCATTATGTGAGAACAAAATTAAAGAGTAGCTACACACGCACACACCCACACACAAGTGCAATATTGTCAAATAAACGATGTTCAGCTACACTAGAAATCACACCTGTTTTCTCCACAGAAAAGATTAAAAATCACAATAATATTTATTGTACATATGGAGGTAAAGATACTCAAGATATTACCCTAAAATACATTTTTTTTTGAGATGGAGTTTTGCTTTTATTGCCCAGGCTAGACTGCAATGGCACAATCTTGGCTCACTGCAACCTCAGCCTCCCAGGGTCAAGTAATTCTCCTAGCTCAGCCTCCCAAGTAGCTGAGATTACAGGCATGCGCCACCACACTCGGCTAATTTTTTGTATTTAGTAGAGACGGGGTTTCACCATGTTGGTCAGGCTGGTCTCCAACTCCTGACTTCAGGTGATCTATCCACTTCAGCCTCCCAAAGTGCTGGGATTACAGGCATGCGCCTGGGCAGCTTTTTGACATATTTCAAGATGGCTACTCGGAAGACTGGAGATAGCATCTTCTACAAGAATAGCTGAAAAGCTGTGTTTGTTGGGGAGGTTTGCATGTGTAGAGAAAATCTGCATTGATATAGACAGGCTTTCCCTGAGATACTCCCTTGTCTGGGTTTAGGAAAGATTAACTGAGCTTGGCACGTTTACATTTCTAAAAACCATTTCCTATCTATACTTCCCAAGAGGAGGGCTGCTCCCTTTGAGGTTTCATCCATGTAACAAGACCACCTCTGCTGCCAGGCTCCTCTTTCTTCCTTGTCGTCACCTGTCTTCCGCAAAGCCTGATTTACCAACCTACAGCTCTGTGTTTTCTGTAACCTCAAGACAGCATAGGCGTGTTGACTACCTTGCCTTTCCTGGAGATTTTATGTATATAGTATATATTTGTATATCTATTTATAATATACAAATACTTGTATAGATATATTTATATATATTATGTGAACTCCAAGTGCATTCTTGTGCACATATCTGTAAACCTTTTTTTCTGTTAATTTGTACATTATCAGTTTGTTTTATAGACTCAAATAATTAAAGCTTCAAGGGAAAAATTTAAACTTTCCTATAGAGAAAAGACAAATATATAGGTGACAAATAATATTTAGAGTGTAAGACGCTTTTTAAAGGTATATTTGCAATTTGTGTCAAAACATTTAAATATACATTTGTTATTTTAACTATAAAATTTCAAATAATTTAAGCCAAATACATAGTATATGCAGAAAATTTAGCAATATATCTATGTAGCACATTACTGTGCATTACTGTAACCAGCCATCTAATATAAAGAATTAATTAAGGTAGCAGCTACTTTTCAAATAGCGCATTTTTTCACAGACCTATTAAATAAGACAAATAACATGTAAACTTTATTTTTAAATTTGCAGAATAGTAGTTTTCAGCAGATGGTTTATTTTAGCAAATTCCATCTTCACATTGTGCTATGCTTTTATGAGTTCCAGCTGTTAACGGATAATATTTTACTGCTGAAACTATCATGTGTGATATAATTGCTCATTATGTGGCTTAAAACACAAGCAATATGATTATTTTCAACTTGGAGCAAATTAAAATCTTATCAGCAATTTAAAAACTCTAGAGTCGTCTTCTTCTGGTTAATTATTTTAAACTTGTATTTTTCTCTTTATGTTTTTAGTGAGTTGTCTTATCAAGGAGAAGAACTCAAGCTGATTATTCTTTTTTTTCTCTTCCATCCACCTCGCAGGTGTGTTAATAATTTCATTTCTCAGAAAATGTTCTTTTGTATCCATCTTACAAGATGAGAGACCTTTTGACATCTTCCATTCGGATGTGATACCAGTAATGGAAAATATTCCAGCTTCATGAATATGGTGATACAAATAGTTATCCGTCTAACCTCTTTCAGTGCCAAATGTTTACTTTACTCAGTGAATTACTCAGTTGACTGGTAATTTCTTCTGAAATCACTAATGAGAGGATCAGAGGTCTGGCTGTTGTCTGTACCTCATATGACTCCCAGTGCAGACAATTATTGCTATGGAGCACAGACAGTTGAAAGGATTGACTTCCTGCCTAGAATAGTTTCTGCTGTGCTTCTTATCCTTCTTGTGGAGATTTCAGATTATCTGAATTGCTTTTCTATCTTGAGAAAAAACGCAACAATTCTCCCACCTGAGAGGAATGTAAACTGTAGTAAGTTAGCTGAACTAATCCGTAAAATTTTTACATTGTTTGTTGCAAAATGCAGCGCTGGTGTCTCCATCACTAACCTTTTCTATCCCTCATTGCTCTTTCTTTGACTGCACTAGGATACCTCTAGGCAAATCTGTATTCCCGAGACAGAGTGCCCTTTTGGTGAGCTATAAGCACACTCAATGGTAGGCTGAAATACTAGCTTTTATCTATGGCGAAATGGAATCATATCAGTGATTTTTTTAAAAAGGAAATTTAACTCTTGCTATGGTTTGAATGCTTGCCCCTTCCAATCTCATGTTAAAATTTCATCCCCAATGTTGCAGGTGGGGCTTACTGGGAGGTGTTTGGTCATGGGGTTGGACCTTCATGAATGGATAATACCCTCCCTTAGAAATCTAAAGCTATCCTCCCTCCTCGGTGCCCTCAGGAATGAGTGTACCATTCTTTATTCACCTGTAATTCCCCCACCCATTCTTTTTGAGATATTAATTACATGTATGTTACACTGCTGCATATTGTCTGACGTATCAGTGAGTTTCTGGCTTTCTTATTTTAGTTTACCCTCTGTCCTTTAGTTTGTAAAGCTTCTATTTTTTTCTATAAATTTTCTGATGTTAGGGTAAAATCCATTACTTATTCAATCTCATGGAATTTTTATTTCAAATATTTTTTTCATCTATACATGTCCCATTTTTCATTTTATAACTTCTATTTTTCTCCTATGTTCAATTTTCATTTAAGTACCTTGACATATATATGTATTTATCTATATGTATTTATAAAATATATTTACTTTAAGGACCTTGAAATTTCCTTCTTTTCTGTCATTTATAAATGACTTATTTTTATCCTGTTAATATATATCTTAATTATATATATCTTACGGCTTCTTTGCATGTCAGAGGTTTTTTTTTGGGTATTTTGATGTTATGCTATTGAATATCTAGATTTTATTGGCTACCTTTGAACAATGTTGTGGCAGGCAGTTCAGTAACTTCAGGATGAGTATTTGTCTGTTGTTGTCTTAAATCTTCTCTTTAAACTTTGTGGAGTTAGTCTAGAGCCATCTGTAATTTGGAGCTAAATGAGCACTGTCACTAGGGCATGAACCTCCAGTGGTCTTTACTGAATATCCTGGAGGTACAGAGGGGAATCCCTTCTCTGATTAGAATTTGGAATATAAAGAAAAAAGAGAATAATAGAAAGCTATGCATAAACACGTGCATTAAAATGAATTTTATGTGGGCTTTTTCATGAAAATATTCCTAAGGTATTTTATTTTTTTATTATGGTAAAATACACATAACATAAAATGTACTCTGTTAACCATTTTAAGTGTACAGTTCAGTGGTACTAAATATAGTCATAACATTGTGCAGCCGTCCCTACCATCCATCTCCATAATTCGTTTCATCTTGTAAAACTGAAACTCTATACCCATTAAACAATACTTCCCCATTTCTTCCTCCCCCAGCTTCTGGCAACCATCATTGTACCATCTCTATGATTCTGACCACTTTAATACAAATGGAATTATACTGTATTTGTCCTTCACTGACTAACTTATTTCACTTGGCATAATATCCTCAAGTTTCATCCAAGTTGCACCATATGTCAGAATATTTCCCTCATGTTTAAGGCTGAATAATATTCCATTGTATGCATATATCATATTGTGCTTATCCATTCATCTGTTGTTGGACACTTCAATTGCTTCTACGTTTTAGCTATTGCCAATAACGCTGTTGCAAACATGGATGTGCAAATATATTTTTCAAGACTCTGCTTTCAATTCTTTTGCTATCCTGAGATGTGGCGCTGCTGAATCATATGGCAATACCATTTTGATGTTTTGAGGAACTACCATACTCTTTTCCACAGCAAACATAGCGTTTGGCGTTCCCTCCAATACTGCAAAACGAATCGCCACATCCTTGCCTGTGGATTTTATTCACAAGTCCTGTGGCTTTCTCTACATCCCGGCCACCATGTGTTATTTCCTGTTTATGTATATGACATCAAAGGTGCAGGAAGTAATGAACTAAATTGGAAGGATAAACATGTAGAAAAATAGAGGTAAATACTGACTACATAAAACCATAAGAATAAGAATTTTGGATGATCTCTCTATTATATACCTATTTATCTAACATCTATCTGTTCCTCCATCTGTAATTAAAATAGATTACAGTTAGAGAACAGAGGAAAAAGTAGGAATACATGAATTTAAATTTTAATTCTTCTTAGATTGTCTCACAGCATCATTATAGGAAAGAAAATTTATAGGTCAATATCTGTTAACTATAAATGTAACATTCTTAAAGAATTCAAATCCATTGAATTACAGCATGAATAATATATTACAATCCATTCAAGTTTATTTTATTCCAGGAACACAAAAATACAAATTTCATTTGCAATTCAAAAAAAACCAGAAATCAATACATATGATTGATGTATGTACACACTTAATGTATTTTTAAATATACATTTTTAAAAAATAGAAATTTTTCTAGGACAAATACTTAAAATATCACTGAAAATAGTGTTATTAGCTAATACCTTCCTAATAACTCTGGTATTACATAAGAAACCAAAATTAAAATTTCAGGTAAACTTAGAAACTAAAAATTTTAAAAATATTATTCTGTTCTCCATATGTTCACATTTAATATTATTTCTTGTTTTCATTCGTCTTCAGTGTTGCTCTACTAAAATATAACATACAATACTAACTTTTGATTTCTGTTCTTATTACTCAGAATTGTATACATTTTCTCATGCTCTTAATTTAGTTATGCTACTTTTCTGTACTCTTGGAAATTTCACATTTGTGTTCACTCTCTTTTGAGTTCCCACAGTATCAAATGAGCTTTTTTCCCTCTTTCTGATTTGAAGATTCATCTTCTCATAATTATTTTGTCCACTCAGTTTTTTTTCATTCTCAGTTAAGTGCCTCTCATCTGGCTTCTTTTCATTTATAAGGTTTCCTTTCATCTTAAACCAGTCTTTCATTTATATTTTGATTCTGTTTTGTGGAGGACATGCTTCCCTGAATTTTATGGAAGAGGCTAAAAGGTTTGTTCAAGTTTTTACCTGATACATTGGATTTAATTATCTAATGTACACACTTTTAATTTAAGTCTAGGGGCGACTGTCTACTCTTGATTTTGTATAGTATTATTTTTCTTAACATCCAAGTCCGTCTTCATCTATTTGTATAGGATCAATAAAAATATATTTGTCCAGAACCCTGCTTTGGCGGAGTTACTTCTTTCTAAGTAGTAGAGGTGGCAGTTGAGACATGAGCTGGGTTTTGGGTCAGTTTAGAGGGCTGGGCGACATTCCTCCTTTTGATCTGTATGACTGAATGAATGCAGTTCTTGCTGTCTCGCTCCTCTCCTTAACACATTGAGCCATTGCAGCAGATAAGAAGGAATAATCTTGATCTGCCATTCAGGTGGAACACATGTTCTCTCCAACCACACCCATAGGTTGTACTCACCCTCGGCCAGAAGGTATCCTGTCAATGATATGGAGATGTATCTATCTATCTAGATAGATATCTACTTTGGTTTATGCTCTCTGGTTGCCCGTAAATTATCTCCTTAAAGTGAATATCAAAAGAGAGCTTGGTGATGGCAGTGTTATAAAATCCTCAAAATGCAGCACCCATACCCAGAGGAATTTGTAGATTCTGAGATTCTAATTCAGATACCAAACTATATAAAAGGGGAATTGGTCATTGAGGGTTGCTAGGCTCTTTATTGAGCATGTATGCTCTTTTCATGACTTCGGAATTATTTTAAAAATCTAACCTTTTTCTCAGTGTGCTGCAAGATGATTTGATTTGAATGCGTAAGCACTAATTCTCCCCTAAGATTTGTACAATATATTTGCTCTGACAAGCGATAGCCAGCAACTCACTTCACAGCAATTTACAGCATTTCCATGATAAGTTGAATTATTTTTAACTAGACTCTCTTTGCCTTAATAAAAATATGAAGAAGCAATATACTTGTTCTAATTAGGTTCAAAAGTTGGCAGTCTCTGTCCTGGAAAGAACAGTAAAACTTTTCAGCGGCCTAATACGCATGTATAAACACACACACACACACACACACACACACACACACACACACACACACACACACACACGCAAGCACTATTCATAATATTTAAAGCACATTCTGTTCTATGACTTCATTTGTCTAGCACAAAGTAAAACGATCTCAGTATATGTCAAGTATCAATTTTTTCGTATGGCCAATTATAGATATTTTATTTTTTAAAGATTAGAGTGTTCTTGAAGCTCTTTATATTTCTTTGTCAATGAACTAAACATTGGCAAATATGTAGGGTTTCCCACATAAGAACATTATTAACATCAAAATAG
This sequence comes from Gorilla gorilla gorilla, assembly GCF_029281585.2. Classification (NCBI taxonomy): domain Eukaryota; kingdom Metazoa; phylum Chordata; class Mammalia; order Primates; family Hominidae; genus Gorilla; species Gorilla gorilla. The sequence goes on along the minus strand of NC_073238.2, from coordinate 31,778,652 downwards.
AAAGCTGGTGGTAGAAATAATGATTGGGAACACAGAGTCTCTACTCAACGTTCTAGTTCTGCCATACCATAACTTTGTGATCTCAGGAAATATCTCTCCATGTTGTCATCTCAATTTATAGTTCTGTCATTTTTCAATAAGAGCTTTTTGCTTAATTATGAAGTACTAGTTACTATAACCATTATTTTGAGCTTCATGTAAATCAAGAACACATGGGCTCCACTTGCAAAACATCGAAAATGTAGTAGGGATTGGGGGCATAAAGCAACATTTTAAAATGTGTAAAGACAATGAGTAAGCAACAAAGTGTCCAATTTTTTAGGGGAAAGTTGCATACGTTAGGAAAAGGCAGGATTAAGTAACAGAGAATTTGAATGATAACTGGCCAATTGGTGTCATTTACAATTGCAAGTCATACAAATGAAGTTTTCTCTTTTAAAGAGAAAAGGAGTTATTTAGAATGGGTCAACCTATTGGGGAAGCAATGTAGTTAGAGACAATGCCCAAAACCATGTGAGCAAATGCTCTGTAGAGCGCACCCCTGCAATGCTGCCATTGTGAGGCCAAGTCTCTCTTCGTCTTGGTACTGAGCCCTCCGTTCTGCCTCCATCATTGCCACTGTAGCTGCCACAAAATGATCCCTCAACCACCGCTGCCCAGAAACAAAGAAAGAATTCTGTCCTTCCGCACTCTCAGATCAATTTCCAACATCAGGTGAGCCTTTGATGGGCACTATTCAGTTCCCTTATCCCTGAAATAGATGCAGTAAAAATATAGAAATTGCCTATATGTTTCCCAACAAGACACATATGGAAGCCTGTTTTCCCACAACAGGAAGGAGTTTGCACAATGGGTGTTCAAAGGAACAATATTCCCTGTAACCATACTTTGCCCATATGAAGAAAAGCAATAAGGATTATTTAGTAAATAGACATGGAAACTCATCCAGGGTTGGCTGATGAGAAGCTGGTTAGCAAGGGGGTCTGCCTTCAGTTAGGACAAGGTCTGTGCTTCCCACGGGTTCTCTCCACAGCAGGAGGCATGCAAACTTCCCTTTCCTCCCCTGCACCTACCCTCAAATGGCCCAGAGGTCTTCAGGTGCTAGAATTTCTCAATTAATGCTGCACAAAATATCAGACAGCCTTGACTGTCACAGTCTGTTCTCATGAAGCTAGTCTCTGCTCACTACATGAAACAGGAGAGTAAGAACAAGGGTGTTTAACGCTACCCTAGCTCAAACAAGTTTCTCTCTGTAGCATGCCAAGAACCTGGGAACCAGTGCATCTGCTGCTTTCCCTTCTTGGATTCTAGCCCAGACAAAAGAGGCAAGGGGCATTTCTTCAGAGGCCTTGAGCTTCACTACACAATGACCCAGGCTCTACATGCACCCTCTTTATATATTTCTACCTTGAAAATTTTTTTTTATATAATATTAATAATATATATTTTTATATAATAAACACATTTTTTATAGATAGATATAGATATACATAGATAAAGATCTCTGGTCAGCCTTTTTTAAGGCTAGGCTGATCGCGGTGCCTCAAAACTATAATCCCAGCACTTTGGGAGGCCAAGGTGGCCAGATCTCTTGAGTCCAGGAGTTGGAGATCAGCCAGGGCAACATGGTAAAACCCCATCTTCACAAAAATTAGCTAGTATGGTGTCATGCACCTGCAGTCCCTGCTACTCAGGAGGCTGAGGTGGGAGAATCGCTTGAGCACAGTATGTGAAGGCTTCAGTGAGCTCTAATCACATGACTGCACTCCATCTTGGGTGACAAAGTGAAACCCTCTCTCAAAAATAAAATAAAATAAAAAGGCTACCACCATACTCACAGATAAGTGTGTCAGGTATATTTGCAGCTACCCTTCCTATATTCTATTTGGTAAAAAATAAATGCAAAGAACTCTTCTCATTCTAGATTTTTGTATTAATTAGACATTTGAAGTTTATAGCAGAAGAGCTATAATCATGTTTGGTATGTGTACTCTACAGACGAGATAGTGCAAACAGATATCAATGCTTTTTAAAAGTATATAAGGTTATCATAAATGTTTTAAACTACCTATAGGTATATATGTATCTAATTGAACTATCAAATGCAAGTAAGATCATTTCCTTAGCATGTGAAATCCACTCAATTTATTAAAATATTTTCTAATATCTATTACAATATTTCTTAATTAGCTGACATAAGAGGAGTTTTAAGACATTTATTTATATGTACTCACTAGATTCAAACTCGATTCCACTATTTTCAGAAATCATACTCTGAGACAAGTCCTTTTTTTATCTAACTATGTTTCTGCCTATATTAAAAGACAGATATGTCAATTTTGCTAGTCATGCTGTTCCAAAGCTCTCCATCCTGATTATTTTTCGGTTTGTTCTAGCAGTCATTCAGAGACTTACTTATATTCAAATTTCTCTCTAGGTTTAACATTCGTGTATGTCTTGTTGTGGTTTTGTCTATTTTTGCTGTATATAATTTAAGACATTTTATTGACATATACATGCAGAAAAGTACAATGATTAAATATGATAGCTTGATTAATGAAACACATGTATTTGCTTATAGCCATGTACGAAAATAGAACATTACTAAAAATAGTGATACTTCTCCTGCCCCTTTCCAAACACTAACCCTCATCCTCAATAGTAACAGATTTTTTTTATCATAGAGTAATTTGGTCTACTTTCAAATTTTTATTAAATAAATCAGAGTATCTACTCTAAGTCTATGTTTATTTCATTGTTGTTATTTTGCTTGTAGTATTTATCTGCTAATGGACATGGTAGATTGAAGACGGTTACATACACATTTTTTAATTAATAGATTTTTTGAGCACTTTGTGGCTCATGCCTTTAATCCCATCACTTTGGGAGGCTGAGGTGCATGGATCATGAGGTCAGGAGATCCAGACAATCCTGCCCAACGTGGTAAAACCCCTTCTCTACTAAAATACAAAAAATTAGCTGATAGATAACATCAAGATAACATCTGAGTTCTTAGCTGCACTGAGTCAAGCCTACTTACATCTTTGTCTTCTGCTGCACTTTTCCTTCCACATCACAGTCCAGGAATGCCAAGCTCTGTTGGCCTTCTACCCCATTTCCACTATTGTGCCCCTGCCACCAAGGCTTTTTGCCGCCGCTGCTTTTTGCCGCCACCGCCACGGGTTTTTGCCTCCGCTGCCTTTTGCCACCACCGCCGCGGCTTTTTGCCCCCAACGCTGGGGCTTTTTGTGGCTCTTTGACCCACCACCGGGGCTTTCTGTGGCTTTTTGCGCCCGCTGCCGTGCCTTTTTGCCCCCGCCACTGCGGCTTTTTCCCCTGCCTCGCGGCTTTCTGCCCCTGCTGCTGTGGCTTTTCATGACCACTGCCACGGCTTTTTGCCCCTGCTGCTGCGGGTTTCTCCCGCCGCAGCTTTTTGCCCCTGCCACCGTGGCTTCTTACCCCTGCCGCCGTGGAATTTTGCCCCCCGTCACTGTGGCTTTTTGTGGCTTTTTGCCACTGAAGCTCTTTGCCCCTGAAGCCACGGCTTTTTGCCCCCGCCGCTGCAGCTTTTTGCCCCCGCCAATACGCCTTTTTGCCGCTGCGGCTCTTTGCCTCCGAAGCCACGGCTTTTTGCCCCTGCCGCCACGGGTTTTTGCCCCCATGGCTTTTTGCTGCCATGGCTTTTTGCCCCCACCGCCATGGCTTTTTGCTCCTGCCACTGAGGCTTTTTGCTGCCGTGGTTGTTGACACCACCGCAGCTGCTTTTTGGGGCTTTTTGCCCCTCTACCGCAGCGGCTTTTTTCCCCCCGCCGCTGCGGCTTTTTGCCCCCATGGCTTTTCCCCCCGTCGCTGTGGGTTTTTGTGGTTTTTCTGCCCCCGCCGCCACCATGGCTTTTTGCCCCGCCGCTATGGTTTTTGCCCCCAAAGCCACAGCCAAAAAGATCTTCTCTGAGGTGCATAGTAGTCAAACTGTCAAAAGTCAAAAAGAGGGAATATTCGTCAGGTGCAGTGGCTCACACCTGTAATCCCAGCACTTTGGGAGGCTGAGGAGGGTGGATCACTTGAGGCCAGGAGTTCAAGGCGAGCATGGCCAACATGAAGAAACCACATTTCTACAAATAATACAAAAAAAAATAGCTAGGTGTGGTGGCATGAACCTGTAGTTCCAGTTACTTGGGAGGCTAAATCACGAGAATTGCTTAAACCCAGGAGGTGGAGGTTGCAGTGGGCCAAGATCACACCACTGCACTACAGCCTGGGTGACAGAGCAAGATTGTATCCAAAAAAATTAAAAAAAAGGAAATGTTAAAAACAGCAAGAAAAAAGCATCAAGTCACATATAAGAGAAACTCCATTTGATTAACAGTGGATTTCCCAGTGGAAACTTTACAGGTCAGTAGACAATAAGATGGGATGATATATTCAAAGTACTGAAGGAAAAAAAAAAAACTGTCAACCAAGAATACTATACCTAGTAGAGCTATCCCCTAGAAATGAGGGAGAAATAAAGTATTTCCTAGACAAGCAAAAACTGAAGGAATTCATTCCCACTAGACTGACCTTTCAAGGACTGCTTAAGGTGGTTCTACATCTGGAAGCAAGAGGATGATTACTGTTGTCAAAACACACAAAAGTATAAAACTCACTGGTAGTGCAGATATACACATGAGAAAGAGAAAGGAATCAAACTTTGTTGCTACAGAAAATGACCAAACCACAAAGATTAAAAAAAAATAGGTGAAGAAAAGAACAAAGGATATACAAAACAACCAGAAAAAAATGAACAAAATGACAGGATAAAGCCTCATCTATTAATAGTAACCTTGAATGTAATGTAAACAGATCAAATTCCCAATTAAAAGATATAGAGTTGGCTGCCAAGATTTAAAAAAAAAAAAAAAAAAAAGACCCAACTGTATGCTGCCTACAAGAAACTAACTTCACCTGTAAAGGTTCATACAGACTGGAAGTGAAGGGATAGAAGAAAATATTCCTGGCAAACAGAAATCAAAAGCGAGCAGAAGTAGCCATACTTATCAGATAAAAACAGACTTTAAGTCAAACTGTAAGAAGAGACAAAGAAGGTCATTTTATAATAATAAAGAGATCAACTTAGCAATAAGATATAATAATTGTAAATATATATGTACCCAACACTAGAGCACTCAGATAAACAAGGCAAATATTTTTAGGTCTAAAGGGAAAGATAGACTCCAATGCAGTAACAGTTGGGGCCTTTAACACCCCACTCTTACCACTGGACAGATCATCTAGACAGAAAATCAACAAAGAAATATGAGATTTAAGCTTACAGATAGGAAAAAGTTCTGGTGTTCTTAGTGCTGTAGGGTGACTACAGTTAACAATAATTTATTGTATATTTTTAAATAGAGAGGATGTTGAGTGTTCCCAACACAAAGAATGATAAATATTTGAGGTGATAGATATGCTGACTATCCTGATTTGATCATTACACATTGTATGCAAGTATTGAGATATCCCTCTCTACCTCATAAATATGAACAAGTATTATGTGTCAATTAAAAATATTTTTAAAGAATGAAGGAAACAGATTTTTTAAATGAAAGGAAAGAAAATTACTTGACTTGGCTGAATGGCCCCATGTGGTCTCTCATTCTCCAGTAGGCTACTTCAGGCCTGTTCACATGATGGCAGAGGCAAGAGTCCCAGGAGCGGCAACAAAACAATGCAAATCCTCTTCAGGCCCAGGCTCAAAATTATATATTACTTCTACCCCATTTTATTGGACAATGCAAATTACACTACCAGTCTGGATTCAAGGAGTAGAAAATAAACTCCAACTCTTGATGGAAGGAACTATAAAGAATTGTGGCAGTTTTTGATAGTCTACCATAGGGAAGAAAGATGGGGATGCTATAACCCAAAATGTGTATTCTTAGGTTGAGATCCTAAATTATAGTCAGGGCATATGGCTTTAGGCTCTGTGGATGACTAAATTAATTTCAAACATATAATGCTGTTTACTGTGAAATGCCAGCTGAAAGGATCATTGTTTAATTTTATATAATTTACAATACTTATTATACCTCAATAAAAATATAACTATCGAGGGCTGGCATCAGTTGCCGAGAGGTGGAAGGAGTACCTCTCTGCAGTTTGTTAGCTCAGTTCTGAACAGGACAGGCCTGCAAGTTCAGCTACTTCCCAGAAAATGTCCTGGATCCCTGGCCTGAGTCATCATCCCATAACTAGAGAACGTGGATGGATTATTTTATCAAGAAACTGGTGATAAACCAAGAGCTATAGGAATTAAGAACTAGGGCTAAAAAAGAAATGTTTAGAGTGATGCAAGATGGCCAATTAGAAGCAGCTGCAGTCTGCAGCGCTCACAAAAAGGAATGAAAAGGGGCGAGGGAATTCAGCACCTTCAACTGAGATAACCAGGTTCTCACATTGGGACTGACTGGATGAACAGGTCGACCAATGGAGAATGAAGACAAGCAGGCAGAGGGTGCGATGGCCCAGCCGGGGGCGGCATGGAGCCAAAGGAAACCCGACTCCCAGCCAAGGGAAGCAGTGAGTGTGCAGTCCTGCCCAGGAAACCATGCTTCTCTCATGGATCTTTGCAAGCCATGGATCAAGAGATCCCCTTGTGAGCCCATGCCACCAGGGCTGTGGGTCTGATACACAGACCTGTATGGAGTCTGGGCACATCAGCTGCTCAGGCACACACAGAAACCCAGGAGTTTTACACACTGTAGCCTGGGATCTTCAGCACAGTGGGAAATCTGTCCATATGTATCTCTGGGAAGGGGGCTGAATCCAGGGAGCCAGGCAGCATCATTCTGCAGGCCCCATTTCCATGGCACCTCACAAGTTAAGACCCACTGGCTTGGAATCCTAGCCTGCCAACAGCAGCAGGTTGGAATCCACCTCAGCTGGGTCTGAGTTCCCGGGGAGGTGGGGAGAGGCAGCCAGCATCACTGTGGTTCATAGACTCAGCCACTCCAGCCTGCCAGCTATGGAGAATACAGACAATCTGGACAAGGAAGAGTTCCCCACAACACAGCACAGCTGGCTTGCCAGATCATGACCAGACTGCTTCTTTAAGCAGGACCCCAATCCATTCCTCCTCACTGGGCAGGAATCCCTGTGGGGGCTTTAACCACTGCAGCAACGGTTCTATGGACAGAGCTTTGATCTCTCCCTGAAATGGAGCTCCTGGTGGGAGGGGCAGCTGCCATCTCTGCAGTTTGGTCAACTCAGCCACTCCAACCTGCTGGCTTTGGAGAATACAGGTGGTCCGGAGGAGGAAGGATCCCCCACAATGCAGCACACCTGCTCTACCCCAAAGCAGCCAGACTGCTTCTTTGGAGGAGTCCCTGATCCCATGCCTCCTGACTGGGTGAGAATGCCCAACAGGGGTCTCCAGCCACCTCCTGCAGGTATGTGCGGGCTGGCTACAGGTCAGTATCCCCCTGGGATGAAGCTTCCAAAGGAAGGAGCTGGCTGCCATCTTTGCTGTTTCTCAGGCTTCACTGGCAATATCTCATTCAGAGTCTATGAGGAACTTAAATTTACAAGAAAAAAACAGCCCCATTAAAAAGTGGGCAAAGGATCTGAACAGACACTTCCCAAAAGAGACATGCATGCAGTCAACAAAAATATGAAAAAAAATCTCAACATCACTGATCATTAAAGAAATGCAAACAAAACCACAATGAGTTACCATCTCATGGCAGTCAGAATGGCTATTATTAAAAAGCCAAAAAATAACAGATGCTGGGAAGGTTGTGGAGAAAAAGGAATGCTTTTACACTGTTGGTGGGTGTGTAAATTAGTTCGACCCATGTGGAAGACAGTGTGGCAATTCCTCAAAGACCTAGAGGCAGAAATACCATCAGACCCAGCAATCCCATTATGGGGTATATACCCAAAGGAATATAAATCATTGTCTTATAAAAATACATGCATGCACACATATGTTCATTGCAGCAGCAGTATTCACAATAGTAAAGACATGGAATCAACCTAAATGCCAGTCGATGATAGATTGGATAAAGAAAATGTGGTACATAGAGCGGGATGTCTGGCTTCTGAGCGGGAATCTTTGTAGTGCCAGTGATGAAAGAGAGAATTAAATATGGGTGATGTTGAGAAAGGCAAGAAAATTTTTGTTCAGAAGTGTGCCCAGTGCCACACCGTGGAAAAGGGAGGCAAACAAAAGACTGGGCCTAATCTCCATGGTCTCTTCAGGTGGAAGACAGGTCAGGCCATTGGATTATCTTACATAGACACCGATAAGAACAAAGGCATCACCTGGGGAGAGGATACACTGATAGAGTATTGCCCTGAGAATCCCAGGAAGTACATTCCTGGAACAAAAATGATCTTTGCCAGCATTAAAAACAATGCAGAAAGGGCAGACTTGATAGCTTATCTCAAAAAAGTTACTAGTGAGTAATAATTGGCCACTGCCTTATACCTTATATTACAAAACAGAAATGTCTCATGGCTTTTTTATGTGTCCCATGATATAATAGATCTCATACACCAGAATTCAGATTATGAATGACTGTCAGAATATTTTTTGGGCAGTCCTGATTTAAAACTAAGACTGGCTTGTGGTTAAATGAATAAGTTTGGTTTTTGAATATTAATAGTAATTCCAATTCAGTGAATGCTATCACTGTTTACTCCTTCTAAAGATATGATTAGACTTTGTTAATAATGTTCAACTTTTCACAAAGATGGTGAGTACCATCTTAAAACTTATTGAAGATTGGTTTTATGTTTATATTGGTTTATATTTAGATTTATATGACTGGTTATGTGAATATATTTAAATACTGGGGAAATTCCTTCACTGTCTCAGAACCAAGCAAGATTCACCTGTATTTTGTGTTTATTTGCCTCTTAAAGGCAAGGGTTGAAGATAAGGTAGCAATGTCTACTTTGTATTTTTGGCCTTAACTATGCCAATGTAATTAGAATTCCTTGTATTTAAGATGGTTCCTTTTACTTATTCAAAGGCATTTTGTGTGGTTTATGTGTAATATCAAATAAAGATTATTTAACACTTAAAAAAACAACAACAAAAAAAGAAAATGTGATACATAAATACCATGGAAAACTGTGCAGCCATAAAAAGGAACACGATTACATCCTTTCCAGGGACATAGATGGAGCTGGAAGCTGATATCCTCAGCAAACTAACACAGGAACAGAAAACCAAACACCGCATGTTCTCACTTACATGTGGGAGCTGACAATGAGAACACATGGGCACACAATGGGGAACAACACACACTGGGGCCTGTGGGGAGGGAGGGGATGGGGGAAGGAGAGCATCAGGAAGAATAGCTAATGGATGCTGGGCTTAATACCTAGGGATGGGATGATCTGTGCAGCAAACCACCATGGCACACATTTACCTGTGTAACACACCTGCACATCCTCCACATGTACCACTGAACCTAAAATAAAAGTTGAAGTAAATTATCTGTATATACATATGCCCTGATGTACGTATACATTATATATGCATGAATCTATAACCACATTTTTACTGAGGTATAACACATATGGTAGGTTGCACTACTCATGTATATATCCTGATGATATTTTACCTGAGTATATATGCATGTAACCAACACCTCTATCAATATATTGGTCTATGACTGACCTCCAATTAATTGTTGTAAAGATATAAAGTATCAAGTTTCATGTTTTTCACATAGCTCTCAATTCCTCCTGTACCATTTATTGTAAAGAGCATGATTTCCCCCAATGAATTGCAGAGGTGCGTTTATTGCAAATAAAGTGAACATATACGTATAGGTCTGTTTCTGGGCTTTTTGTCCTTTCGTTATGACTGTCTATACTTAAGTCCAGACCATAGTTTTAATTATTATGGCTTTATAGTGACTCTTGAGAACTTGTGTATAAGTCCTCCAACTTTGTACTTCTTTGTTTAAAAACTATCTTGGCTCTCCTAGATTTTTTGAATTTCCATATAAATTTTAGAATCATCTTGGCAATTTACATACACACACACACACACACTCAAACTCACACAAACACACCCCCACACCCTGTTAGTATTTTGACTTGGGCATTGACTACATAGCTTAATTTGGAGAGAATTGACATGTAAAAATATTGAGATTTCCAACTCATGAACATAATACATCTCTCTACTGATGTCTTCTTTGATTTCTTTTAGCAATGTTTGCAGTGTACAGGTTTTACAACTTTTGTTAGTTTTATTTCTATGTAGTTGATAAGTTTTTGTGCTATTTTAAATGATATTTGAAGATCTTCATTTTCTAAATATTTGCTATTGGTATGTAGGAACATAACTAATTTTTGTATATTGACTTTTGTTTATTTGTTTGTCTTAAGACAGGGCCTTGCTCTGTCACCACAGGCTGGAGTGCAGTGGCACCTGGGCTCAAGCATTTCTCCCACCTCAGTCTCCCACATAGCTGGGACTACAAGCAGGCATCGCCACACTTGGCTAATTTTTTAAATTAATTTTTGTAGAGAAGGAGTCTCTTTGGTCTCACTGACCCAAGCTGGTCTTGAACTCCTGGATTCAAGCAACCCTCCCACCTCAGCCTCCCAAAGTGCTGGGATTAAAGGTGTGAGCCACCATATCTGGCCTTGTATGTTGACTTTACATCTAGCATCCTTCATAAATTCACATATTCATTTTAATAATGAATGTGTAGATTCCCTGGGATTTTTAAAATGTATGCAATCATATAAAGTTACTACTTTCTTCCCACTTTTTATACTTTTTTCTTTCTTTATTGAATTATCTAGGACTTTCACGGTAATATTGAATAGAAATGGTAAGAGGAGGCAGCCTTGCCCTGTTCCCAAACCCAGGTGGAAAGAATTTCATGCTTCACTATTTGAAATGATGTTTGCTATAGGCTTTTGTAGTCATTCTTTACTAGATTAAGACAGTCCATTTTATTTCTAGTTTGCTAAAAGTTTTGAATCATGAATTGGTGTTGAATATATCAGATATTTTTTCTGCATCTATCAAGATAATCAAAATGTTTTTCTGTTATTCCATTAATGAGATTTTCAAATGTTAAACCAACCTTTTTTATTTTTGGAATAAACTCCTTTTGGTCTTAATGTATTTTTTATGTATCACTAGATTCTCTTTGCTAATATTTTATTTAGAACTTTTCATCTGTGTTCATGAGGGATATGTAGTTTCCTTTCCTGAAATGTCTTTATCAGCTGGTCTACAATTACCTTAGCTTAGGTGGCTTGGGTGACCCCTATCTACTCAACTTATCTTCATCCTCCATCAGGATGAATATGATGGGTATGTTTCAAGGTCATGGCAAAAGGAAAGAGCTAGAGTGGAATCTTACAAATGCTTTTGCAAGCCTCTCCTTTGTGGCATCCCAGTGACCAAATCAACTCACATAATGGAACACAAAATTAGAGAGAAAGGGCACTACGAGGTGAAATGTGAGGGCTTGGATTCAGGAAAAGTTGAAGAATTGGGACCATTGATGGAATGATTCTACCTTATTCTCAGGCAGGGAAGCATTTTTATACATGCAGATAGTTCACAAGAAATAACTGCTATATAGTCAGAGACTCAAGACTTCAGCAATTGTATAAAAATACATTTGTAAATACCTAAAGACCTTGAAGAGAAGGGTCTGAACCACATCTCACCCAGGTTATGCTATTCACGGCTAAGACATGACTCTACCACTCCCTTGGCTAATTTTGAAAATTGTTTCAAACTATTTATTTGAGATGGAAGTACTTTCTGTCGCTCCGAATGGGCACAGTCATGGAGTAATGTGACCAGGGTCCACTGGATGGGTCTTGGCACTTGAGGGCAGCCATCCCAAAATTTCCAAATTCCATCTTTATGGTGAAAACATCTCTTGATTGCTAATATTGTTTTTTAAAGCAGGTTAAGTTAATAACTGTGAGTTAATTATAGCATGTCTAAATTGAGCCCATTTTCTTTTAGTAGATTTGGTGGTGACTAATACAAATTTGGCAACACTTAATATTAGCTGGGGTGTTTTTAAAAAAGCCAAAAACTTTTAGCATGTAAATCAAGACAAAGACATTACTATTTTTTTCTGGGGTGATCTCTAGACTCTTGGTTTCTATTAGTTATTAAACTGTTATCTCCTTGGGGCATTGACAAAGTACTAATAAGTCATTGATTCCTTTACCATTTTTAATCAGAGTATCCCAAAAGGAGGTAATCATGTGTTTTAATAAATTCCACAAATCGTAAACCACCCAAAACGCAAATCTACCATCCATATTAATATTTAATCTTTCATCTTTGCCAGAGTGCAGCCCCAAATCTAAGCTACTAGTTCAGCTACCTGGGCAGGCTGGGAATCAGGCCATGGAGCCCTTCAGTGATTGCATGTTCAGTGATAATGCATGTCCTGCACTGGGAGTGTCTCTGTCATATTTGAGAAGCATCTACAAAGTATATTAAATCAAGGTTGACTAAAAGGGAGAAGATTGAAATCCAGGCATACTTAAGTCCTGAGAGGATGCTAAACAGTCGTGTGATTCCCCTTTATTCTTAAAAGGGAATCAAGTTGCAGGGTTACATTTTGAACAACAGCGAATAAGCAAAGCAGACATTACAATTTCATAAGTGGTAAATTTGCTAGTGGAGAAATGTCAGATGCTGCCTTGAAGTAGCAAAAACTTTAGAGATGCAGGACCCATAGAGTTAGTGGAGAAACAAGCACTATGGTGGAAGCATCAACAAGTTTGGCCACTGCTACCACCCCATGCAAGTACGGAAGTATACCTTTGCCTCCAAATCAAGGAATGTACTAAGATAGGCAGAGAGAAGAGTATGGTAGATTTAGGAAAACCCGTAGTGGAGGTTGTTGCAAGAGACTTTCTAAGAGGAGACAGCATTTTTTACTTTTGCATCACAAGGAAGAGTTTCAGAAATTATAAACTTAGTGAGCCATGCAAAGGCTGAGCTATTGAGAAAAATCAGGTATACAATTACCTACATTCCTACAATCTTAGCCATCTTTTAATTTCTGTTCTTGGTAGAATTGAATGCACTTTATTCTGGCTGAAAACAGAAACTGTCCATCTGGTGACAGATTGTGACCAGAAAAATGTAGATTCTTGGCAGAGTTGAATTTTTTCTAGATTCTTTATGTCCTTTTCCACCTAATTTGGATAAGAGGTATTTGCAGTCTTCGGTAAACTACTTAGATCAGAAAACACAGCAGTAAATCATCTAAATGTTGAGTTGCTATATATATATATACATATGATTATAAAATGATATATATATATCATTTTTTAGGCATTGAGAG